>NC_067398.1:452047843-452395343 GCF_016432865.1 Antechinus flavipes
TGAAATTTGGTTGAAGTACTCAAATTTGTTCTTATTTAACTAAATGCAAACTCAGCAGGTCAAGTTTTTTGGCATTTAATAGAACCTTTCCAAATGTGAATCACTTTCTGCTCAGTACAACTTCATACTCAATTTTTACTACATTTAAAAAATCTGAAAAAGACAGTGAACTCTGAAGTTCCAAATTCTAAAATAAGTCAGTAGTGTATAGATGAATAGAAACAGGTATACTTCTATATATCACTGTGGATGAAGATTATTTTTAACATTCATTTTAAATTGTAGCAGACTTTCCTCATCAGGGCCATTCTAATAAAACTTTTAAGAAGACATTCTATATGTAATGATAACAACTTATCAATTACTCTCTCTTCCAGTGCTCTTTTCCATTTTGTTTCCCCTTGCTCCCCGTTCCCCTATTACAACTATGGGTACATACCATACAAAAGAAATACATCATAATTTAGTAGAAAAAGAATTGAATCTTGAGTCAGATCTGGAGATTAAATCTGGGCTTTGACTCTGGAATACCAGTTCTGAAGCCACAAGCCGTGGTTTCAAGTTCTGACACTCCCTTTATGATCTTAGACCTCACTTTCATCTGGAAAATTAAGGGTTTGGATTAGCTGACTTCTGAAACCCCTTCCATCTCTTGATGTATGATGCTATTAGTCACTGTACACCTCATCTGTAAAATGGGGATAAGAAAACTTACATTCCCAGACTCCCAGGATTTTTTGTGAGGAACTTTTAAAACACATCTGTTTTTTTTCCCCCTTGGTAGATGGGGGGTGGGTCATAGGGAGCTATTCCTCTTCTCATAGTCACCACATGCTTCAGACCAGGAGGAATTCGTTCCTCCAGCTATTCTAAGAGTTCATATAGGGCTCTGGTGTGCGCCTGCGCCCTCTGCTGCTGTTCTCAGTCTTTTTGTGTATATGTGTTTAGAGGGGAGGAGAGTGTTAGGTGACACTCAAGAGGTGGAGGAAGAGTTCAGCTGGAGTCACGCATAGTCTCGTTCACTGATTTACCGGCGCCAGGACTGAAGCAAGAGGCAACCTCTCTAAACAGCACCCATCTCCTTCGCCTCCACCTTTCCCTTCCCCATCCCGGTGTCCCACTTTCAGGCAGACAGATACACGAGTGAGTAGCTGTTGATTGTATTCCTTAGCAGTATTACTTTTCTCTCTTTTTGCTGTTCCTTCTCTCCCTGGGCGGCTCTATTGAATATCACACCTGCTCACTAGCATCCTCTCCCCTAGGACCTCTCCGGCTCCCCTGTCCGGTGGATGTAGTTCTCTTAAACCTGTGCTAACGATCCTTCCTGTATCATTCTTGTGGCTGACATTCATCCTACCCTGGATGGGAGTTTGCTGGGATTCCCCAGATCGGTGCTTCTGCAGCCGGTGGGATTCCCCGAGAGCGCAGCTCTTGCAGGAGCGCGGGTAGGGGAAACCCGGCTTTGTGAGCTCTAGGACCTTTACGCTGCAATCCTGTGAGAGGAAGTGAGCTGGAGTCCGGTGGAGGAGCAAAGTGGCTGCGGCGAGACGGATCTAGGAGTTTCTCCATCTCAGCCACCTCCCCAAAGGGTTATTTATTTATTTAAAATCCAGCAGCACAAAGGCAGAACGGGGACATAAGGATTAGAGTGGAGCTGAACGAAGCCCTCCCCTCCGTAATCCCCTCCCCCACTCCTCCCCCCACCCAGTATTCTCGCTTTGGCTGCATGTATGTCTGTGACCCGAGGACTAATGTGAGGCTTGAGAGCTGGTTATGAGGATTTACAGAGAGCACTTCCACTCAGTTCAGTCCTGCTGATTTCAAGCTAGTAATGTGTATGTTTGTTTTGCAGCAGTTCATCCATCTCTATATGTTGTGTGTGTGTGTGTGTTTGTGTGTGTACGCATGCACACGCCACTGGCGTACAGTCTGCGTTCACTTTGTGTAATTATGAAGCTTCTTCTGTACTTACTGTGCCAGCGCTCAGTGTATATAGTTATGTGTATGTCACAAATGTATGTTCGGAACTGTGTTAGGTAGAGAGAGTAGTTCAATCTACAACAGGCTTCCCCTACCGCTATTTCTTTGTTTCTTGACATTACCCTCTCCTTCGTCAGCATGGAGAATTCCTGCTCTTAAGATGTTCAGTTTCTAGTGGCACTGTGCCCCCAGAGACAGGCTCAGTGTGGGATGCAGCCTTGAATGCCCTTGATAATTGTAATTGAATATTTCTTTCCGTGGGATTTATTTTTAGTATTGGAAATAAAGGCGCGGGCATGCTGACCTTTTGGTATGGCTTTTGGCTTTAAATAAAAGGGCTTCTCAATTGATGAATTAAACGGACATGTATTCAGTAGTGCACACGTGGGTTTGCACAAGTATATGTACATTCTTACATACTAGTAGGTTTTTTTTTTTTTTTTTTAAAGAGAAGTGAACCGAGTCTTCTCTGTGTTAACTTTCCTTTGTTCTAATGGATATTTTCTATTTTGGGAAATGCAGTAGGAGTAGGAAAGGTTACAATTAGTTCCCCCCAAATAAAAGGAAGCTGCTTCTGAGTCATAGCTGACAGATTAATAATTATTAACATGTTAAAACAGATGTGCTGCCCATTGCCAAAGGGGTGAAGGGGCGGGGCAGGGCCAGGGACTGCTGCTCTGGTAGACAATGAGAGAGGATCTCTGCCGCCTGGCTCTTATTGTTTCCGAGTCTAAACACTGAGCCCGACAGCACTCTCTTTCCCCTTCTTCCTGCAGGTTTTTGTCCCATTTGATCCTACCCCCTCATTGGTGCAGTTGGTCCAGTAAATGCCCTGGGAAGGTGGACAAAAACTGCTGGCTCCTCTGACCTTACATTTCTCTTTCTCTCTTTATGCCTTTCAGGTTGGAAGTTTTTCCCCTCGGGGTTTTGGAAGCCAAGGCAGTGAGGACGAGCTCCCCTTCTACCGCTTCGCAGGAAAGGAAGGCGGACGAGGGATGCAAACTACCGGAGAGAGTCTTGTTCACCCTCAGCCAAGCCACGGGTCCATCCAGTACCCCAGCACTGTCCTAGCACTTTGCACCTCTGCATAACCGGCACTGGGGGCCGGAGGGATCCTGCTGGTTACGTTTTGAGAGTGAGAAAGGGAGGGGATGCACCCGGGGCAGGCAAGGCGCCCCCTGCGAGCTTCTGACAAGAGGTGGTATTCAGTCAGGGCTCATTGGAGGACAGCTGGGGGCATGCGGCCTGGAGCCTGCCGGGCTCCCTCTGAACCCGGGATGCATTTGGCTTCTGTCTGCTAGTTACTATGACCTGCCCCGCTGCGCAGGGTCCCCAGTCCCGGTCCCACAGCGCTCCCGCATGGGCCCGGCTTTGGCGCCTTGTGCAGGGTGGCTGAAGAGCTTCAGCGGGGTCCTTGTGTGGGGTCAGTCACTAACTTAATCTGAATTAGACTTGCCATGGCTGCGCCCGAGGGCGAGGGCGCGGGGGCAATGAAGCTTCAGGTGGGAGAGCAGAAGGAGGGAACAGCAGCCTTCGATGCCCTGGAAGAGGGCAAATATGAGACCCGTAGGTCCAAGAGCTTGCCAGTTCTGAACTTCCTTGGCAGGCGGGACCCTAGCCTCCGGAGGGCAGATAAAAGGCATAGCTCTTTAAGGAGGCCCAAATCGGGCTTTTACGGTTTCTCAGGGGGCACTGAGGTGAGGCGATGCATAGACCCGCTTCCGATTCAGCTGGGGACCAGCTGCTCAGCCTCTTCCCGAACTGTATTTTCCCGCAACCCTTCCATTTCTTCTGGGATGGTGGGGACTTTAGACTGCAACCACGTGGTCTCCCTCGGCAAAAGCTTGTCAGTTTCCTCCACCCAAGGCCTGTCGGTTTCCTCCACCCTGGCAACCCTGCAAGATAGAAGATGCCTCCACGTGGTTTTGACGGATTCTCGTTGCTTTTTGGTTTGCATGTGCTTCCTGACCTTTATCCAGTCATTGATGGTTTCAGGGTACCTCAGCAGTGTCATCACCACCATCGAGAGGCGCTACAGCTTGAAAAGTTCAGAGTCCGGGCTGCTGGTCAGCTGTTTTGACATTGGGAGCCTTGTTGTAGTTGTTTTCATCAGTTACTTTGGAGGCCGGGGCAGGCGGCCTCTGTGGCTCGCAGTGGGTGGACTCTTCATTGCAGTGGGGGCTGCCCTGTTTTCTTTACCTCATTTCATCTCTCCACCGTACCAGATTCAAGAAATGAACTCCTCAGTTTCCAACGAGGGTTTGTGTTTGAATAGCAACAGCAGTGCCAGAGATCTTTTGGAGTCATCTGCCTGTTGGAAGGACGCTGGTGGTAACGATCACTCGCTTTATGTAGCTTTATTCATTGGTGCACAGATTCTCATTGGTATGGGCTCCACTCCTATTTATACCTTGGGACCAACCTACTTAGATGACAATGTCAAGAAAGAAAATGCATCATTGTACCTAGGTAAGGCATTCTTGGGGTCTTTAACAACATCCATTCTCAAAACCAATGACCAAAACGAGATTCTTTTTAAGAAGCCACCTTTCCTCCTCACTACCACCATTTTTCAGACTATTTGACTTAGTGATGTTTCACATTCTGTTTGTGCTACATTGATGCTGTTTTTCAGCTAGTTATTTTGGAATGATGGCTGTCATCTAGGGTACAGTGAATAAGTTTTCAATTCATTTTTTTTTCATTCTCCAATCATAGATGACTTTTGATATGAGTGAAGATCATAATGAAGATGTTGATTTTTCTCTCCAGATTATGGTCCTTGGTTATTCTCCCCTTTTATTTTGCCCTGTTATTGTAGAAACTCAGCTCAGTCAGTTATGCTACAACACAACTGATCTAAGGGGCTGTATGGGAGTGTAGCAATGAGCTAAATTTTAGATTATTTGTTGCTTTTATTTCATCCCTCCCCATCATTGCAAGGTTAAACAAAAATTAGTTGCATTGAAAATTTATTTTATTGTAGGCATCTGTATACATATATATCTTATAATTTATTTTACTTGTTCCTCTGTGGGAAAATTCTTGAATGACATCAAGTTCATTAACTTAGATTGGATTTAAAAAGTTAACTTTATGACTACCAAATTACACTATAGTTTTGCCAAGAAGTGGCTTTTGGATGTTAATATTTAGTTGTAACTGCTAAATTCACCCTTATTCCTTTTTTTTTTTTTTTCTGAGAGCAGAGAGGAATATATGAGGTGATATTACTTAAAGAATGGTGTGAACCTTGGCAACTAGTGCAAGTGGAAGCCCGATTTCTCCTTGACAGGATAACTTTAAAGGACTGTCTACACTAGCAGTCCACTTCAGAACTGAGTCCTGTATTTGAAGATTTGGTAAGAGTAGTTGAGAAAGTGAATATGTGAGAAGTTTTTCTACTGAAGTCTTTTCTTATTTTCAGTTACCTTTATGGAGGGACCAAATCAGGATATTATTTTTAGAAGTTTTTAACACTTCAGAGTATTCATTAAACTTAATTATTTATTTATGTATATGAAGAATGCAGGATTTTGGAAGTTTCACAGGCTACTAATAACCATGCAGATGCAATCAAATCATATAATCTTTTCTTCAGATCAGAGATAATTATTGCTAGAATCTTCCATGGGTAAAGTGTGGAAGTTGTTTAATCATATCAGAGAAAAATTTCCTAGTTTTTATTTTCATTTTTGGAGATAAGATCTGGGTAATAGTAAGTAAACAGTACAGAACCATTTCACTTGTCTCAAACTGTTCTTAAAACACAGGGGAAAAACCCCACAGTTTTTCAAACATTCCCTTGGCAATAATTTAAATTACATCAGGAGAACTGGCAGCAATGAAGCTCCTTTATGACACCTGAGAAAATATATCAATATCAAAATGTTAAAGCCCTTTGAGGCAGAGAACTAACTTTTCCTCTCCCAAACAGCGGGAAAAGTAAATAACAACTTTCTAAAAGATACAGAAAGAGAAGTTTTGGCAAAATTTGTTATTTACAGTGTCCTAAACAAACTAACATGAAGTTTTAATCTCTAGGGAACAAGAAGTAGTGGAAAAAGTACTAGGCCTGAAATCAGGGTGATTTGGGCTCAAATCACAACTTCTTACTAGATGTATAACCACAGGCAAGTTATTCCTGACTCTTAGTTTCCTTAGTTTCTCATTATGAGAATAATAATGATAATATGAGTACCAACTACCTCACAGGCTTATTTTGGTGACTAAAATATCATGAAATCTTTAAGCAAGTTATTGATAAATTGTAAATCTTAAAATCTGAATGCTTATGTAAAATTTCAGAGATTTAGACCTACTGTTATTGACTTTTTCAGTCCCCAGGGTGTAAAAAAAATTTTTAATATACTTTTTCAAAATTTGGATCATGAAAAGATTCACCTGCAAGGAGGAAATTAAGCTATTTAGCAAGGTTACATTTGGTCTTGTGGTAGTAGGTTGTTGTTGTGTTTGGGTTTTTTTTTTTTTTTTTGAGACATTTGGGGGAATTTTGGATTGAGGCTTTTTGAATTAGTTATCTTTAAGAAACCTATAGGAACTGAGATTCCCAAGCACACAAAATATAAAGAAACTGAAACACGTTTGAATATGCAGTGGAGCTGTAAGGCTGAGTGCAGAAGGGGAGAAAACTTTTGGAATGATGGAAAGTCCTTAATCAGAAATACAATCATCCTCCACGCCCTTTAAAAGCAATTTTACAGGCTCCTTCAGTGAAAATTCAAAAGTAGATAGAGATTTTAGTAGTTGAAGGTAATCTGAATTCCAATAAAGACTCAGAGATTGCTGATTAATCTTGGTCTTTTAAAATATCTGTCTTCATACATGAAAGTCCTTTTTTAGAGAAAATGGGTAATCACAGATAAGAGGTAGAGTTTTTATTGCTAAATATGTGAACTAATCATGTTTTGGAATTAAAAAGCAATTTGGAATTAAGAAGATCCATCTAGGTCAATTAACATTTTCATATTTTCAAATGGGGAAAGAGGAAGTGATGCTTTTGGGGAAAAGCCAATAACTTCACCATTATAGGAAAACGGAGGCCAAAAGAGATCAGTAAAGTATATGAGGAAGCAGAGGAAAATAAAGACCAGAAAGAAGGTAAATTCCTAACTAAACAGAAAAGTTGAGAGCACATTTGGGCCAGGTTTTTTTTTTTTTTTTTAAATGCAGAAAATAGTAAATGTCACCTTAAAAGTATTTTACAGGGGAATTTTTACTGAAAAGGTATTGTAGTAGTCTCAGTAAGTTCTCCACCTAAGAGTTAATCCCAACTCCTTATGTTTTTCAATCCTTCTTTAAGTTTTGTCTAAAACACAATAATCTGCTTTCTTGTTTTAGTATGATATAATGAAAAAATTTAATTATTTTTGATGACTAAAAAATTCTTACAATGATTCAGAGTGGTTATTCTGAGTTAGTTCATTATAGTGGATTAGAGATGTACAAATTGATATTATGTTTACTGATCTGGGGAATGCTCCCAAAGTTATTATTTGAATAAATTCCTGATATTAACTTATTAATATGTTTCTCTTCTAAAAATAAAGTTTCTAAAAAATAATAATATATGAAACCCAAAGAATCTCAATTTAGCCCCCCCCCCCCCCCCGGAGAATTAGTACACAATCCACTCTAGCGAGAAATGAGGGCAGGCGAAGAGTGAGTAGACAGAAGAAATATTTGGAGACAATTGGAAGAACAGCATAAAATGATACAGCTTGGTTTCTGTGCTTTTGTAAAACAACATTGGTAGCTTGGTCTGAATTAATAATGAGAAACAACTACTTTGAACCACATCGTTGAGATAATTTGGGTTTGAGACATACCTGGGATGAGAAATCTGCAAAAGAACAAATCTGTTCCTTTCATCTTAATAATAATCAATGAAATTGATTCATTCTTACTGTGGTTCCTTATGATTATTAATATGGTCAAAGTTAACATTGGTCACAGAGTTATAACTAATGGCAATGTCACTGGGGCTTTATACCCAGGGTACCAACATCTGGTAGGAGACATATTGTATGGAATTCATGTTTTTCATGTGTAACATAAGTAGAATGATGATTAGTGAGATGATGATCTCGAGAAATGATCCCAAATAGTTCTTTCATCTTTCTAGGTATGAAGTTTCATCACATAAAAAGATGGGGCACCTAGAAAAAGCAAGGGGGTATTCAATACATACAAGAGGAGCAGACAGTTCATTTTTTGGTAGTTTGATAGTTTGACTTTTAAAATTATTAACAGCTTCATTGCCTTAGGGGGGTTGCAGGCAGCTTTTTTCACTAAATGATCTGTTTTATTTGTGGTGGCTTTTGGTTTGTCAATTGCCACTGGTTTTTGCAAACCAAAGTAGTACTATATTGTCATCTTTACAAAATTCATTGACAGAAAACAATTTTGGAGAATTCTTTTTGGTATCAACTTGTTGTTCCTTTAAATTGTCTTTGTTTCTCCCTGAGTGGTAGCTTTGCTATTTTGGAGTCTTATTCAGTGTGTTCTCTTCATAGAGTCAGGTTGAAGTGATGAATAGAGAGCTGGCTTCAAACCCAGAAAGACCTGCCTATGACATGTACTGGTTTTATGATTCTAGGGAAGCCATTTAATTCCTTACTATTCTAAGCAACTCTAAGATTATAAGGTGCTAACCTGTCTGGGTAGAAGGAGTCATTTCATCTAGGAGCTTTCTATATAAATGAAATTTTAGATTTAGTTCCTATTTTAGGTAATGGAGATTTTCCCATATTAAATTTGTCCTGGTCATACCCAACAACTCTCAAATTTTACATGAATTCAATTGAGAGAAAAAAATGGAAGGAATCAAATTTAATAGGGAAGAATCTGTTGATCACCTGATATACCCAGGAGTATCAGTTAGGTCTGCCTATATTTTGGGAATGGGATGTGGAATAAAATTAGAATGGGAACCAAGCTTTGGTCTTTGTCAAAGAAGCAAAAAAGAGAATGACTTGGGAATTAGATCCTGTAGAAAATTCATAGAATGGTCTAATAACATTCATTCATCCATTCATCAAACAATACTAAGTATGTTAAAAGATTGTTTTAATAGTCAAAACTACCAAAAAAATGAATTGACTGCTCCTTTTGTATGTATTGAATACATTATAATTTTTTCCAGGATCCCCATCTTTTTATGTGATGAAACTAAACACATATACACACCCGCATGAACATGCACATACATGTCCTATTTTGTTAAAAGATAAGCTTCTTAAAAGTAATAGCTTATTTCATTGTATCTTTATATTTCCAGCCCCAAGCATAGTGCCTAGAAGATACTGATATATAGTTATTTTTAAAGAAATATTCATTTAGTATTTTAAAGTTTACAAAATATATGTCCTTGGAACTTCATAGCAGCCTTGTGTGATAGCTACCACAGCTATTGGGGATAGCTGGTTGGCACAATGAATAAAGCATTGGATCTGGGGGTCAGGAAGACAAACTCAACTCTAGCTTCAGACACTTATAACTGTGTAACTCTGGGCAAGTCACTTAACTACTGTTTGCCTAAGTTTCCTCATGTGTTAAATGTGGATAATAATAGCACTTACTTTTCAAGTGGTTGTGAGGATCAAATGAGATATTATCTGTGAAGTACATAGCACAGTATCTAGCACTTAGTAAGCACTATAAAAATGTTAGCTGGTATTATCTTTTTTTTTTTTTTTTCTTTAAATAGATAAGGAAACTAAGAGTTAGATCAAAAGAAATATCCATGGAATCAGTCAGAAAGTATTGGAGGAGGGTTTTGAATCCAAGTTTCACCAAGTCTAGTATTTTAGGCCCCAGTTTCTTAAACTATGAATCATGACCCCATATAAGATCTTATAACTACATATGAGGGTCATGAAATTGTGATTTATTTTCAGTAAATGTTTAATTTGTGTATCAGTTTTATATATCTATATATATGGGGTCACGTAAAAATTTCTTGGGTGAAAAGGGGTTGTGTATAGAAATAGTTTAAGAAGCTTTGTGCTAGACAATATCCCATGTTTTGTCTATGTAGAAAGGACATAGGAATAAATAGTCATGAATCATAGTTCCAAATCTGCCACTGGATAACTTTTGATTTTGGACAACGTATTTCACTTCCATGTTAAGTCCCAGTTTCCTCAGCTATAAACAGAGATTGGAGTGGGTTAATTTTGCTCATTTAATTAATGACCTAGTCATTGATGAAGGAGACCTAAAGAGTTGATTTCAACACTAAAAGCAGAAAAAGGGGCCAGATACTGATGAAAAGACATTTGTTGTTCTGATTTTATCTTGTTGACTAGTAAGAAGTTTTCTTTTGCTAGCAATGAAATGTTGACCAGAAATTTCAAGTTCTGAGTGTTCAGATTCTTTAAGAGAAAAGTAATGGACAGTCAGCACAGCTTTTTTTTTTTTTTCTTTTTGTATAGGGTGACTTTTTTTTTTTTTTTAAGATACTAATGCTTGAGGATAAATTTTAGGTACCCTGAGAAAGCATTTTAGACAATAGGTTTTGTTGTTGTTGTTGTTGTATTTTTGGTGTTCCTTCTTCCCTTCCCTTTTTTCTTTTTTCCTTTCCTTTTATGGTATAGGGAATAAAACATTGGTCAGTCAGAAGATCTTACCTCTACTCTTACCTCTACTGATAACTTGATTTTGGGAAAGATGTGTTATATCTTTGAATGTCTTAGTTTTCTCATCTGAAAATCCAGGGTATTGAATTAAATCAGAAATTCTTAATCTTTAGTGTATGTGTCAGGTATCCCTTTGGTTGTCTAGTGAAGTCCATTGAACTCCTGAATTAGATGATCTTGAAGAGTTCTTCTCAACGTAAAATTCTATGATATTATTTTAAAAATCATTTTTAAAAACGAAGGAATCAATTGGTTACAGCTCTTTTTTATAGGTCTGAGGAAGGTAGTAAGAGCATGACAAAATTAGGATAGATTTCTAGAAGCCACTCATGAAAATCAATCTTATAATTATCCTGAGCATTTTATGTATGTTATCTTCCTAAATAGAATGGAAGCTTCTCGAGGGCAGAGACTAGTTTGTATCCTCAGCACTGTACTGACACATAATTAATAAATGCTGATTAATTGACTGATATCATACATATTGTTTTACTAGCATTCATGCATTCTTTTAATAATATTAGGAATATTAGAAGATTGTTATAATTGTTTTAAGTCACCAATCACCAGAAAATTAACTGTTGTATTCTTTTGTATGTATTGAATGGACCATAATTTTTCTTAGGAGCTCCAATCTTTTATGTGATAGAATCTTACGTATTCCTGAAAAAGTTGTAAAGTGTAAGACCTGTGTAGGAATTAGGATGTTTAAACTTTGGCTCTATTACTATGTCACTTGCAAACATAACTTAGCAAGCCTAATGTTAAATATCAAGAATAAAAGTATAGCAAATCCAAGTGGTAAAACCTGTTAGTACATATTTTACTTATTCTCTCAAAGAACTTTTTATACTGACTGAACAGATGTATGCTGAAGTGTAGCTCTGAGACCAGTATGAGTGATGTAGTGACCTTTTAACTTAGAGCAACTGATGCATTTCTTTGATTCCTTTTTTATGTAAATCAAAATTAATTGATGATAAAAAAAAGAAATTCTCAGAACTGGAGTTCTAGTCAGAGGAAAACTTGTCATTATGAAATTAACACTATTGCCTGATTTTGTCTGCATGGGCAGGTGCAGGATTTGTATTCATGATGTGTGAATAGGTGCTCAGAACATGTTTGGTAAGTGAATAAATGAATTTGTATTCTCAGCAGGGCAGGCCAACTGGACTAGGAAATTCTTTCCCATTCCAAGAGGCTGTATAATTGAATTTCAGAAATTTCAAGTATCTGAAACATCATTGCTCACATTTGAAAAAAAAACCCAGAGTATTAAAATTGGAAGGGACTTTACAATTTGCTCTAACCCCTGAACTTTCCATTATTTAGATAGAATTGCTTGACTGTATCAATCTGTTAATGGGTTTGGACTTGACATCCAAATCTGAGGGTGATTTAAGATATGTCTTTTTTTTTTAAATAGAAGGTTGGAAAGCAGTATTGTTTAGGTGATTAGGGTGAGCAATTGGAATTCATACAGTTGGGGCTTTATTATTAATTTTTCAGACTTATTGAAGAATTTATAAAATAGGAACAATCCTTTTTATTTGTATCTGTGCATTGGCAGATGACAGATAATCACTGATGTTTGTCTAGAACTATACCTATGCACCCAAAAGTTTTTTTCCCTGCCTCTTTGTTTCTGTGACCTGGGGAACTGACTGGAATTAAACTGACTTACAATGACATGGCTGTAGGTACAGGTGTAGTATGAGACATCAGCACTTTTTGACAAGATTCAAAATCTTCCTCATATTTTTTTTCTGTATAATTTTCTGTGAAGAAATTGATTCATTTAATTTTTAACTATATAAAACTTTAAAACTGTGATTTCTAGTTTTGGTTTTATAAATCTCTAAGATACCTTCATTATTTCAGTGGGTGAAATAAAATTGTGTGTGTACATTGACTCCCTTCTCCTATTGGATATTATTTCCTTTCTTGGTTTTTATGACATTTCTCAGTATTTTTTTTTTTTTTCTGTTTTTGCTTGTCTAACTGCTCCTTCTTAGGTTCCTTTGGTATATCTTTGTCTATGTCCCACTAATGATGAATGTGTTTTGAGGCTTTGTTTGGATGTTGTTTTCTTTTCTTATTATTCTTTTTCACTTGGTCAACTTACCAGCTGTTATAGGTTCATATAATTTGTATGCAGATCATTCTTAGATTGATATATTCACTCTTGGTTTCTTCCTGAGCTCAAGTGTTGAATTTAGATTATCACTTATTTGTTAGGCATTTTGAAATGGATGTCCTTTAGGCCAAAGCTGCTTTCTCCTCCTCCTTTTCCTCTTCCTCTTCCTCCTCCTCCTCTTCCTTGTCCTCTTTCTCTTCCTTCTGCTTCTTCAAGCTTTTTATTTTCAAAATATATGTATGTATAGAGTTTAACATTTACTCTTGCAAAACTTTGTGTTCCAAATTTTTTTCGCAATCCAAAATATATTAAAATGTGCAATTCTTCTGTATATATTTCCACAATTATCTTGTGGCATAAGAAAAATCAGATCAAAAAGGAAAAAAACGAGAAAAAACAAAAAAAAAACAAGCAAACAAAAAAAAGGTGAAAATACTATGTTGTGATCCATACTTGGTCCCCACAGTCCTCTCTTTGGTGCAGATGGCTCTCTACATCACAAGTCTATTAGAACTGGCTTGAATCACCTCACTCTTGAAAAGAGCTATGTTCATCAGAATTGATCATTGTTTAATCTTGTTGTTGCTGTATACAATGTTCTCCTCGTTCTATTCATTTCATCTAGCATCAGTTCATATAAGTCTCACCAGCTCTTTCTGAAATTTTTTATAGAACAATAATGTTCCATAACTTTCATATACCGAAACTTATTCAGCCAATCTCCATCTGATGAGCATCCATTTCATTTCCATAGGCCAAAGCTTAAATTGTGGGTTACAACCCCATGTAGGGATTCTGTAACTGAATGTGGAGATTGTAAAATTATCATTTATTATCAGTAAATGTTTGATTTGTATACCTATTTTATATACCTACATACCTGGGATTGTGTAGAAATTGCTTAGGTGAAAAGGACTTATGAGTGGAAAAAGTTTAAGAAGCCCTGCACTAGGTAACTGAATTGCAACACGTTCAAAACAGAAATTATCATCATTTCCCTCAAAACCTCTCCTCTTCTGAATTGACTGAGGATGCCACCATCTTTTTTTGGTTTTTTTGGAGTTAATTTTTCATTTTATTTTTCTAGGTTTTTTTTTTATGGCTTTTTATTGACAAAACATATGCATGGTAATTTTTCAACATTGACCCTTAAACACTTCTGTTACAACTTTTCCCCTCTTTCCCCTCCAGCCCCTTCCCTTGAAAAGGGACACCGCCATCTTTACTCAGGTTTACAAGCATAGTATCATCCTTAACTTATAATGCTTGATCAATTCACATGTGTAATCAATTACCCTCCACCATAACTCTTACATATGTACTCTTCCTCTATTGACACAGTCTGTATGAATTAAGATACAGTCTGTATCTTAATTCATGACCTTATCAACTTTTCTTTCCTTCTAATTAGTCTACCTACCTCCAATCTGTCCTCACTCCAATTTATTTTTCATCCAGCTGCAGTAGAGATTTTTCTGAAGATTAGTTTTGACAATGTTAGCCCCCTTCCACAAAAAAAACTCCAGTGGCTACCTATTTTAAAATCAAACATAAAATCCTAAGTTTAGCTTTTAAAGACTCTTCACAACTTGACTTTTTCCTAATTTTCCAGTTTTTTTTTTTTTTTTTCACATCACTCACCTCCATGTATTCTACAATCCAGCCATACTGGGCTCATTATAAGTTTTACATGCCATCGGTTGTTCCTCATGACTGTGATGCTCTTCCTGCTTACCCCTACTTTAGAAACTGTACCTTCCTTTGAGACAATTCAAATCCCAGCATTTGTAGGAAGTCTTTCAAAGTCACTCCCAGATACTAGTATCCATTCCTCTCAGGTTACCTTCTCATCAGCTCTGTGTTTGAATACATACATCTGTCTGATTTCATTGATGTAGGGAGCTATTAGATAAGAAGACTCTCTACCAATGCAGATCAACACCTGTTCTGCAAATTATATATAGTCTTAGAACTGTCAGGATCATTGATAGGTTAAGTCACTTGTCCAGACTCACAGAGCTATTATGTATGTATGACAAGCAAACTTGGAACCTGGGCATCTGGCTTCTGAGGCAAACTCTCCCTACTACACTATCCTGTCGCTCTTGTAGGATGTTATTATTTCTTTAAAAAGTTTGGTAATCACCAATTCAAGAAAATAGTTTTTCCTTCCTTCTCAGGATTTCCCCCTTTGGATATATTTTGTTGTTTTTTGGCTTTGATTCCATAGGTACTCTTTGGAGGCTGAGCTCATAAGTCTAGAAAAAGTTGGGGAACTTTTTGTTTTCTCTTTCTTCTTGCTTCTCCCACCTCAATTTTGACAAACATTACTTTAGATCTCATATCTTTTAAGATGTCCCAGTTGTGTAGTGCTAGTATAATATGTCTATTAAATCTTTGTAGATTGCCAATTTGTAATTCAAAACACAGTCAGTTCTAGATTGCTGAATATGCTGAATAATTTTGGATTAATTACTTAACTTTCTTGCTCCTCCTCCTAATCATTTTTAAAATGAAGTGATTAGGTGAGGTGATCTCTAAGATCCCTTACAATTCTAGATCTTCTTTGTATTAATGGGACAAAGTATTATTTATTTTATAAATTAATATAAATCAAGTCTAAAGTACTAATGGCTTATGCCCTTAACTTGAATAAGATAGTCTTTCTTCTCTCTTTCTCTCTCTCTCACTCTCTCTCTTTCTCTCTCTCTGTTTCTCTCTCACTCTTCTCTCCCCTCTCCTCCCCTCCTCTCTCCTTTCCTCTTCTTTCCTTCCCTCCTCTCCTCTCCTCTCTCTCTCTCTCTCCCCTTCTCCCCCACCCTTTTATCTACCACAGTAGGATATCAGTCCCCATTAAATTTTATAACTTCCTATAGGAGTGACCATTTGTTGGGTAGGACCTAAGCCAGTCTGTAAATAGGACATGTCAGTTTCATGAGGCCAGGTAGCAAACAGTGATATTCTTGGTTGAGTAATATGAGTAATGCTGAAACTCACTCTCTCTTTTGTAGGGAGTTCCCTCTGAGTGATGAGAATGCTGCATTGATTTCTTCATGCTCCTTTATATTTACTTGCATGTATTTATGCTTATCAGACAAATTAAAGATAGTTCATAGGGAGGAGAATGACAAAGACTATGGAGGAATAAACGGCTTCCAAACTATGTGTATGGTTTTTGCTATTAACAGGACAATTATATTAAAAAGTAAGGTCAAATGTAATTACTGAGGAGCGTGAGGAAAGAAGTTTAAATAGAGTCGATATGCTTATCTAAGATAGGGGCAACTCATAGATTACTTTTTGTTTTTGTTTTTGTTTTTAATTCTCTCTAGACTACAAACCTCCTGTAAGCCTCTGACAAGGTCTCCCTCTGTGAGTCTACTAGTTTGTAAGTAAAAATGATAATTATAGAGACCTTTGTGACTCAGGGTGGGTGGATGGCTCTTGGGAGACAGTGTGATATATTATAAAGTACCCCAGATTAAAAATTAGATAACTTGAGTTTGATTAATTAAAAAATTATTCTGCTATCAATTTTCTAATTACTTTCCCTACCTCCTGTCCCCATATAGCTTCCTTTTCTAACAGAGTTCATATAATTAATAAAAATAAATCAACTCATTGATCATATTTGATGACCAAACCCCTCATTTTGTATCACCTTCTTACCAACCTCTGTGGTTGGATTCCAGTTTCAACACAGTAGCCATGTCATTGAGAGCAAATCACCCAACTTTCTTGGGGTTCAGCCTTTTCATCTGTAAAATGGAGGCAATAATACTTTCACTCTTAACAGATTTGTGAGGAAAGTACCAGTCAAATTATAAATGCCTAAATAAATGAGAATTGTTATGATTTGGTGGCCCATCTAGATGCTGTTATTTTCCCTTGATTTTATCCTACAAAAGAGAAGTATGGATAGATTGTTCCTAGGCACTGGGGACCTGATATCTCAGAAACACAGGTTTGTACCTCACTTATGGCTCATTGCTGTTTACTTTGCTCATTTTCCATGCTGGAAAATGGTATGCACCTTGTGGGAGGCAGAGCAACTTGCAAAGCTCCTCTACCATGTTTTTAGGAGACAATCTTGGATAGCACATGGAAGGCGTATTAATTATTTTTGTTTAATAATAATGTTGATAATTATCACCTTGTAACTAGCCTTGGTGAGGCATGGCAATGAAATATTCTGTTCAAACTGGTTTTAATCAACTCAAGTAATTTGGTGACTTTCCAGTTCCTTCTGGGAGACTTATCTACTGTCTGATACTGATGATACTGTCTGGGAAACTGATATCTACTGCCCCTTCTTTATAGGGCAACCAAAATTTTCACAGTTGTTTCATTAGCAATTGGATTTCAACCAAAAATAATATATTTTTTTTTCCTGTGAGGTTGACAGATTTCCATATACTTAATGGTAAATGGTTATTATATATCCTTCAAATGTCACTTACAATCATTAGAGCATAAATTTGAGCTGCCCTGCTGCATATTTTAGAGGTGATGGAATTAAGCCCAGAGAAGTTCAATAGCATGCCTAAGTGGCAAGGCCAGAAGTCAAACTCATGTCCTTTGTCTTCAAATCCAGAAATCTGTTTTGCCCCCATCAGCTTGTACTCAGTTATACATTTTCAAATTTAATTATTTTGATAGCCCTTTTATATATATAGATTACATGTAAAAGTTGACTAGCACTCAGATGGGGGTACAAGCATGACTTCCAATTATACTAAATGGAAGAGAGGATGGAGAGGAGAAGGAAATCTCAAGTAGAGGCATATAAAGGAAGGAACAAAATTTATGACAACCAGCTGTTTAGAATGACTGTTCTGTGGACTTAAGTATAATGAGACACTTATTTTCCATCTGTGTACGTATGTGTATATATATATGTAAATGTGTATGTTCATGTGCATATTTGTGTGTGTATGTATGTGTATATGTAATTTCAAATTTATAAAATATAATTTTTTGCCAAAGGTAGGACAGTTAGTTCATGTTACAAAAGCATTTACCTGAGGATTTGTTCAAATATCAAGCCTCTTTTAGTACATAGTTTTCATCATAGTTAATTAAACCTAATGCAGGTGTATATGTTCTTTGTACAGAACAATCACTTTAAATAGTTGGTTGCCCTAAGTTTTGCTCTCTTCCCTTATACATGAGATTTCTTTTCCCTACTCTATCCCCCTTTTTCTTTGGATGTAACCTAAAGTCATATCTTGTACCTCCATCTGGGTGTTAGTTGAATTTTTTCATTTTGTCCCAGTGTCATTGGTGATCCAGATGACAATATTGGCTCTGATAGATGGGGGAAATAAAGAATTTTGGTATTTTATTCTTGTCATATGAATGGCACTATGAATGGCACTCATTTTTCATGTTCTCAGTAATGTCTTGTATGACACTTCTCATGAAAAAATTACCCTTGGTACCATGATACCATGTACCATGCCATGGTGCCATGACCTGTGTAGGCTTTTTGTGAACTTTACATTGTTCTTTGAGTTTTTTGTAATCTTAATTATTCAGAATAATTTCGAGATTTTGATGTAACTCATTCAAAGGACTGGCCTTGTAGCTTAGTGTCATAGTCTGGACAATATGTGGTTTTATCTACTTTGTTTTTCAAATTTTCTAATTTTTCTAATTCCTAATTTTCTAATTCTATAATTTCAAATTTTCAAATTTGTAATTCTAATTCTAATTTTCTAATTTCTAATGGTTGGACTAGTTTCTTTCATATTACTGTGTAATTCACTGAGAAGATTTTGTAATATTCTGTGATTATATGCAATTAGTATGATGTTGAGAAATAAAAACATTTAGAAACCCTTACCCAAAGAGAGATAGGCTTTCTTTTATTTGAATAATTATTCAGGATTACTAGTTTCCTATCCTTTCCTTTTTTACTGCTAAGTAATACAGTAAATTGAGAGCTGGGCCTGGAGTCAGGAAGACCTGAGTTCAAATGTATCCTCAGATTCTTACTAATTATGTAGCTTTGGACAAGCCACTTTTATCTGCCTCAGTTTCTTCAACTTTTAATGCCTGTCACATAACAGGCCCTTAATAAATGCTTGTCCTTTAACTATGCTTTCTTTTTATTTACATTATTCAAAAGGTTTATGATTCCATTGGTATACATCAACATATAACTTCTCCACACATTATTCAGATCATTTTAATAAAATGACATCCAACAACTTTCAATCAGATACCCACTAAAGTAATTATGTCTTTTAATTCAGTAATCCAATTAAAAAAAAAGAACTTGTTATATCATAGGTTTTGAGTTTTGGAAAAAAAATAGGACTGGGCTTTTTACAGTTTATCATTCTGTTGTCATCTAGTTATTTATAATTTTTCTTTTCCTTTTTGGAATTATCTTGATCAATTTATTTAAACATTTTAAAGTTTACTTTAAGTGGAGAAATAATGTTTTATACATCAACATAAATGGAAGAGGTCAGACATTCCTCCTCCTCCCAATCAATTAGGGATTAACTAGGTGGCACAGTGTATAAAGTTCCAGATTTGCAGTCAGGAAAACTCATCTTTCTGAATTCAAATCTAGCATCAGACACTTACTGGACAATTTATCCTGCTTGCCTCCATTTCTTCCTCTGTAAAATGACTTGGAGAAGGAAATGGCAAGCCATTTCAGTATCTCTACCAAGAAAATCCCAAATTAGACCACAAAACAATCAGAGCAACAATAAAAAGTTGCAGCTCATGAACTGATTTTTGTGCCAAAGGATGAAGTAGAAAAGAAATTTTGATTCTTAGCCCTCTAGTCTGTCTTGCTTAGTACTGCCAAATTAATATTCATAAAGCTCTCATTAGTGATGTGTCACGTCTCTACTTCAGAAACCTTCAAGAATTTCCCATTTTGTTCAGAGAACTTCACTTATATCCCTAGCCTGACTTGATTCCAATCTACCTTTCTGGCATTATCTTTGATTGGTTATCTTTCTAAATCCCAACCCTAGCCAAATATTCTAGAGTTTTCCTGGCTCTGAACTTTTTTATTTCTTATTCCATCTACTCTGCATATATTGCTTTCCCTCTTCTTGCTGTATGTAGAGATTCTTAGTTTTCATGAATTTCACTTGAATTCTTTCTGTTCTGTTCTGAAGTCTCCCCATACCAATTTAGTGTTTGCTTTCCTGTCTCATTCATTTCACAATCATAATATCCTTGTGATATTACTTGTCATTTTACTGAACTTGTACTGAAATCTCTTGTCATTTAACTCTCAATGTGATAGGATAATAAGAAATTAAGATTTGATACTAAAAAGAAAATTGATACTTCTTTATTTCAATCATCTCATTTTATAAGTAAGGAAATAGAGATATACCACACACTACTCTGTCTGAGGCAATTTTTATAATCTCCTATAATGCCAATATAATGCCTTGCCACTTACTAGGCATTAAATAAATACAGTCCTGATTGATTAATTGGGAAACTTTACATTTGAGAGAGTATATGAGTAGGATAAAGAGCTTTTTTTTTTTCTTTTTATAACTAAGCAAAGTTACATTTCAGATGTAGGTATACTTTGCCAAATATATTTGTATATCTTCTATTTATAGTAAAGTTTGGTCCTGATAGATTGAGCTGCTTTCAGCAGTCAGATCAATATCTTCTTAAATATCTCTCAAAGCAAGGAGAAGGTAGTAAAGAGATCCCTTAATTCACTCTTTAGTAGCTATCAATAGATTGCTGAGAGAAGGAATTTCTTTTAATAGTGACAATTCAAGTGCAAATAAGTTTAAAATAGGAGAATTGCTATATATGCATGATTCCTTAGTTACCCTGTGCTACCCTGATCTGGATGCTACTAACATTGGTGTATGGCTGTTAGAGCAGTATTGTGGATCTGGGCAAAGTCTTCCCAGCTTCAGACCCAACATTATGTTCTACTGTGCTACCTGGCTGCCTTTCAGTCTGCAATAGCTATCTGTTATTACTTCTTAAGGACTTATTTTTCATATATCAGTTTTTGATTAATGCAGCCGTGATCTTTAAGTAATTCAGAACATCAATTCTATATGCTTACAATTTTAAGTGGAAAGGCTAATGATATAAGAATGATATTTCTTTTTAAAAAATAAATTTCTTTTTTAAAAAATAGCTTTTTTTTCAAAATACATAGAAAGATAGTTCAACATTCACCCTTGCAAAACTTCATGTTCCAAATTTTTCTCCCTTCTCTCCAGCCCCTAGACAGCAAGTAATCCAGTATAGATTAAACATTTGTGATTCTTCTAAACATATTTCTACATTTATCATGCTGTACAAGAAAAATCAGATGAAAAAGGAAAAAAACCCAAATAAGCAAACAACAACAAAGTAGAGAAAATATTATGTTGTAATACATATTCAGTCCCCAAATTCCTTTGTCTGGATGCAGATGACTGTCTCCATCACCAGTTTATTGGAATTGGTCTGAATTACCTCATTGTTGAAAAGAGCCAAGTCTATCACAATTGATCATCACATAATCTTGTTGTTGTGCACAGTGTTCTTTTTGTTCTAGTCACTTCACTTAGCATCAGTTCATGTAAGTCTCTCCAGGCCTTTCTGAAATCATCCGGCTGATCATTTCTTATAGAACAATAATATTCCATTCCATTCATATACCATAACTTATTCTGCCATCCCCCAATTGATGGGTATCAACTTAGTTTTCAGTTCCTTGCTACTACAAAAAAGACTGCTACAAACATTTTGCATATGTGGGTCCTTTTCCCTTTTTTATGATCTCTTTGGGATACAGACACAGTAAAGACACTGCTGGATCAAAGACTATGCACAGTTTGATAGCCCCTTTATCATAGTTCCAAATTGCTCTCCAGAATGGTTGGATCAGTTCACAACTCCACCAACAATATATTATGTCCCAGTTTTTTCACATTCCCTCCAGCATTTATCATTATGTTGTCATCTTAGCCAATCTGAGAAGTATGAAGTGGTACCTCAGAATTATCTTAATTTGCACTTCTCTAATCAATTAGTGACTTGGAGCATTTTTTCATATGACTAGAAATGGTTTTAATTAATTTTTCTGAAAATTGTTTATATCTTTTGGTCATTTACCAATTGGAGAATGACTTGTAAGGATTGGCATTTCTTAAACATTTAAAATTAGATGCCGTGAGAGGCTTTTGCAATTCATAAGATCATAAATTTGAATCTAGAAAGGACTTTAGGAGTTATCCAGTTCAATTTACATATTATACAGATGAGGAAATTGAAGCCTACAGTGACTTGTCCAAGATCACATAGGTAGTGAGCATCAAAGGCAATATTTGAATTTAGATCATCTGACTTCAGAGCTGGTTCTCTTTTCATTGTACCAAAACCAAAATGGAATAATTTGTTAATTCTTTTGTGAATGAATTGGATTGTGTGAATTTTAACTCTAAATTTTAAAATTCCCTAATTTACTTCAAATGCTCTTTATTTCAGAAATACTACTGTTGTTACAAATTTAAGGTCAGAGTCTTGTCTAATGTAGTTCTTTGATTCATAAGTTTATTTTGTATATCATTTAAGGATTTAAGAAATTATAGTGGAAAAAATGTTTCTCTAGAATGTTTGAAAGCCCTCTGTAGTTATTGTGTCGAGATGGGAGAACAAGTAATTCTCTCCCTTGTTTTACTTTAATTTCTTAACACTATTCTAGTTATATGCATGTTGGGTAGAAGAGATTCCTGATGGAGCATCTAAGTGGCTTAGTAGATAGTGCACCAACCCTGAAATCAGGAGGACCTGAGTTCAAATCTGGCCTCAGATGCTTAACACATCCTAACTGTGTGACCCTGGGCAAGTCACTTAACCCCAATTGCCTCCACAGGGAAAAAAAAAGGATTCATGAACCCAGAACATGAAGAAATATAGATATGAATTTTGAAGTATTACTTCAGGAAAGTTCAGAAAGAAAGTCATTAAAGTCATTGCTTCCTGGCTCTGCATTGTTTCAATTTGTATCCTTATAAATTTTCAACACAAGGGCTACCCAGCCCATTGAGGCTACTTTCTGATTCTTTGAACACAAGAAGAACTGGAATTTATGAGTAACTTGAAGGATCAAAGTGCAACAATCTACTCAGTGAAACGTTTTTATCCTTAAAGCAAAGAAACTAGACATAGTAGAATGACCATTTTTACTTCAAAGTAAATTTGTATTAATTTTTAGTATCAATTGACATTTTAAAAAATGTCAAGTTCTTGTTATAGAATTGACTTTCATTGTATCTTCTGGAAAAAGTAAAAAACAAAAAATCAAAAACAAACCACAAATTAGTTGGCAAATTGAAAAGGTCTGAAAATACATGTAATTGTTAAATTTCCATCTCTTCAAAGGAGTGGGATGAAGGTTTATTCTTATAGGTTTTCTTTGTAGCCATGCTTATTCTTTGTGACTTTGCAATATTCACTTTTTATTCTTTTGTGGTTCTTCTTTTTATTTACATTGTATCTATAGTGAATATTGTTTTCTCATCTGCTTTCTTCTTTCTGTATCAGTTTATGTACATTTTGCTATGTTCTTTAAATTCATCAAATTGGTCATTTCTTACAGCATAGTAATATTATATTACATTCAACTTGTTTATCCATTCCCCAGTGGATGAACATCTTCTCTCTTTCTTTTGTTATCATAAAAAAATACAACTATAGATATTTTGTGCATCTGGGAATTCTCCTTATCAATGATCTCCCTGAGATATATAATTAGTAGCAGACTCTTTAGGTATAAGGGCATGGAATATGGTCAGACTCTACCAATGATATATCAGTGTGCCTATCTTCCCATAAATCCTTCAACATTAACTATTCCCATTTTTTGTCATCTTTGTTAATTTGCTGACTGTGAGGTGGAACCTCAGGGTTGTTTTGATTTGCATTATTATTAATCATTTGGAGCATCTTTTCATATAGTTGTTAATAGTTAGCAATTCTTTTGAGAACTCTTCATATTCTTTGAGCACTTATCTGTTGAAGAATGATGACTCATCATTCTTCAAACTCTTCCCCTTCTTTTGGGTAAAATGTATGTGTGATGAAATAGACTAGATGTCTAGATGGATTAGGATGAACTAGACTGTTTTTTTAAAAAATAGTATTTTATTTTTTTCCATTTATATGTAAAGGTAAATTTAACATTCATTCCAAAAAATTGTTTCAAATTTTCTCCCTCTTACCTTCCCCTTCCCTAAGACAGTAAGCCATTTGATATAGATTGTTATGTGCAATCAGGTAAAACATTTCCATGATAGTCATGTTGTGAAAACAGAAGTAGGCCAAAAAACCCCCAAAAGTGAAAATAGTGTGCTTCAGAGTATATTCAAGTTTTCTTTTTTTGGATGTGACTAGTACTTTTCCTCTTGAGCCCTTTGAAATTGTCTTGGATAATTGAATTGCTAAGAACAAATAATTCATAGGTGATTTTCACATTGTGTTGCAGTTACTGCGTACAATGTTCTCTTGGTTCTGCTCACTTCACTTTGCATCAGTTCATGTAAATTTTCCCAAGTTATCTTGAAATTTACCTGCTCATCATTTTTAATAGCATAAAAATAATTTATTTCATTCATATATAGCAACTTGTTCAGCTTCTCCCTAATTGATGGGCATCCTCTCAATTTTCAATTCTTTTCTACTACAAAAAGAACTGCTATAAATATTTTTGTACAAGTATATCCTTTCCCCCATTTTTTGGATCTCTTTGAGCTACATTTCTAGTAGAGCTGCTGGATCAAGGGTATGCACAGTTTGATTATCTTTTGGGCATAGTGATGAACTAGACTGATATCTAAAGTCTCTTCTAGCTCAAAAATCTATGACACTCTATAATGCTACATCTAGCTTTCTACTCTTTATATAGCATATCTTCTCACAACTTTAAAGCATTAGAAAAAACATTGGTAGGTAATTGGATATGAGTCAATGGTTATTCAGTAAGTCTCCTAAACAAACATTTTTTAGGTGCTTACTATGTTCCAGGCATACATACATATAAAGGAAATAAGAAGATTAGGCTTTACCCCCAAGGATCTTACATTTTAATGAGGGAGACAACATATAATTTATTAGGTACATTTAAGAAAGATACAGAATAAATGCAAAGTAACCTTAGGGTAGGGAATTATTAGCATTTGGAGGGGATGGGGAGAGACCTTTTACAGAAGGTAGAAGATGAGCTAAGTCTTAAAAAAGGTCAGGGAAATTAAGAGACAGATAAGAGGATAGAATATTTCAGGCACAGAAGGCAGCTAGGCACAGAGATGGGAGATAGAGCATTATGTTTGAAGTAACTAAGTAGGCAAATAAGTGGAAGGTAACATACAACGAAATTGAAAAAATAGGACAGGGGCAACTTATGAATGCAAAACAGAAGATCCTAGAGATAAGAGGGTACCACTAGGGTTTATTGAGTAGTAAACTGATAAGGATACCTCTGGACTTTTAGAAAATCACTTTGGCAATTGTGTAGATGATAAATTGGAACAGGAAGAGAATTGAGGGAAGGAATACAATTAGGGGACAGTTGCAATAATTCAAACATGAGATAGTGTCTACAGCAACATAAGGTGTCAGTAGAGGAGTGCAAAATTGCAAACTGCAAAACACAAGACTTTATATAGACCCTAACCAGAAGCCCTCACTTCTGACCTTTTCTCTCATTGGCTGGGGAGTTCTAATTTACCCAGAGCCAGAAACAAAGAATATTAGTCAATAGCATATTCTATATTTGGTACTTAAATTGAAAGTCATTCTGAATAATGATGTCTGTACCACCCTTGTGATAAGCTCTATCATCTAGGAGAGATAAATAGGGAGTAGTATAACTCCACTTAAAACGATCAGCAAGAACCATAGAACCTGCTTCTATCAGCTGCCTCCAGACTAAGGCCATCAAGAAGTATTAAATGGTCAAAACCAGATCTGGAATTGGGACATGGGCCAATTTTCTGATGTCTTTGGCAATTTCTTTCACTAGCTGTCCATTATCATCAATTTTTACACAGCAAGTTGATGGATTTAATTTCCTGCAAACACCATCTTCTTCAGCCAACAAGTAGTCTAATACAAATCTATGCTGGAACATTGCTTCTTTAGTCTGAGTAGCTTGGTCTGCTAACAAATCCATTGCCTTTGTTGTCTAGTTAGTAATTATTTCAATCATGGCCTGGAGTCTAATAAGCCTATTCAGCATACAATAGACAAAATTTGCTGTAAGAGAAAAAAGCAGGGATGTGATTACAATAAAAAAAGTGGTCCTTCATGCTTCAGCCTGAGAGGCTCATACATGTCAGGATAAAGCATCCTTAGCTCAGTTTGACTTCAGGTTAATTATATGCCATAACAATTCTACCTTATAGCCTGACTCTGGAATAATCAGGTGGGTTCTTATCCAAAGGAACACCCCTGGAAAACTGAGTCCCAAGGATCTTACCTTAAGTGGAGGCCAAGATTGTCGTCCTAACCTTTGCCCAGATACTAACCTTTACCTGTGACAATTCAGGATCACATTCCTCTGAGTAGCTTGTGGCATATTCCTTTAACATGGTAAATTAATAGTTTGATAATCCAGACAATCATACCTGAATTCAGCTACAGTCCCAAGAGATTTTATTTCAGATATCAAGTCTCATTAATCAAAGCTTCATATAAATTTAGCTGTCAGGGATTATACATCTTAAATAAATATTGATTTATAATCTTACGTTGATAATAGTAAGAAATTCATGCTAGAAAGTTCACAGTTTATCTTCATATCTAAGTAGATGGTTTTAAATTCCCCATTACACAAATCATTTTACTTTAAGATTCTCAATAACCAAACTATAGCAAAACATGTTTAGGTATTAACCATGTTCAAAGGGACAAAGACATAGATCACTGTTCTTAGAATCTCCCTAAACAATGAGAACAACTTTAAGATGACGCAACACAACCAATTCAAACTCACATAGAATATAGAATATACTATCCTAATTTCACGTTAAAGAACCCTATCAGAATTAACATTAATAATTTCTTCATCCCCCCAAAAAGTTAATTCAACTACTTCAATCAAGGAGTCCCTATAAACTTTTTTTGGAAATATAAATAACAAGTGCAACACTAATACTGTTAAAATTCCTCTAAGCACATTCACCGAAACATTCCTAATTGCCCTGGTGGCAATATCAATTTTAGAGGTTATAAATTGTCCTTAACAGTCTTCCACAAGTCCTTTAACCCTGGTGTTCTCAGCCTTCAGACTGCAGTCTTAGTCATTGTAACATCTACTAACTTCCCATTCTGTTTCTTCCAGGACTTAGTAAGTACCCACTCTCCTGGAACTGCAAACCCCAAAAGTATTGTCTGGGTCAGCAGTCCTTGCAACATGGTCTAATTAGTAAATGCAAACATATGACCTCTTTAGGTAGAACATAACTAGAGAATTTTGTTTTAATAATCAAATTTTTAAACTTCAAATACTGATTTAAACTTCTAGTAATATTTCAATATCAATGCACACATATTTCTAAAATCATATTATCAGAATAAACAAGTTCACAATTTTAGCATACACTAGTTAGTAGTACTTATATAATTTCAGAATCAGAATTCTAATTTAAACACACACAAAGCCTCCAAATTTAAAGTGGCAGAAAATTGCCCTTTTAAATCTGTCTCCAGGGCTTTAAGAAATCGGTGGATTTTAGGACTCTGAGTGAGAAAGTTGGAAAAACTTGGACCTAGGTTTCTGGCATCAGATTTGTGACCCAAGTGACTAGCCTACTCTCTATGCCAGAAATGTTGGGAGGCTATGTTGAAAATGTTGGGACACCAATGCAAAACCCAGAAAAATCCAGGCCAGTCAGAAATGTCAGCTTAGCCAAGACAAATTCCACAAGGGAGAGAACCCTGGAAAACCCAGAGAGGGTATTTTTTTTCCTTTTGCAATTTTTCTGTAAGTCTCAAGCTCATTCCCTCAGAAGGCTTTTAATCATGTAAATTAGACCTACTTAAAAATACAATAGACTAACTTGTTAGCTGATAGAGTGATAGTGCCAAGTAAATTAATGATTAGTCTTAAAGACCATCAGAATCTGCTAAAATGTTTTAGCAGTTCTATAACTTTAACTATTTCTGTAGATCCAAATTGGCCAATTCTAGGTTGATAGAAAGAAATCAATTTTTTTTTTCCTTTTTGGTGTGGCAGTTCAAAACTTTACCCATCTCAGAACTAGTTCTTCCTGCCTCTAGTTAAAAGCCTATTTGCATAAGTCCAACTATGTACAGAACAAGTGCTTTTAAATTCCAAATAGTCCAGACTTTTTTTTTTTTTTTTTTTTTTTTGGTAATTTGGCTGACTGAGAGAGACAGAAGACAAAACACAGGCTCTCTTACATGAAAAAACACAAACTCCTTTTTAAATCAATCAAGCTCCTGTTCTTGGCCTCTCCTTGGAGACAGAGTAGGGAAGTTTTGGAACAGAAAACATAAGAGCCAGGTTAGCCAGGTATTTAAGGCTCCTTTGAATTTATCCTCGGCCCCCAGGGGAATCTTAATCCCAGTCACCCAGGTGGTTCACTAGTTCTTATTAAAGGGAAAGACCTCTTACAGACTCTACCTGGTTGGAGTCTCTCCCCACCCTCATCAGTTTCTTGACCTGACTGATTTAAAACATTTCTCAGCTGGTTTATCTCCTGAGTTGAACTAATCCTTTATCTTTGCTAGTCCACTTCCATTTTTACTTTCTCCAAGTGTCTTTCAATGAGAATTACTTGGTGGGAGTGGTAGTTTCGGAGCTGAGTCTAAGGACCACCAGAGGGCATTTGCCCAAGGATTCAATAGGGGAGAGACCCCCTCACAAACAGGAAATATCCCAGACAAGCCCCCCAAACTGTGTAGAACAACAATCCTTATCCAAATTTAAATCCGAAATTCTCAAGATAAAAAGCAAAAAAAGGATTTATTACACTCTCATGAGAAAGGACAACTCCCAACAGACAAAGTGTGCAAAGTGCAAAATACAAGATTATATAGACCTAACCAGAAACTCCCCTGCCTCTTTCTGATCTTTTCTCCTATGGCTGGGGAATTCTAATTTATGTAGAGCCCAGAAACAAAGGATACTAGTCCATAAAACACTCTTTACTGTATTAGGTACTTAAATGCTAATGAAAGGGTGGGGGTGGGAATGGGGACCGGAGGGAAATGTTTGTCTAAAACAGTGGTCCTCAAACTTTTGTATCTTCATGTTGTTAAAAAACTATCGAGGATCTGTTCAAAGAGTTTTTGTTCACATGGGTTAGATTTATAGCTATTTATAGCTATTTACTATATTAGAAATAAAAAATAATTTTGAATTTGTAGACTCTCTGAAAGTAGGCTTTCAGAGACCCCAACAATTCTTTGGACTACACTTTGAGGACCACTGGTCTAAGATAATTGAACGACTGAAGTTTTTAACTATATTTCAACTTGTTATTGCAGTTTCAAGTCACAATTAGGGCACAGGTCAAAGCCACATTCTTATGAGATGTCTTCACTCATTTTATCCCATTCCCAAAGATGTTCATATTTCTGTTTTCCTTTTCTCATCTCTTAGGTTCTTTGTTTGAAAGCATTAGTTTGGCCAGTGGTGCATACCTACTATTGGGAGAGGCTGATGTTAGGAGAGTGCTTGAGCTCTGGGTTTTGAGATCTAAGACTGATTAGTGTCTGCATTAAGCTGACAACAGTATATTGAATATTTGAAAATTATGGGTTAATGGACTGTCTAATATATGTAGGTCAGAACTCTAGAACAGAACAGATTAGTTTCCATGATGATCAGCAGTGGATTTGAACTGTACATGGCTGCTGTACTTTTATCCTGATTGATTGATTCAAAGTCAAAAAACAAAATAACAATGAAAGTGAAAGGGTTAACGAACCTTTTCTCAAACCTCACTTGCTATCAAAGAGTTTCTTAGGACTAGGGAAATCTGGCTTGCAGAGCACTCAAAATGCGTTAACAATTGGTCAGGACATGAAAGATTTATCAGCAGAAGGCTGATATGTTTGGGGAATGCAGTTTCAAACAGATGGAATTTTTTTTTTAAACAGTTATTTACATTATACTTGAAAAATATCTTTCCCAAAAAGAAATGAGAAATTCTTTGAGCTGTCATCCAGATGATTTCCTTACATATGCACCTATTTTCTGGCCCAAGGGCACACATGTTTAGGGCTTTAATCATTATGGAAAAGCTGGTCCCTTATTATAGCCCAGGTTGTCATATTTGTAAAAGGATAATTTTAGATTATACTAGGCCATGATTTTAGTCAAAATGCTTCTGTTGGTCTATAATTAAGATTACGCAGCTGTGAAATATCTTATTTAAGGAATAAAATATTCACATAGATCCTTTACTCAGTCTGATGCATTATTAGAAGTAAACGAACATTAAAATAATAGTAATTACATGTATAATCAGGTTATACTAGAGTTGTTAAAAAGGATTGTTCATGAAAACTGCAATGTGATGAGTTGCTAACACCAGTTTTTTGATATATTATGGTGTTTGTGATACTTGGAAATCCCCTGTAATGGCATGTTTCTAAAAAACGCCACTGTACTTAACTTTGACTAACAGTTTTCCTAATGAAATGCTAGTGTATTGAAGATACAGGGCCTCAAAATACTAGGCATAAATGGCATGGCAAACAGTTAAGATAAAGAGATCATTTAATCTGTTTATGATTGATGTTGGTAGATTAAGATAGATTATAATATTTCAAAGGGAAGCATAGTTTGAGTGGAATTTGCAAAAATGCCTACACCTACAGTACATGAATCACTCACTAATTCAAATATTGAAATATTGAGCTGATCCTGGTGAAAACTTTGTTATAGAATTGTGCTTTATTGTGAAATTGTGAAAAAAAAAATTAGTCATCAAATGAACCAAAAGGAGGTAGCTGTGATTATACAAGATGGTCTATCCCTAGGGAGCTATGAGGAGATGAAATAGGACTTAGAGAAGCTTCTCACATCTACAGGATCTGTCTCACAACTTCTGCCAAGAGTATTGACACTGTATGAAATGTTTAGAGAGCTTTTCTGTATTGTAAAAATTTCTTAGGTAAAAAGGGATCATGAGTGGAAAAAGTTTTAAGAAGTCCTGCTCTGGAGCAATAATATTGAACTCCAAAAGAAACTGATCCCTATGGGCCACATGTTGATTTAGAAAATCATAAATTAATATTTTTTAAGTTGTATTGTGTTGCTGTTTATTTTCTTAAACATTTGCCGTCTACATTTAATCCAGTTTGGGCTATAGTTGTGAGTTTTATAGATCAGGAGTTTGAGATATCTTCTCTGAAGATTCTTTAGGAATCTTTGAATTAATTGAATTCTTTGATTAAATGGGAGTAGATTTTTTTTTTTTTTTTTTTTTTTTTTTTTTTTTTTGCTGAGGCACTTGGGGTTAAATGACTTGCCCAGGGTCATATAGCTTAGGAAGTGTTAAGTGTCTGAGGCCAGATTTGAACTCAAGTCCTCCTGACTTCAGGGCTGGCACTTTATCCACTGTGCCACTGTGGCTACCCTAGAAATAATTTTCAAAGTGATAAATTATTATTATTATTATTATTAGGCCTTTACTTGTGACTTCATTGATGTGGGAAGTTTTTGTTTGAAGAGACTCCTTTACCACTTTAGATTATCAACTGCACAACAATTTATAATTTTAGAGATCTTCTTGGGATGACAATGGTTTTGGGGACTGCTCAGTATCACATTTGGAAATACAACCTGGATCCAGGTCTTACTGAATCTGAAGCTGGCTTTTTCTTATGGTATGTTGTGATGCTTGTTAGGTATGAAGTCACCTGAATTAATAATAGATTGATAATAACTATGCCTTATGCTGGAGTATGATTTTGGGAAAGCATTTTGCACAAATGGATCTGTTTGAATAAAATACTCTTTTAAACAGCAAACTTTATTTCAGCAAATGATTTTTTTCTCCATGGTCCAGGGGATGGATGCCATTCATCCACAAGAAATGGAATTGTGGTAGCAGCTGGTGAGGTAGTGCATGTCTGTAGATCCAGATGTTGAAGAGGCTGAAACTGTAGGATTCTTTGTCCTCAGGAGTTCTGAGCTGCAGGGCTGAGACTGATCAGTTTCTTCACTAAGTCTCTTAGGAGCTCTTAGGAGGGAAGGGACATCAGACTGTCTGTGAAGAGATGAGATAATCCAGGTTGGGAAAATGGAGCAGTTTAGAATCTTTGAGCCTATTATTATTGGAATCAGTCTCTGAATGAACCCCAGTCTCAATTTAAAAGAAAAAATCATTGTAGGAGTATTCTATGATGATTTAAGGCATTAAATGCTTTCTGAAGTCTAAGGGAGGAAAATAATTATTGATAAAAGTGAGGGTGAGAGAAATTAGATAAGATATCCTAGAAGAGGTAGAACTTGAGTTTGGCTTTAAAAGAGAACTTAGAAAATTTTTAGAAGAATGTGAAATAAGAAAACATTTCAGGCACATAGGGAAAGCATGGAGGTAGATAGTACAAGAATATATTGGAGTATGTGGAAGCTGATATGTATAAATCTTCAGAAGAGAATAATGAAAGTTAAGACTGGAAAAGTTGGTGGTCTCAGATTGGGGGTGGTTCTTTTTGGCAAAGGGTTGAAACTTTTCCCGTTAAAGAGTGAAGTGCCACAATGATGAAAATGCTTTATTGGCTGTTTTCCAAATGTAAGTCCTCTCACATTAAGGTAGCTTTGCAAATAACTGCAATAAATTTTATTAAATTACTAAAAACTTAAGCCAGAAGAATTACCTCAATCAACCAATCAGCAAGCACAATTATCTGAATCCGCCAGTCAATCAGCAAACACAATTATGTTCCAGGAATTGTTTTAGGCACTGGGGATACAAAGACAAAAATGAATGCTCCTGAGCTCTCAAGTAGCTTATATTCTATCAGGGAGACATAATATGAAAATATATACAAAACATATGCAAAATACATTCAAGGTTATTTTGGAGATGGGAGAACAAACATCTAGGACCAAGAGAATCAGGAAAGACCACTTGGAAAGATCCTACCAAGGGATGTATAGTACATTTTTTTTTACATACAACATATTTTATGTAGACATACATATTATATGTAAAATACATAAAATCCATACATGAATGTGTAACACAATACCTACATAAAATGAAAGAATTCTTCCTATTGATCTTTTCTTGCCAGGGATGAGGGAGTGGATTTATATTGTCTTTTTTCTGGATCTCATTTAGATGACCTTTATAAGAAATGAATAGAAGAATTTAGACAGTTTTCTAGACATCTAGTAGAAAGATTTTTGATTCTATGTCCTGGATATTCAGGTGAAATATTTTTTGGTCTTTGATTATCCATATATCCACTTCAGTTTTTTATTTTGTGTCTGTATGACTATCTGTTAGTTTCTATAATCATCTGCTAGTTTCTAAAACCTACTGCTGTCAGTTTTAAATCTGGTACATGAACTTTCAGGATGGGGTAAGGGAGGTAGGTGGTACAGTGAATAGTGTGCTGGGCCTAGCATTAGGAAGATCTGAGTTCAAATTTGGCCTCAGATACTTACTAGCTATATGACCCTAGGAAAGCCACTTAACTCTGTTTGCCTTAGCTTCCTCATCTGTAAAATTAGCTGAAGAAGGAAATGGCAAACTACTATACTATCTTTGCCAAGAAAACCTTCAATGGCTTCACGACTGAACAATAATAAAAACATTAACTTCCTAATAGCTTGTATATGATCACATCTTATTAGTATTCATGGTTATACTTCATATAGTTGCTCTAAGAAGACCCTGGAGAATTTTTTTTTTAAATAGTTTTTTATTTACAAGTTATATGTATGGGTAATTTTACAGCATTGACAATTGCCAAATATTTTTTCCAATTTTTCCCCTCCTTCCCTGCCCCCCCCCCCCCCAGATGGCAGGATGACCAGTAGATAGATGTTAAATATATTAAAGTATAAATTAGATACACAATAAGTATACACATGACCAAACAGTTATTTTACTGTACAAAAAGAATTGGACTCTAGAAATATTGTACAATTAGCCTATGAAGGAAATCCAAAATGCAGGCGGGCAAAAATATAGGGATTGGGAGTTCAATGTAATGGTTCTTAGTCGTCTTCCAGAGTTCTTTCACTGGGTGTAGTTGGTTCAGTTTATTACTGCTCCATTGGAACTGATTTGGTTCATCTCATTACTGAAAATGGCCAAGTCCATCAGAATTAATCATCATATAGTATTATTATTGAAGTATATAATGATCTCCTGGCCCTGCTCGTTTCACTCAGCATCAGTTCGGGTAAGTCTCTCCAGGTCTTTTTGAAATCATCCTGTTAGTCATTTCTTACCAAACAATAATATTCCATAACATTCATATACCATACTTTATTCAGCCATTCTCCAATTGATGGGCATCTACTAAATTTCCAGGTTCTGGCCACTACAAAAAAGGGTTGCCACATTCTTGCACATACAGGTCCCTTTCCCTTCTTTAATATCTCTTTGGGATATTAACTATAAAATGAGCTAGAGAAGGAAATGGAGAAGGAAAATTTGCTAAGAAAATCTCTAATGGGGTCATGAAGAGTCAGACGTGACTGAAATGACCAAACACCAAAATACTTCATAAATGCTTGTTTAAATTGAAGCCCACTAGTAACACTGCTAGATCAAAGGGTATGCACAGTTTGATAATTTTTTGAGCATAGTTCCAAATTGCTCTCCCTTGAATAATTTGTATTTTAAAATTCAATTGTGAAAAATTTGGTAATAAGTCCTTAAAAATAATTTTATGATAATGTTGGTTATGAGTTCTAGAAATGTTGTGCTATGTAAAATATATTAATACATTTCACATAACACTTCGGTTTTTCTTTTTAAAAACTGAAGGTTCTGTTAAAAAAAAAACAGGAAAGACTGATCTAGTTTGTTGTTTTAGATATAGTTTAAGAAAGATGTTAAAAGTTTTTCTTATTAATTTTAAAATCTTTGTACTAATAGAGTACTGGTGAAGAAATTTATGAATCTGATGCCTAGTGAGTCCAAACTCTGATTTATTTATACAATTGCTTTGTTTTTTTCCTCCTCTAAATTCCTATTCTACTGGTAGTGGGAACCACTCATTTAATATTTATATTTGACCATATAATGTTACTTTTGCTTTTATGTATATGTTGCTTATTTACTTGACTATACGATAAACTCTTTGAAGGCAAGGACAATGTTCTTAACTTTTTTGTACAATATAGTATTTCTCTTAGTGTTCACTAAATATTCAATACAATAATAATATAAGCTAACATTTATATAGATCTCTAAGGTTTGCAAGATGCTTTACAAATATCTTTTCTGATCCTCACAACAATTGTGGGATGTAAGTGCTATTATCATCCACATTTTAGATGAAGAAATTGAGTCACACAGAAGTCAAAGTAGTTTACTCAGTCACAAAGCTAATTTGTTTTTGAGGCAGGATGTGAATTCAGGTTTTCCTGATTTCAAGTCCAGTGTTCTATCCTTTGTATCATCTAGCTGCTGCTATATAGATACATGGTGACACAAAATGTTTGGGAATAACTGAATATTCTGCTTAACTGAAACCAGTCATGAAGCTCATCCATTCATATGGAATTGGATGTAAAAAAATACTTAGCCCAAAATTCTTCAATTTAAACAAGCATTTATAAAGTATTTTGGTGTTTGGTCATTTCAGTCACGTCTGACTCTTCATGACCCCATTAGAGATTTTCTTAGCAAATTTTCCTTCTCCAGCTCATTTTATAGATGAAGCATCTACTCCCTGCCAAATCCAATATAAAGATAAGAATGAAACAGTCCCTACCTTCAAAGAGCATGCATACCATAATCTGAGCTCAGTGAATCAGAGGACATTTGTCTTGTTTCAGAGTCATATTTATGACCATTAATTAAGAGATAATTTGCCTCTCTGGATTGTTTTGAGGAAAGTACTTTGCAGAAACCTTACAATACTGCAGAGACATGAGTTACTTTGTGGCCTTTGTTCCTATAAAATGTTTACAGCTATGAATTACATTGAAATGACTTTATCTTTTAAAAAAATAAATTTCAGATATGAACCTTACTTATTGTTTCTTTTTATTTTTAATAGAGTATAAAATATGCAAAGATGAGTGTAGTCTTTATGATTCTAGATAAATGAGCTATGTAAGGGGTCATTTTCCTAAGCTGGCTTCTATATAGCAAAGACAGGGTGCATAGTCCTAGATCCCTCTGCTGTTCCAATTTCATTTGATTAAGGCTGGCTAACAGGTCTGAGAAGAAGATAACTGTTTGAGGTGGGAAAGGGTGTAGTACAAATTGTACTCCAGGACCAGATTATATTGATGTAAATGGCTTTGTTTCTCTCTCCTGGAACAAGGATATTGTTCAGAGGCCAATCCAAAAAGTCAATGGATTAGGGTAGGGGTTGTGAAATGGACATAGGAACAGCTATGCATTTAATCTGTGCCAGTTGTCATGTTAGGTGCTTTACAGACAATTGTTATTTAATTCTTATAACTATCTTGAGAGGTAGGTGTTACCATTAATCTCTATTTTACCATCCAGGTAAATGACTAAACAGGTTAAGTGACTTGCCAAGGGTCACAAAGATAGAAAATATTTAAGGTTGGATTTGAACTTAGATCTTCCTGATTTCAGGGTTAATGCTCTATCTATCCACTGTGCAAAACAGCTGCCCTTATAGTTATGTGTACACACACACACACACACACACACCCTCCCTTTTCCTTCTCTCCCTTCTTTCCTCCCTCCTTTCCTTTTTCTCTTTATTTTTCTGTCTGTCTCGAGACACAATATAAATCTTATTCTTTTCCCTCTATTATATCCATCTTTGAGTCTTCTGTGCTCTCTCCATTTCTAAGTATATTTAAAATAAATATTTTTTGAATGGGGAGAAATTTGTCACAAGGGAAAAACCATTGAGATTTGAATTCAGGACCTAGGATCAGCTTCTAACTCTGATATTTGCTAGTTGGATATGTTGATTTCTCTTTAAACTTTAGTCTCCCTCATCTGTAAAATGACTTGTATTCCAGATGTCTCTAAAATCTCCTCTAGTTCTTAATCTGATCATTTTGTGAATAATCATAGTTTGGCCCCAACCAATTACTTCAAGTTCTAGCCTGTTATTATTTCCTTACATATTCTTCGTAGATAAGCACAGATTGATATTTACTAAAGGCCTGCTCTGCATTTGTACCAATTGGGCAAGTGATGCTGAGATTAGCTCAAGAAATTAGGTATATAGTAGTTATGCAAAAATTACCCATTTAGAATGTCAAGGAAAGATCCCTAGGCTTTTAGAAGCCTACAAATCAGGAATATTTCTTCAAGTTACAGCATCTCATCAAAGTGTATTGGGAAGGGTTTTTTGATTAAATAAACCTAGGGATAGAAACCCTATACAAATCTTCCTTATACTTAATTATCCACATCATTATCTTTGTTACTTGCATTGCCTCCAGTCTAAGTCACAATGTATGTACAGCAAAAGATCATTATGCTCAGCATGGAAAACCTTTCCAAGTTGGTGCTCCCTGAGTTTTCATTCTCTGTAGTAGGGAGGAATGGTAAGTTTAATGCTTATTTCTTATGAGGCCCCCTTACTTCACAAACTACTTGGTCACAGGCAAATGTGTATATTTGTCTGTACATGGTTTACTTGTTTTATCTCTTATCACTGAAGAATTTCCCTTAACATGGGACTTGCCGAACATTCTAATAAATAAGGTAACAAATTTATATTTGGTCACCTTCACATTGGTAGTTGCACTAGTCTAAGAAATGGTTATAGATGAATATAGAAGATCAACTGTAGCAGAGATTTTGCTCTCTCTGGTGCCATCTGTTCTGTCACTTTGAGGTATGTTATATAATAAATGATTCTATGATCTCATTGATTTAGTAGTTTCCTCCATTATTGCTGAATGGAACATACCTGTATCTGCTCAACCTGTGCTACTTTTATTCATGTTTTGCCAAAAGTTTGTTATTCACAGAATGACAAAAAGTGCTGAAGGTTTTTCTTATTTTTTCTTGACATTTTAAGAGTGCCAGTGGAAAACTTCGACTACCTGTCAGTCCATATGACTTACCCCATCTTTTCCTTCTGTCATGAAGTTCCTTGGCGATATCTTTTACTCCTCTTCCTCTTCTCAGTTCCTCAGTAGCCATATATTACATCTTACTAACAATCACTTTTAGCTTTTTCATTACCCTCTGTTTGATACATCTCTATATTTCAAAAGAAGGGATGTTCCAATCATAGAGTATCATAGAGCAACACTGATAAAATATTTGTATTGAAAATATGGGCCTTTGCTTTTGTGAGAAACTTGGGGTCAATAAAAGTGTTTTACAATTTCCCATAAGTGATCCCAGATTGGACCCATGTCTGGAGTCAGATCATTATCCATCTGTCTTTGTCTATTCCAGATATACATGCTGTTGGATGAACTCTGTTGAATCTGCATTCATATATGTGTTTAAAATCTGGGCAATAGACATTCATTCATTGATCTTTCTTTGTAGATAAATAAGCCAATATCTTTTGATTGGTCACGGTTCTCAGCAGTGTTTTAGGACTTGATTCAATTAGCAGTTTCTTCATCTAACAGGAGCATTTACAGGACATTATTCCCTGTGAGTATCTCGTCAACCTTGACCTTAACCTTAACCTTGATTCTATGTTGGATCTCAGTAATGAATATTTTTGGTCAGTGGTGTCAAATTCAAATAGAAATGGACCCATATACCTGCTGTTAATTTAGAAAAACAGAAATTAACATTATTTATCTCACATTGAATTTTTATTTTGTTTAGTAACTCCAATTATATTTTAATTTAGTTCAGGCCCCATTCAGGAATTATACAAGCCATGAATTTGGCACTTCTGCTTTTGATGAATGTATATCTCCCTGTTTTATATTTCCAGTGATATTTGTTATCAAAAGACCAAATAAAAAAAGCTTTTATTAAGGTTACTTTTGTTGCTACATATCTTCCATGACATAATCATTTTGAATGATTTTGATATATAGAGGGGAGATACTTTATTGTAAAAGCTCCTGTAAGGCAGTGGATTTTGTTTGTTTGGTTTTTTGGTAAGCAACATAGAGTGAGCACAATGGGATTCTTATATTCTCTAAATTGTTTATTCTATTGTGATATAGTAAAAGATGTTGAATATTATTTGTGAAAACCTGATTGTTCTCTAAACATTATTGAGGATTCTCTAAATTCACGTATGGAGATGACCTTTATAAAGATTTTGTACAGGTGAGAGATTAGATATAGAGACTGGTAATTTTTGAATTTCATCTCCTCCTTCCCCTTTCCTTGCCATTTTGACAATCGATAATAAGGTCAGAGATTTTTCCCACATTTTTATTTTATCCTCCTTTTTGGTACCTTATAAATAAGTCCCTTACCATCTTTACCATTGCACCACTGTCAGTGTGAATCATTTTTCTCTCTATTTGATCCAAACAAGCTTCTTTTCTTATCTTTGTTCTTGTTAGTATCCTTTCCACTTACTTTGCAGCCATATCAGGGACTCTGATATTAGGGTCTAAATATGGTGATTCCAGTATCTCTGATGGAGAACAATTTGTTGTAATAATTTTTGGAAATCTTTTCCATTCTTCTTCTTTTTCTAGTGCTGTTTCTATTTTATCCTTTAATATCTGGAATGAATTGGCTTTGTTACATATTTTGTCAAGCTTTCTTTATTCTGGCTTAGACTCCTTGCTTCTCTCTACTTTATGAAATAATACTGCTTCTAATCATCCTTTGTAAGATTTTACAGTAGACACTATATTCTAACCCAATGTTGTCTTTGGCAACCATCTGTCTCCAGTTGATGAGTAAGCCATGTTTGCTGACTAAAACACTTTCCACAAAAAAGTGTTTTTTGGTCTGATTGTAGCAATTAATTTATATTGGTTTAACTTCTCAATGAAATTATTATAATCAGTGTCATTGTCATTCCAGTTTGTTTCTCATTTTTGATTTCCAATAACTTGTTTAAATAATTCAGGGTTAAATTTCAATACATTGTTTTAGCATTATTGTTGTTTCTTAATTATTGTAAATCCTGTTCTTATCTCTGAATTAATGGTCTGTATATAGCTATGAGTCAGTGTCAATTCCCTCATCAATAATAGTCCTTTTCTGGTTTGTTAAATGTAGTAAATTTAATTTTTTCAGATATTTGTTGATGTTTGATATGTTTCAACTATGTTAAACATCATTTTTTTTTGGGAAGAAAATATTTATAATTGAGAGGTATGAAGCTTCTGTAAAATCAAATATGTTTTTTAGTCACTTTCATTTCTTTCTCCTGAACCATATTTTAACCATATATTTCTTCTCATCTTTACCTTTTCCCTTCTTAGCATTGAAGCATTAGAAAATATGTTAATTTAATTGGGAATTATTTAACCAGATTCTTTATAGAATTTCACTATCATTTTGACCTCAGCAACCAATGTTGGTATGTAAGCTGCAATTATTTTCATGATAGAATTTTTGCAAAAACTTATCATTAGCAATATAGTATATGATAGCCATATGGCCCATGAAATATAATCTTTTTTGTTCTGTAATGGGGCAGTGGTATTCATTTTTACCTTACAATAATGCTGCTAGATCAAAGAAGATAAGGATATGATTTTTAAAAAATTTACAAATGGTATGTTTTTAATTTGTAAAGCAATTTATATTGAAATATTCTGAGGGAAAGTTCCATATTATAATAGAGCTTATAATAAAATACAGTAATAATAAAAACAGTAAAGTTGACTATTATTTTAAAAACACATGGTAGAGGATGTGGGAGCAGGGAATGGTAAATGTCTTTTGATATCATGTTCTTTTGAATAGAGAAGAAGAATTTGAATTTTAGTTCCTTTGTTACATGCAGGCTAAAAAATATATACTTAAAAAGAAAAAGGTTTTTCTGATACTGAAGTCATCCTGATGATAAGAAATTCCAGGAGGCTTTTGCTGAACACCCATATCTTAGAACTCACCATTAGCCCTTTGAAGGTAGCTGAGGAATGGGGAGCTCTGTGCCAATATTTACCAAATGGTACATTTTGTACCAGAAGGAAGTTGATTAGAGATCAAGTGGATGGCCAGCCCACTAGATTATGAGCGGCCTGGACCCAGACGTCAGTGCTTCCTTTCAGCATACCTCTGAGAATCTGGAAAAAGGTGGAAGTGACTGGGCCTGATTCCACTGTTATAGGCCGTTCAGAGGAAATAGAACTGATGAGGCTGCCACATTCAACCACTGTTACTATGAATAGAATCTTTCTGCCACATGCTTCCTACTACTGGGTTAAACAATTGGGCTGCCTAGTCCATTTATTTGAGAAGCATTCAAAGGTTCAATCACTCAATCAACAAGTTAACCTCTACACTTCCTCCCCCAGGATTGGAAACTCTTTTTACTATGACAAAGTAGTTCAAAGAACAAAATAAGAGGATTTCAGTTTTACTATGAGTTCTGTACTAGTAGGTATAAGGTGAACTGATTTTCCTAATTTGTTTTTAGTATACTATTTTTTTACCCCAAAACATAAAAGGAAATTAAGCTTTGAATCGACTTTCTGAAATTACATAGTGTATGTAAAAATGTCTATAAATTTGAATTTGTATAACCTCCTTTTTTACCAGAATAATTCACCAATGTGATTAGGCAATTAACTTGACAATAACAGTGTGATAGGAATTGTAATGTTTCATTTTACCCAGAGAATAAAAGACTAGCTGGCATTTCTAAAGCCTTTTAAGGTTTGCAAAGTACTTTACATATATCAGATGTCCCAAAAGTTTCAGTGTCTTTTCAAGTTATTAAAGCTTATTCTATCTCATGTTGACTCTTCCAATATCTTATGGGATAACTATTACTGGAAGGAAGGAAGGAAGGAAAGAAGGAAGAAAAGAAGGAAGGAAGGAAGGAAAGAAAGAAACATTTATTAAATGCCTCCTAAAGCTAAAAATTGTGCTGAATGCTTTACAAATGTCATCTCAGTCCCTATTTTACAGATAAAGAAACAAGAGAGAGATTAAGTCAACTGGCAGTGGAGACAATTCAGAGAACCATTAAGTATTAGAAGTGAAAAAAGACTCAGCTCTTTTAGAATCCAAATCCAGGGCTCTCTCCCTTATACCTAACTGCTAATCCCATAATCTATGAAACAGTTAATATCACAATATTGTGTAAATTTAAGGAAATTACTATTTCCTAATTTTTCTCTGTAGATAAACTATATAAGCATACGAACCAAAGTTTTTGAATTTTCCTACTCTTTTCTCTCTTTGAGCTTAAACATTAGATCTTTGTTACTCTCCATTTATGTTCCAGACAAAAATATATTTGGATCTGGATTATTTTAGAATAAGATTTCATACTTTGTTAAATCAGTTGTTTTCAATATCTGTAACTGAGTAGTTATTTACTATTATATATTATTGAATGTCTACCAAAATATGGAGTACAAACTTTGTTTAAAACAATGAAAACTTCAATTTAGAAATGATTTTTATTAAGAGTCATGTTCATTCTCTTTATAATCTGATAGATTGTGAATGACAGTTTTCAAGGGCTCAAAATAAGTCAATGAGAAAAATGTCATTGAAGCAATTTCCAATTCACTGTTATTTGTTAAGACTTATTCTTTACATAATAGATGTCACTTATAGCCCTATTAGCTTCACAATTGAAGTTACATAGCAATTTTTGCTTTTATGTTCCTGGGGAGAAATTAAATATCAAATGTATGTCATATATGTCAGTTATAGGAACTTAAAGATTTTTTTTAAATCCACGAATTTTTAAACAAAAACATTTGATGTCATAGATGAAAAATATTAGCGATCATAACGTAAATTCTCTCTTTTTGCATTTGAGAAGACTGAGGATAAGAGGTTGTATATATATAAGAGGTTGTATATATTCACTCAATTATTTCTATAGCCTGTGACTTTATTACTGATATAGCACCAGAAGTATGTCCTTTCCCAGAATGTGAATCTCCCAGAGGAAGTTTCCCTACATTTCAGGTGCTCAGTCACAGAAACCATAATTCATGATTCCCCCACCAATGAATTTATTTTTAATAATTGGTCAGAAGATACAAGGTAAAGGCATTTAATGGAACCTTGCAGTAAGAAAATTAGGAATAAAATATTTTCCTATCACAAATGCAAACACTATCAATGAGAAAAGTTATGTATAGATATATTCATATATGTTTGTGTGCATGCACATGTGGGCAGGTGGAGAGAGAGACACACACACACACAGAAAGAGAGAGAGAGAGAGAAAAAGAGAGATTGAGAGAGAGAGAGAGAGAGAGAAAGGAAAGAGAGAGAGAGATGTTTAAATATAGAACATAAAAGGAAAGACATACACAATGGGAATATGTTTGTAGTAACTTACAAGGTTGTTGATCTCTTTTGCTAGCATCTTTGGACTGTTCTTCATAACCTACTCTGTATTGATTTCACCTAATTAGATGGAGTGTCTGCCAACTGTTGTCAAATATAGCCCCAAAAGGCACATGGCTAAGAAGTTTTTCTCTGCTTTGAATTTTTGGCTTCAGCTGAACATTTAGCTATAATACTATTTCATTTTCATGAGAAATTAGGCATGTAAGTTCTCTATACTCCTTTAGGTCAAATCTAGAAGCTCTCCTTTTAAAATTATCTTTTAAAAATAGTAACCTGGAACCTGCAAAAGTCTTGGCTTGGCGAAACTTTTTTGCTCTTTTGTCCTTCTGGAATGGTTTGTCTCATCCCCTTAAGAATATTAGCAATGAGGATTCTCATTCTTAATAGGAAATTATTTTCCCTAGATGTCAAGTTCTTTAGTACAAAGAACACAGACACTTACAAGTACACAACCAGCACTCTCAGATTCAAGTTTATCCTTCTAAATTAATCTTTCTTCTCTGATGTTCTTCTCTAGGTGAATAACATTCTGAATGCAACCCAATTTTAATCTCTGAAAGGTTTCCTTGTTCATCGTCCATTTAAAAACTACTTGCCCAATAATTGTCCCATTTGACCCTTGATAGTCTTAGATTCCCTCAGGTCCTTCACTCTCAAATCTCTTTTCTCCTTTTAGTTGTGTGAAGTGAGGAAAGAAAAGCATACTGATAAAGCTAAGCATAGGATCATTCTTTCCTTTTTGCCTAGTTATGTTTGTAGTAACTTACTTTAAATATAAACCTTTAAATGTAAATACAGTTCAGTCAAAGATTTCTTAGGTTTTAAATTCAATCTTAAGCTGATGAAAAATCCCTCCCAGTCAATTCATTTTGATATCTGTGCAGTTTGTTACTCTAGAGAGTACCCAGAATCAACCCAACTCTGGGGCAGGCAACATCCGTTAGCTGAATCAGTTTTACAATGTAATTGGGAAATATTTAACAAAATAAATACAAATGCAATAAAAATAGTTAATGTCAAATATGTTAGGTAGTGAGGGGCACATGATGGTGTAATGGATAGAATACTGGACCTGTTGTCAGTGAGATCTGAGTTCAAACTGAAACTTTTTCTAGCTGTGTGACCTCCTGGGCAAGTCTATAAAATGGTGATACAGAGGAGAAAGAAATGACAAACTACTCCAGTATCTTTGCCAAATAAATTTCATAGACAATGTCTATAAAGTCGTATAGAATCAGACAGAATGAATAACAGAAAAATGTTAATATGTAGTTTTCTAAGTCAATATTTACCCAATAGGAATTCTTATGTATGTTTTAATGAGCACTCTTTTTATTTGAATTTGACACTACTGGCCTACAGCACTGAGATTATCATCAATTCCTCCAATATTCATTAGGGGCAGGATTTGAATCCAGATCATCCTATCTTTGAGAATAGCTCTTGGTACTTGCCACTTTACATAGTCTCTTGTGACTTTGAGTAAATCACTTAACTTCTCCAGATTATAGTTTCTTCCTCTGTAAATTGAGGATGTTAGATTAGGTGATTTCTACGCTTCCTTCTCATCCTAATTGATGATACTGTGAATCTCAGGATTTTAGGTTTAGAGGAAACAGGTCTATTTATAGACAAGGAAACTTGAGTGCCAAATAGGTTAAATAACTTACTCTGGGTGATACAGAGTAATAAAATGCTGTACTAAAAGAAAGAGGATGCAAAAATGAAGTGGCACTATCCCAGTAATGACTGGCTTAGGCAGGGATGTGTTCATGGTTGGGACCAGGTGAGAGAGAGAGAGCTTTGTGCTCTGTGGCCAGAAAGAAGATTGAAGGATGGATCATTTTTTCAGTAATCCATAGTATTTTGGCTTAGCAGCCAATTGTTTAATTAGAAGCTTGACACAAAGTTAGCTTGTGGTAGACCAGAATAATGATGACCCTTTTTGGGGGGCTTCAAAATGAGGGAAGGACCTTTTTACAGGACCTATTTTTTTCTATATAAACAATATATCACATATATAAACAAATATGTGAACTAGTGTTGAGGTCTAGATTTGGGGTACCTAAATGAGATTAGGGTTTAGTTGAGGTCTAGTGGCAGGTTTTGGGTACAGGGAGTCAAGCAAAGCTCCCCTGCAACCCTCTTGGATTCAGCGCAAGGATATAGCGGTAAATGGTATCTAGTAGCAGGGCGAGTCCCCAATAAAAGCACTTATTGGTCGGAGAGCTAGATTGATAAGAGGTTTATTATTGGGTAAGCAAGGTTAAAGTATAGGCAAAGGTAGAGATAAGGAGGGCACCGGACAGAGGGTCCAGTGGACAGAGGGTCCTCACATGGCTAGCATGTTTGGAATCTTTGCAAAGTGGGGTTCCCAGTGTGGCCTTTTTATAATAGGAGACTTAGCTCAGGGGCTTTTGGGTGTAGCCCCAAAGTTGTCTCAGATCCGGGTGGGGCTGGGACAGGTCCAGATCTTCTATTGGAATTCAAAGGGACCAGGATTTGTGAGTCAAAGGGTAATTACATTCACTAGGAGGGGATGGGAATCTAGAAACTAATCTTTCCCACATCACTAGCAGATAGAAGAGCTGGATTAAAATCCCAGCTCTACCTAGGGCAAATAACTTAATTTCTAACTATCTGAGGTCACATTTGAACTCAGATCCTCCTGAGTTCAGGGCTGGTGTTCTATCCACAGCATCATCTAGCTGCCCTAAAAAGAAAATATAAGTATTAGCATATTAGTATTTCCTTTTGCTGGTTAAATCACTACCCCTTCCCATAATAAATACTTCCATTACCTAGTCTAATGGCTTATTAGCATCAGGCATATAATAATACTTTGTTGAACTGAATTGAACTGGTTGGAAAAAAAATCCTCACCAAAAGTTTTGTAGTGTTTATAATCAACAAAAAACCTAAAAATTAACAAATGGCACCCTTTAATACAATTTTACCTTATGTTTAGCTGTCTCATTCACTTTGTTGCTGAGAGTAGAGATTTTCAGGTTATAGTAAAGTTTTGCTTTAGACTTGAATCTTTTCAGGGAAACCGACTGACTAATGTTTCAATTTTCTGGTATTCAGCTCCTTGAGCTTTATCTATTGCTTTACCTATTGAAGGTGTTTCTTGACAGAGTTGCATGCTTTCCAGGGAACATATGTGTATCCAACAGCTGGTCGACATTTTTTTGGTTTTCGCTAAAATTATGAAAGTAAATATTATAAAACATATTCAGAATCTGTCTTTTTCAGATAACAAACATTTTGCTGTCATTTTTACTGCAGCTAATCATTAGGTAATATGAGAATGGAATATCCACAAAGATTGGATTTTAAAATCTTATCATAATATGGGGGTGATTTGAAGGTTTTTGAAGGTCATGCAGCTTGGTCACAAATATCAGGTTTTATCATGATGGAAAAGGCTTACACACCCCCACACACACCCACTATATAAAATTTAAAAAATATATAATACATATAAACAATAACAATGGATTGCATTTGTATATTGTTTTATGTAATGACCCGCGTATTTAAAAGAATGGCGGGGGCCATTCTTTCTCCAAGCCGGAGTCAGGAATTCAGGTTAAGGGAAAAATCTTCAATCTTTATTGAAGTGAAGAGGTGAATAAGGATTGCGATAGCAATATGGGCAAGAAAGATTGCGATAGCAATATGGGCAGCTGCGACAGGAAGCCAGCTAACAGAGGGGGATCTGAGCTCAAAGGGCCTTATCGCAATGCAAGCAGTCTCTCCTTCCCCTTTCTTTTCCACTCCCCTGCCTCCACCCACCAAAATCGTCATTTCCTATACAACACATCAGGACTTGGACAAAGAGTGGGTGGGGGCCATTCTTTCTCCAAGCTTATATATTAATAGAGTATGGTCCAATTACTATTTAGCCTCATGTGCTTGGGACCTCAGTGCATCAACTCAACCCTCAGCCCATTACAGTTTTAAATTTTGCAGAGCTCTTTATATGTATCATTTAATACTCACAATGACCTTGTAAGGTAAATGCTGCTGTTATCCCCATATTATAGTTGAGCAAACTGAGGCTGTCAGAGATTTAAGTAATTGGAGAGTCACCCAGGTTGGATTTGAACTTGTCTTTTTTGACTCTAAGTCTAGACTTTTATTTACTATTGCTTTCCTAAGTTCTAAGGTAAGTTCTAGGTAAGTTGCAGAAAATTCATCAACACAAGAATGGCCATAAAGGAAAACATTTCGGGGGGCGGGGTATAGCACATACAAATTTGTTTATTTAGGCATTACAGAAACTATTCTAATCACGATTAGCACAGTTTCAGGCATATTAGCCTGCCGCCTGTTTCCATACTTGATTTTCCATTTTTTGCCTTATTTCTGTGTATAGACTTTTCCCAAAGTATGGAATTTACCCCTTCTTCACTTGTGCCTTATGGCATTTTTTCTTCCTAAAAACATAGTTTAGGTGCTCCCTCCTATGAATTTCTTCCTCTCCTCCAGATGTTCTCATTCTTTTCCTCTTGAAAATTATTTGATGTTACATTGTATTTATTTGGGGGGTGGGCACATTATATGGTTTTAGTAGAATGAGTTCCTCAGAGAGAGAGACTGTTGTTTTTGTCTTTGTAGCCCTGAAAGATACTTTCAGTATCTTATCATAATAGACATTTAAAAGTCCTTTATTGAATTGATTTGGTACAGAGTGCCAATAGCTATGAAATCATGAATCCTTGAAACACTCCACTAAGTAAAAAGGAAACTTGAATTCTAAGATGATGGAACAGCAACTTGAAGCTCATCCATTTATCATCCAGTTACTGATTCTGCTTATAATTTCCAAGACATTTTGATGCTTTTCAACATTTGAGTTATTTCTTCAGGCTTTATAGGCCCATTTGTTACCATGAAAGATTTTTTTCCCTGTCCTATTCCCCACTGCCTCTATCCTTTTTCCTGTGAGTTAAAGAGTATAGCCAAGACTTTTTTTTTTTTTTTGCCATGAAGTTAATGGTTTAGTAACTGTTAATAGCTCTAAAATGTCTTTTGAAGCAAAGTCCATTTTATACTTTGACTGATCATTCTTTATGAAGAAGACTTTTCTAAAAGGTTTTTCAGACAATTTCATTATCACACCAAATTTGTATCCTAGAGGTTAGGTAAACTGTGAGATCTATGAACTAACTATTCATGTGAATACTTGGGAAACTCAGTCTTTTTTTCCCTTTATATTTAACATTCATTAAAATTTTTTGAGTTCTAAATTCTATCCTTCCTGTTCCTTTCCCAGACATTGAGAAGAAAGGAATATATCAATTACACATGTTAAGTCATGTAAAAATATTCCATATTAGCCTTGTTACAAAGACAGAAACGAACAAACAAAAACTCCAAGAAAAATAAAGGGGAAAAAGGTGTGCAGGTCAATTTTAAGAGTTAAATGAAGGCAACTTGGTGAACACTGTGTGTCCCAAGATGCCTATCAACTTTCATTTCCCTTTATTCCTAACCTTTTTGCTAAGGAAACAATGATGCTAACAATTAATAGGAATAGCTAACATTTATATAGCACTTTAAGGTTTCCAAGTATTAATGTTTTCTTTTTATATCTTCTCATCTGGTCTTCACAATGGCTTTGTGAGATAGGTACTATTGCTATCTCTATTTTATTGAATTTGAATTTAGGTTTTCCTCATTCCCAAGTTTAGTATGTTAATCCATTTTGTCACCTAGTCATCACTTTGTATTCCTGGTATTTATATATTTATTCCTGATATCTATTACCTGGCATACATACATATATACAAACATACATATATATATATGGCACATATACATATATAGTAGATACTTAATAAATGCTTGTTAGTTTTCAAGTGCTTCTTTTATTTTAAAATTAAATTTTATTTTCAGTTCCAAATTTTCTTCCTTCTCCCTCTCTCCTTACCCATTGAGAAGGCAAGAAACCCATTACAAATATGGATAGTCATAAATGAGAAAGGGAGGAAAATAGGAGAGAGAGAGAGAGAGGAGAGAGAAAAGAAGAAGAAAAAAAGAAAAGGAGGAGGAGGAAAAGCAGGAGAAGAAAGAGGAGAGAGAGAGAGGAGAGAGGAGAGAAGAAAAGAGGAGGGAGGGAGAAAAAGAGAGAGAAATTGAATCATTTAATAATGCCAAGGAATTGGGTTACAAGAACTTTCTTTTCTGGTTCTTCTGAATAGTACGGATAAAAGATGCTAGTGAGTTCAGGTAAGAATGAAGTCTCCTAGTTTTCAGGAAAAGACTTCATGGAGGAGCTTTGAGCTGGGTCTTAAAAGACGGGTATGATTCAGATAAAGAGAGAGTTGAAGGATATAGAGGCAGAGGCAGTGAATAAAAAAGAATGGCAGAGCTGGCATATTTGTGAAAGAAGGAATGTTAGATAATGCCAGAAAGTTTTGAGGGCTTTGATCAGTGGGATTATATTTTTAAACTACTTAGCACAGTGCTTGGTGCATAGTAGGCACTTGGTAAATGCTTATTTCCTTCCTTTGAATGAAAGGATATGAAATTTAGCATTTGTCATGTAGATAATGAGGAGGCATTTGCAGTTTTTGAATGATGGAGTAGTGAAGGCCAGATACATTAGGTGATTTGAATTATTTTAGCTTATGAAGTGTCATAGACTCATAGGAGTATTGAATAGACATAGATCTGGAAGAGGAATAGAACATGCATTTATTAAGTACCTAATATATATCAGATACTGTGCTATATGCTTTACAAATGTTGTCTCATTTGATCTTCATGACAGTCTTGGTAGATAAATACAATTATAATTTCCATTTTACAATTGAGGAAATTGTGGCAGGGGCCAAGTTACTTGTTCAAAGTCACAGAACTATCATCTGAAGATGGTTTTGAATTTAGGTCTCCTGATATTAAGCTCCACTTTATTCCCTAACTGCTTCTAAAATTCATTAGGGGTCATCTAGTCCTCCTTCCTCACTTTAGAGATTAGAAATTGGAAGTTCAGAGAGTTAAGAGTCTTGTATAAGGTCACAGAAATTATAAGTGGTTAAGGAAGGATTTGAACTCATATTTCCTGATTTCACATCTAATACTATTCTGTCTCAGGAAATGAAGAAATTTTAGGTTAAACTGCTGACATGAGAATAGATAGAAGAGGATGGATATTGGACATTAAAAAGAGCTAATATAATTTTCTGATTAATGAGAAGAAAGAAGACATGGCTTCAAGCATGAATGATGGGTAGAATTAATGATACTATTAGCATTCAGTAACAAAATCAAAAGAAGAAATTTCAGGATGTGTGTGTGTTCAGAAGATTAATTTTCTTTTGTTTTGCTTTTGTGCTGAAATGAATGCAAGATCAGGAATGGCAGATGGATTAAGTGCATTGTACTATTGCCAGAGCACTAAAAATGATTTGGAAATATTTCCCTTTGATTACAAAGTATCAAATACAATTTTTCATTTAATATTTTTAAAAAATTAGGGATTGTTAAAAGAACAGAGCCGCGAAAGAAGATAGGCCAAAGTTTTCTTGAGTTATATTTTATTGTTTTGTATATGATTTTCTATCAACAATTTTGAGTCAACTATAATATGAACTTCTTTAATCTAAGTTAGATAAGTAAACAAGTATTTCACGTGATTATCCATTCTTATTTGTCTTAGTCTCCAAATCTTTGTCCCTGATGGATGTTTAACTTGAACATGAATTTTTGGACTGGTAATTTAAGATAATAGACCTTAAACTTTAAGAGTGTTAGCAAAAAAAAAAAAGTAATTTAATCTTAAAATATGTTGAAAGAAGTTTAGTGGTCAGATACAATACATGAAATTGTTTTCAGTTTTGGGTACCAAGTTTTAGGAATAACATCAACAAGTTGGAGATCATCCAGTATGGTGAAGTGCCTTGAGTCCGGTTATGTGAGAGCATCAGTTGAAGGAATTAAAGATGTTTAATCTAAAGAAAAGGAGTTTGAAAGTGAGACATGATAAATACATACAATTGTTTGAAGGTTAAGTGAAGGTTATATTTGAAGGAAGAATGTTCCATTCCTTTTGGACCTACAAGCCAAACTAGAAGAAATGTATGAGGCAAATTTAGGTTAAATAGGAGGAAAAATATCTTATCAGCAAGAGCCATGTAAAAATGAGATGTGTTATTTCAAGAGCTTGCCAGTTCTCTTTCCCTCAAGGGCTTCCATTAAAGGGCGGGTGATCACTATGTTTTGGTTGAACTCGATGAATTCTAAGATCCTTTCCATTTCTTAGATTCTGTGGGATCCAAGTTAGTAGTGATAATACAGTCCTATTGTGAGTTTCACCTTTTATGTAAATGGGACTCAAATGTCTAATACAGCTGACCTTCCAATTTTTGTTCAGTTACCTTCTGTTAGACTCTCAGTTGGAGGTATGTGATGTCTGGGTTGGGAAGAGGCAAGAGGCGTTCACTTCAGTAAATATTCATTACAACCTAATTAATTAGAATTTGAATATGGAGATAATTAAATCATTCTACTTAAACTTTAAAAATTCCTTATAATAAAAATGATATATAAGACTAAAAAGGTACATAATAATCCTGACCTCCAAAACAGACTTTACACAAGGTTCCCTATTGTCTTTTTATGTTCCCAGTAGCCAATCAATCATTAGCAGTATAAACTCCAATTGGGTACTGCAGAAATATTTGTTTTGGTTGGAGTACAGATAGCCATGTGGAGTGCTGAAAAATTTTCAGATTTACTGCCAGGATTCTTTCTAGTCCTTAGAAAACTCTGGAAAGCAAATAAAAGGCAGTAATTTACATTATTTTTGTTTTATTTTTAGGTACTATTCCCAAATTTTATTGGGAATTACTTTTAGTACTCTATTCCTACTCCCTAATTCATCTTATATCAAGGACTGTTTCATAGGTATATTTTTTGTTTTGTTTTTGATTTTTAAGATTTTGAACTTAAATATCAAAAAAATAATATTTCCATATACACTGCAGAAAAAGAAAGATAATTGTATCTGTAACCATGAATCTCTATTTTATACTGTTTTAAAACAAAGTGAACAAAAAAATCCCATACATTACTTTAGTACTGTCCTGTCAGTATTGTTTTGAACTTCCTTCTATTCTCTTTTTTCCCTCATCACTATTGCTAACTCTTCATTCTCCATAATTTCTTTTCCCAATTAAAAATAGAGAAAAGGAAAAAAATCCTTAAAGCATAATAAAGCAAAATAAATCCAAATAGTGATTTGTCCAAAGATACTTGTCTCTTTCTGCATTTTGACTGTGTCACCTCTCTGTCAAGTAGGTGAATGATATATTTCATCATATGTCCTCTGAAGACATGGTTGGTCATTGCCTGACCAGAGTTTTTTAAGTCTTTCAAAGATTTTTCTTTATAATGTTGTCCATGTATAAATTGTTTCCCTGTTTTTGCTCACTTTACTTTGCATCAATTCCTATTATCCAAGACTCTCTGAAATTACCTTGTCAATTTTTATGATACAATAATATTCTGTATACTTACATATCACAATTTGTCAACCAATCTGCAGGTGATGGGTATGAGCTCTCTCTCTCCCTGCATGCTGCTCCCCTTCCACATATTTTCTGCTAGTCCCTTTTCTTTAAGTCTTAATGCCCTTTATTGTGAAGGACTGAGCAAACTGAGAAAGTAGAACATCTAAATATTTGGCCAGCTGTTGCCTGGATTAATGGCAGCGAAGTGTTGCAATGGATGTAGTGCGGAGTCTGGAATTAGGAACATTCAGCTTCCAGACTTCAAATATGCATTTACTAGCTGTGTGACCTGAGCAAGTTACTTGCCTCAATTTCTTCATCTGTAAAATGAACTGAAGAAGGAAATATCAAACTACTGCAATATCTTTGACAAGAAAACCCCAAATGGGGTCCTGAAGAGTTGGATCGGATACAATGGAAAAACAACTAGAACAACAAGAAAAAGTTCGGATTAAGAAATAATGCTTCAGATCTTGTTTTTATGTCCTATTCTTCATATCTCTCTCCTTTTTAAAAAACTATATGCTTTTCAATGGGCAATTCATTATATCATATAGATAATATAATTCAATCTTCATAACAACTCTGGCAGGGAGACAGATTTTGGACATTGAGAAATTGAAACTAACAGAGATTAAATGATTCATGTCCATTTACACAGAGCAATTGGGATTCAAATCCATATCTTCTGATTCCTAATGCAGTACTTTTTCCACTACATTCTGTTTCTTTAATGGTAGATAAAATCCAAATTGTGAACCCTTTTGAATGCCTGATTAGGGATTGTAGACTTTATTGTCTAGCTGGTAGGAAAGCTATTGAAGGACTTGGGCATTGGAGGGACTTAACATTGACTTCACTGAATTACTGTTCTAATGTAATAAATCATTTTTAGGGCACTTAATCAGAGCCAGAGGATCACTAATTTTCTAAAATTTTGTCAGGTTTGTGAGAAAATTCAGACCAAAAGGGGAAAACTATAGGAAAGAAAAAGCAGCGCTTTTTTCTTTCTCATTTTCCCCTCTTTTGATCTATTTTTTCTTGTGCAATATAATAAATGTGGAAATATATTTAGAAGAGTTGCATATGTTTAATCTATATTGCATTACTTGCTGTCTAGGTGGGGTGGGAATTGGAGAGGAAGGGAGAAAAATTTGGAACACAAGGTTTTGCAAAGGTGGATACACTGCATGTATTTGAAGAACAAAAAGCTATTATAAAAAAAGAAAGAAAAAGCAAACAAAAAAGATGAAAATACTATGCTTCAATCCACATTCAGTTTCCATAGTTTTCTATCAGGATGCAAATGGTATTTTTCCATTTCAAGTCTATTGTAATTTTCTTGAATCACTGCATTGCTAAGAAGAGCCAAGTCCATCACAGTTGATCATCACATAATCTTGCTATTACTGTATACAATGTTCTCTTGGTTCTGCTCACTTCATTCTACATCAGTTCATGTAAATTTTTTCAGGCTTTTCTGAAACCAAATTCAAATCTTGCGTCTGATACATACTCTCTGTGGGACTCAGAACAAGTCACTCAATCTCAAGTGCTCTAGAGCAAACCTTATTAAACTGTGGATCATGATCCCCAAATGTGAGGGTTGTGAAAAATTTGGCAACAATGAAAGGGATTAAATATTTCACCAAGATCTAATTCTTTCTGTTAAAAAATTAAGGAATCCATCTCATTAGTATATAAATTTGCTTTCATCTTTAATAAATAGTTAAAATTACCAAAGAATTGTTTTAAAATAAATTTCTTTATGATTTATCATCAGTAAATGTTTAATTTGAATATCTATTTTATATATCTATATAGTTGAAGTTGTGTAAACATTTCTTGGACAAAAAGGGGTCATGAGTAGAAAAAGTTCAACAAGTCCTTTTCTATAGACCACTGTCTTAAGATTTTAAGTTGAAGAGAATATGGTGGCCTGACTTTTATTATGTTTTATTTTCACTTAATGGTGTTTAATTGTTTTTCCAATTACATGGAATTTTTATAAGATTTTGAGTTCCAAATTTTTCTTTCTTCCTTCTTCCCTTATTTTCCTTTTCCCTCCTTAAGATAGCAAGCAATATGATAAAGTTGATACATGTGCAAATTGTGCTAAACATATTTGGTGGCTTGAATTTTAGTGGGAGTTTCTTCACCAAAAAGTTTCATGTTCAATTCTCTATTCTTTGTATGTATGAATTTTTGTAATTTAAAATGAACTCTCTGTTCTTTATTTGTAACAGGTAATAAAAAAAGATGGAAGAATTTATTCACCTATGCTTTTTTAAAAAATAAAAAATAAAAATGCCTACAGTGACTATCATCAAATGCTTGCACTTTACTTCTACCACTTATGCATCTGTTTAAAAATGGCAAGTGTCTAATGGCTCAGTCATGGTTGGTGCAATCAGATGTTCCTTTAAGATTCTCTCTTTTGAAATAGTGGAACAAGTGAGAACAGGTGCTAAGAAGCTGCATTGCCAACTGTAGGCATGTGTAACTGGAGATATAAGATTAGTCAACATTTATTTAGAAGCAGATATTTAAGAAAATGCATAGTCACTCTGCTCATTTTCATTTGCCTCACTGTAAGAATGGCATTACTTACAGGAAAGAGCAAAAGTAACTTGATTATTTAAGGATTTAATTGCATCCTAGATGTAGCTCTTTTTTTTTTTTTAACGTTATCTTTGCATCTCCCCTAGTCTTTGCACACAAAATGTTTTTCACACAATAGATGCTTGAAAATATGTATGGATGAATGAATTCCTTATTAAGAAACATAATTCTGATCAGTATCCAGACTGTATCTAAGTTAAGAATGTTTCTAAAATATAAAGGAATTGTAAGAGGGACAGAAAAAAGCCATGGGGATATTAGAGGAAGAATGAATTATCTAGATTTCTTTGTGATCAAGAAATTTAATATTCTAAATTCATAAGTGAAAAAAAGGTCAAACCTGATTGTAACACTTAAAAAACCATGGTAACCAACATTAAGAAAATTTTTTGATATAAAACCACTTCAACCTAAGTCATGATAAAAAAACTTAACTTTACTTAAAGAAGGTGATCTTATTGAACTTTTTTCAGTAGGACAAGAGATTTTTCCAGTTGTTTTCATGTTGTGCTAAAAGATAGATTAACACGGTTCCTAACCCATTCTCTTTACTATTGGCTCCAATTGAGAACTGGGAAAGACCTTAGCTTAAAAAGGACAAGATCTCCCCCTGCATCTGGGGTCATCTCCAGTCATCCTGACTCATGTCTTGCCACTGGACTCAAATGACCCTGGAGGACAGAATGAGACTAATGACTTCGCATAGTTCTGCTTCACTTAAATGCAATTCACTTGCAAGTCAAGATTTCATCCTCCTGATGTCTTTGGTCCTCTTCAAGAAGAAAGGACAAACAACAGCAATGATAGCAAGAACACAGTCCCTTTAGGAATGCAATCCCTTCCAAGTTTAATTTGATCATATACAATTAATCAATTTTTTTTTTTTTTGGTCTTATTGAGGGCTTCTTTGACTTTGAAATAGCCTGTAAGGTGGATTAGAGATTCTGGAATGGAGAGATTTTAGGTTTGTTGTCTAAAGTTCTTCCCAATTCTCTTCACTTTTTCATGTTTTTCATTTCTATAGGAGGCTGTGATCAAAATGTTTCGTTTCTTTGTGACTTATTTTTCCTTTTTTTCTGTCACTGAATCTATCTCTATCTATCTGTGTTTTTCTTTCTTTTTCTCTCTGTCTCTGTCTCTCTTTTCCTCTTTCTCTTTGTCTCTGTCTCTGCCTCTGCCTTTGTCTCCTTTTCTTTTTTCATTACACATTATTTTTGTTTCCTATCTGTTCCTTTTGAATATGTAGCTATTATCAGATAATTTGGGAAACTTTAGGAATAAAGCCAGGAAAATTACTCTGTGTTCTGCTCTATAGGATTTTGCTCTAATCATGTGTTCTGCATATGCTCAGATCACATTAAGATCTGACTAATGCCCATAGATAGTGTCCTTAGAGATTATCAAAAGAATTCTTCCTTCTTTGGGTTTGGCTAAGTAGTCAATGTACCTTGTTGATTTTTTCTCTTTATTATTTTTTAAGACTAATTGCTATTCTTCCCCACACTCACACCCACCTTTGATATCCTAAATAGTCCTAAGAAGACAACAGCCATTAGTTAGTTAAATAAATGGGTAAGGCTTAGAACAGAAATCTTAACATCTGTCAAAGTCTTCCATACTGCCAGTCATTGAAGGACCTTTGCTGGCTCATGGACTCTGATGATGACATATGTCTGCTATAATTTTGGCTGACTTAGAGAAATAGCAAAACTTTCACAAAATACATTGCTGTAGTTCATGATTTTCCCCTTCTATTTTCTCAGCCATCATGTATGTCATGGGAGCACTTGGTCCTGCAGCAGGATATTTATTAGGTGGAGTTCTTATTGGTTTTTATGTTGATCCCAGAATGCCCGTTCATCTTGACCAGAATGACCCTCGTTTCATTGGAAACTGGTAAGAAATAATTTTTTTCCCCCCAATTCACTGTTATGCTGATAGGAGGGATTGCATGTGCTCTTGCAGCACTGCACAGGAAAACTCTCCAAATGGACAGATTGGTGATTTCACTAATGACGTGATATGTCACAAGTGATCTGTAGCATTGGGGGCTTGTCCTTAAACAGCAGAGTGGTGTTGGATCACTTGGCAGCATTTGCACACTTGCATGGCTCTCTCTCTACTTGAGTGCCCTTTCCCTTTCACCATCTTCCTGTTGTACCTTTTTATACTCTTTCTAGCTTACCTTCCTTAAATATCCTGTGTTTCTCATTTATTGTCTCTCCCGTTACTCTCAATCAAACCTTTCCATTACCCACTTTTTTGTTTTTGCTTTCCTCCAGTAACCTTTTATTCTTCTCTCCATGCTCGAGATTGGTAGCCTATAAGTAGATAGTAGCTGTATAAGGAGCAGCTCTTTGCCCAAGACTTGTGGGATCTAAGTAAGTCTAACACTTAAGACTTGAAAGAGACAAGTCAAAGTAGCTTTTGTAAGGTCTTCCCAGAAGCCTTTGAGGCTTTATAGCAAACCTGGAGCTGAGACATGATGGTGAATTTTATGATGGTTTGCAACAAATAGCATCAGAGGTTATAACTTTAAACTCATTTCATGGACCAGATCTCTGATCCTGCCTCTCATACTCATTAAGTATGTAATCTTAAGGAAGTCACTTAACCTCTTTAAGACTCAGTATCTTTATCTGTAAAATGGGCACAGTAATATCTGCAGTACTTATAGAATTGTTGGGAGGTTCAAGTGAGGTAGCATAAAGAATTTTGTAAATGTTAAAGCTGATATGTGCTTTTTATTAGAGGTCACAAAAATACTTAAAAATCATTTCATGAAATCATGAAAGCTAAGAACATAACAAACATTTGTGAGAAATATTATGTTAGAAACTGTGTAAAGGATAAATGCTTATTTTGTGAATATTAACCTGACACTTGTGAAGTTATTAGAATGGTAACATTTAAAACTTTCTATATTCAAAGTACTTTACAAATATCAATTAATTAATTAATTTGCACACTACTTCTTATTTTCACTCCTTTTAAAAGTTATTCACTTTGAAGATGAAAGAGCTCTATAACAAGAAAGCCATGATCATTATGAAAGTCCAAGTACTATTATCTCAGTGTTTACATGTGGGAAACTCTTAGAAGTCTAGCCCGTGACTTAGCTTAAACAGGAAGTTAGAGTTTGGAATTTAAGGCAGGAAGATGATTTATCTTTTAAATCACAGTAAAACATTTAGTTTCTTTTCTTTTTTTTTTTTAATTTTTATTTAATAATTACTTTATATTGACACTCGTTTCTGTTCCGATTTTTTTTTCCCCTCCCTCCACCCCCTCCCCTAGATGGCAAGCAGTCCTTTATATGTTGGATATGTTGCAGTATATCCTAGATACAATATAAAAACATTTAGTTTCAATCCTGGTCTCCCAATCCCTTTTAACTACCCAATTATGTTATTGTGAGAATTACATTGCTAAAGAATTTAGTCAATGATTAGGCATTTATTATGTGCCAGCAGTGTCAGAGCCTAAGGATATAAATCTATACAATAAAAAAAATCCCTAGTTTCAATAAAGCTAGACTGCATAGAGAGTTTACTTTGGGGAGGAAAGGAATCACATCAGATTCCCTGTAACTAAGATTTGATAGAGAATAGAGTTTGTTTGAGGGTAGGATAAGATGTAGAAAAAAGGCTGAAGTTGTGAAAAGGAAAGTTACTACCTTTCCCAGGCTTTTCAGTAGCAGGGTTTAAGATTAGGTCTGTGAAGGCACTATGTGAATTTCCAAGCAGGACTAATCAGGTTGGTTAGTCATTTGGGGAAGAGAGTCCAGAGGGTGTCCAACTCTAAGCAGAGCCAGTCTGTATCAGGCAGGAAGATGAGTGCTGAGATATTGAGTTTGGGCTATGGTTTGTGTTGTGGGTTGGATTTAGTGATGGAAAAGCTTTCTTTACATCAGAGCTTTAGATGTAATAATAATGTCAGGGACAGGAGAAGGGACCTGGCCCTTCACTGAGGATATCTTAGACAGACCCCAAAGCATAATATTGATCCATAATATCATTGAAATTTTCTTAGGCTGTGTGGAAGCACATCTGGATACATTTGCTGCTGCCCTAGCTATCAGTTCCTTTTTCTTTTAAAAAATGTATATTGAAAAATCTGTCATTTGCCTTGTAAATACAGGTCATACATATATAAATGATGTGATGGTTAAATGAGCCTACCAGTATTTATCTCTCAGTCTCTCCATGTGGTTTCTGATCTTTGTGCCTCATTTATTGTATTCTATCTCTTTTTGGGGGAATCTTTCTTTAAATTTTGGATTCCAAAGTTTATTTTAGTATTTGTGTGTGAGATAATGCCAATAATAGTTATCTTATACCTGAGTGGTTTTTCATAGGTAGAATGCTAGGCTTGACAGGATGTTGATGGATCTGATAGTTTTCTTATAATAGACTTTTTTTTCAAAAAGAAATTTAAAGATTTTCTTTTTTCTTTTTAAGAGAAAAAAGAAAACAAAGAAAAAAGAACAAAGAATTGTTGGTGTTATATTGCCCTATTAATTTTAATGACATCTTTTCCCTCCAATCATTGCTTTAATGTTTAAAGATTTAGGGAGGTACTTGATATATTGCTTTAAGTTTCTTTAGTTTTTCATTCTTTCTCTTTTTAGAGATTTTTCCTTTGTGAATATCTTTTCCTTAGCTTATTTCCAGAAATCTTTGTAATCTTCCTGTAAAACTCCATTGTTTCCTTCACAGTCTACTAAGTGATCATACGCTTTTAAAAATGCAAATAAGTATTTGTTCAAGTGAGCCAAACTCTTTTTAATACTTGAATTAGGTATGTTAAATGTGTGTTAAAGTACAATTAGATAAACTTAATTTTTCAATTAAACAAATTGCTTAATTAAAATACCAATGTTTAGTTTGGTTCTATGTATATGTTATAGCTAGAGAACTGAGAGGTGAATGAGAGAGAAACTTGTCATATTAATGAAATAATGCTCTAATATGAGGAATGAAAATATGTATTGATTTCAAGTAACAGTGCAAAAATACTGACTGAACTTTTGTCTCAGAAATGAAATGCAAGATTGTGAAAGTCAATATACTTTTGGAAATCTAATCATATTATCATTTACTGAAGGGATAAATACTTCCAACTAAACCAGAAAATTTTAGTTCAAATAACTGAAAAATGAGAGTTTGCAGTAGAACTCTTAATTCAATATATTAAAAAAACCCAACAACATGGATTTCAGCAGTTAACAGCATTCCCTGTACTAATGTAGACAGCAGTCCTTTTATGCCTCACTAGAGTGTCTTTATGAACTATTATGGCTAAAAAAAAATTCTTCAGCTGATGGCCAGTCTTCTGGTAATGAGGCTCTCTGAATTGAGTAAGGCTGCTCCTTGGATGGCAGCTACATATTCTGTACTTGGACTGCAGTCACAGTCTTGTTGGCTTGTTAGGATCTGTAAGGGTTTGCATTACATTGCCATAATCTTGGAGGATTCAGAAGTCATTTTGATTTCACAATGAAGCACTAGAAATGGCTTTTAGTGAAGGAACTCATAGCCTAATTAATTTACTAATTGGTTAGTAGTCTTCTACCTTTTTTCTTTTCATTTCTATTTTTTAGAATATATGCAGGAAAACGTTATTTCCCCAGTATTTTCAGGGAATCAATTTTCCAGTTAGTTGATACTACTCTCTTCTGGTTTGACTTCTTTCTATCTTGTTCTCAGTGTCTATTGTTGTCTCCTTTTATATGTTATACTTTTTAACTGTGGCTGTTCTCCAGAATTTTGTCCTAGGTCCTCTTCTTCCTTTGTGTTCTTTCTTCTGGTAACCTCATTAACTCTGGAGATGATTCACAGATCTCTCTCTCTCTCTCTCTCTTTCTCTCTCTCTCTCTCTCTCTCTCTCTCTCTCTCTCTCTCTCTCTCTCTCTCGAGCTTTGGTCCTTGGTGTCAGCTATTTCCTATTGGACATCTCCGGCTAGATGCCCTGAAGTAATATACTTATATTAGCAAATTATTTACTTTTTAAACTTCTGCGTATAATATAGTTACTTGTAATAAGGTGGCTGCTATGGAAAAAGAACTGGATCAGGAGTCATAAGGACTGAATTGTACTTTGGCCTTTACCATTTGCTGAGTTATAGTTTCTACTTAATGTAAAATAGGAAGAACCATTCCTGCCTTGCTTATCTCATAGTGTTGTTATGAGGATCAAATGAGTTAAATAAAAAAGTACTTAGAAATGTATATGAAACTGCCAGAAAACAACTCTAGAGCAATATAGAAGTTATCTAATTTTAAACTGTAATACAGTTGTTTTCTGGCAGTTTCATATATTTATTCATGTTTTTTCCAGTTTGGACAATTTACTTTCTTTGTATTCTTTCTAACATTGATATAGTAGTTGTTCAGTTCAGTCTTTTCACTCAACTGATTCTTTGTAACCCCATTTGAGGTTTTTTTGTTAAAGACACTGGAGTGGTTTACTATTTCCTTTTCCACTTCATTTACAGATGAGGAAACTGAGGCAAACAGGATTAAATGACGTTCCCAGGGTCATACTACTGTCAGATTTGAGCTCAGGAATGAATCTCCCTGACTTTAGACCCAACACTGTCCACTGTGACACCTAACTGCTCCATGGACATAGTTTGTGCTCACTTTATAAAACGTTCTTTATTGAGTAACTAATGTTATATATATTTCATATGAATACAATTTCTTTTCTTTTTTTTGCAGAAAATGTTGTAAAAATAGTGCCCACGTAATAAAATGTTCTTTATTGAGTAAATGTATATAGATTTCAGAAAAATACAACTTTTCTTTTTTTGCAGAAAATGTTGTAAAAAAGGAATAGTAATGATGAAATTGAAGATGAGAGAGTAGAATTAGTGTATTTGAGAGTGGTTCTGGAATATTCTGAATAATTTGAAGTAGATTAGCCTTTTGTTTCTAGAATTTTAGGGAAATCAAGTACTGTATATATTTTATTACATTTTATTAAGTGTCAGAAAGCTTATATGCTAAGATTGATCATAATCAATAATATTGTTGTGTCCATCTTCACAAGGCCAATTATGGGCATTTTTTAAAAAAAGAAGGAAGATTATCCTCATACAATGCTAATCTAAAGTGGATCACACTGATCAGTTCACCACTGCACAGAGGGTATGAAATATTTGGCAGGTTCTAGATATATATTGAATTTTCAAAGTAGAAAGCTAAATATTTTTTTCATTTAAGTATTTATTGTATTTATGTATGTATTTAAATCTTCATATTGGCATGTGATATGAGACTGTGTTTTGGAGGTAGATAGTACAAATGTCCTTACATCAATTCACATGAGATCTGGTAGAGAAGTTAGGGTTATGAGGATGTGTGGGAAGTATCAATGAATGATTGTTTGTGGGAAAAAAAACCCAATACAAATGACCTTCTTTTATAATAACACCTGCATTTGTAAAGTTCTTGAAGTAAATTTGTTGTTAAAAAGGGATAAAGAAATATATAATTACTTTCTGACTTGTTTTTTGAAAAGCTGAGACTAGATGCAGAATTCTAGTGAGTTCTCCTTTTTGAGGTGGCAATGGGAAAAACTTAAAAAGAAAAAAAATGTATTAAACGTCTAAAGAAAATCTGCCCATTTAAAAATGCTAACCTTATCTTAGTTTTTCAAATTTTTATTCATTTATTTTTTACCACCCCACTTTCAGCTGATAGGCAGCATAGAACAGTGGAACTTTGTTGTTAGAAGCTCTGGTTTTGAATCCATTCCTTCTTTTACTATTTGTGGGACCTCAAAAGTATTTTAAACACTCTAGACTACAGTTTCCTTCACAATAAAATCAATGGGTGGAATAGACAACCTGGAATGTCTTTTCTATTTCTAAATCTATATGATTCTAGCTCCTTAGTGCTATAGATCCTTTTCCTCTCCCCTCACTTTCTCATGTCTGAGTTGTTTCATGTAGAATCTAGAACTAAGTATGCCAGTTAGAAGAATGCTAAACAGACTTATTGGGCTCGAGATAACTCCATTAATGGCACATTTTGCTTTATGGTTAAGACATTGCTTTTATTGCTATATAGGTCAAGTGATCTCAGTTCTAGACTTCCTTCATTAATCATTAATTTATTTGACTAATTCATGCAAAGCATTGTTTTACACTTAGGGAGATGAAAATACAATAAAAACATGGGGTTTTTTTTGCTCTCATGGAACTGTGTATGACACAGAGAAATGCCCAATGACAATAGAACATAAATGCAATCATTCTAAAATATTATCTACTGTGGAATTATGAGTTCACCAGAAAGGTACAAATTGCTATGCCATATTTAAGGAAAGAAAGCCTATTTATAAGTGTAAAGAAAATAGAGAAGGCTTCATGGAAGCTTGCCCTTGAAGAATGGGGTGTATTTCAACAGCTTGGGAGATAGACTATTCCAGGTATAGGGGACAGTATAAACAAAGGTTTAAAGATAGGAAAATATTGCACATGTATGAGAGAGGGGATAGTCTGTCTGGAGAAGTGAACGAATGACTGTCAGATAATGTAATAAAATAGAAAGGTACCAGGTAACATAGAACTCAAAAAGAGAAAGCAATGAATAGGAACTGTTGTAGGTTCATGAGGCTAATATCCAAGGACTGGGAGTGGGAGTGAGCTAGTCCTCCTCTCCATTTCCTGATATTTAGTAGCTAATGTTCTCCCCCCCCCCCCCAATTTATTTATTTATTTATTTGCAAAGCATATGTGTGGATAATTTTCAAGACTGACCCTTGCAAAATCTTTTGTTCCAAATTTTTCCCATCTTCCCCCCATCACTTCCGCTAGCTGGCACATAGTCAAATACATGTTATATATGTTGAAATACATGTTAAATTCAATATGTATTTACATATTTATACAGTTATCTTGCTGCATAAGAAAAATCAGATCAAGAAGGAAGGGAAAGAAAAACTGAGGAAGAAAACAAATTCAAGCAAATAGTGAGAATGCTATGTTGTGTTCCACACGCTGTCCCCATAGTCCTCTCTCTGGGTGCAGATGTCTCTCTTCATTACTGAACAATTGGAACTGGTTTGAATCCTCTCTTTGCTGAAGAGAGCCACGTCCATCAGAATTGATCATCGTATAATCTTGTTGTTGCCATATATAATGATCTCCTAGTTCTACTCATTTCACTTATCATCAGTTCATGGAAGTCTCTCCAGGCCTCTTTGAAATCATCCTGTTGGTCATTTCTTACAGAACAATAATATCCCATAACATTCATATACCATAATTTATTAATCCATTCACCAATTGATGGGCATCCACTCAGTTTCTAGTTTCTTGCCACTACAAAAAGGGCTGCCACAAACATTTTTGCACATGTGGGTCCCTTCCCCTTAAAATCTGGGATTTTTTAGAATATAAGCCCAGTAGAAAAACTGTTTGGTCAAAGGGTATGCCCAGATCGATAACCTTTTGGGCATAATTCCAGATTGCTCTCCAGAATGGTTGGATTGGTTCACAACTCCACCAACAATGTATCAGTGTTCCAGTTTTTTGACATCCCCTCCAATATTAGTCATTATCCTTTCCTGTCATCTTAACCAACCTGAGAGGTGTGTAGTGGTATCCCAGAGTTGTCTTAATTTGCTTTTCTCTGATCAATAGTGATTTGGAGCACTTTTTCATATGACTAGAAACAGTTTCAATTTCTTCATCTGAAAATTGTCTGTTCATATCCTTTGACCATTTATCAACTGGAGAATGGCTTGATTTCTTATAAATTTGAGTCAATTCTCTATATATTTTGGAAATGATGCCTTTATCAGAACCTTTGAATATAAAAATGTTTTCCCAGTTTATTGCTGCCATTTTAATCTTGTCTGCTTTAGTTTTGTTTGTACAACAACTTTTTAACTTAATATAATCAAAATTATCTATTTTGTGATCAATAATGATCTCTATTCTTCTTTGGTCACAAATACCTTCCTCCAAAATTATTGTTCTGTAAGAAATGACCAGCAGGATGAATATAGAGAGGATTGGAGAGACTTACATGCTAAGTGAAATGAGCAGAACCAAGAGATCATTATATACTTCAATAAAGATCCTGTATGAGGATGTATTCTGATGGAAGTGGATTTCTTTGACAAAGAGAAGATCTAACTCAGTTTCAATTGATCAATGATGGACAGAAGCAACTATACCCAAAGAAAGAACACGGGGAAATGAATGTAAACTTCATTTTTGTTTTTCTTCCCAAGTTATTTTTACCTTCTGAATCCAATTCTTCCTGTGCAACAAGAGAACTGTTCAGTTCTGCACACATATATTGTATCTAGAATATACTGTGACCTATTTAACAAGTATAGGACTGCTTGCCATCTGGGGGAGGGGGTGGAAGGAGGGAGGGGAAAAATCGGAACAGAAGTGAGTGCAAGGGATAATGTTGAAAAAAATTACTCTTGCATGGGTTCTGTCAATAAAAAGTTATGATTATTAAAACAAACAGACAAACAAAAAAACAAATGCCTTCCTCCTCCACAGGTAGTAGCTAATGGTTTTTAATGAATAGTTAATCAATAGAAATATTTATTAAGCATTTACTTTTTGCTAAGCATTGTGCTAAGCATGGGCTAATAAAAGTTAAGATTTGTAGAGCATTTTGAAGTATACACAACACAGTACTTTATATTATATGATCTGAATTATGTGGCAAATTTTACCTTGTGCCACTAAAAGATGAAGTTAAAATTCAATACAAAATTCTCATATAATCCATTGAAATTTATTCAAGAATATAATTTGTGTTATATCAGAATTATAGCTAGCTTGAATCTTGGATGCATAGCTTGTGTTGGGGGATATGAATACTATTCATGACCTCGCTGGTATTTCCAGATGAAGGGCACACTCCTCTGGATATATAGAGTTACTTACCTTACACCAGCTTTTTAACTTTTTTTTTTTTTTTTTTTACTACTGTGATAAGAACTGATATCCATGTGAAGGTCACATTGCAGAATGTGATTTGAGGCCACATTACTTCTGCTTGCATTGTGAAAAAGTTCTGCTTCTTATATACCTCAAGATTCCTGTTCTTCAAATGTTCTTGAAAACTTAAGAACACTAATTGGTTTGGTAGCATATGCTTGAACTTGTGGACAGTCTTCTAGGTATACAAAAGGAATCTAGGTCATGAATTGCCTTTTCCAAACTTATGATTAGCTTTTGGTTTTGGCATGTATTCCAGATTCTTAATAGCCATAGACACAAGCACTTGTTATTTGAGGGGAAACTGATGGGTTAATTCATATAGTTCATTGGATCACAGATTAAGAGCTGTAAAGTACCTTTGATGTCATCAAATCTAGAGCTTCTTAAACTTTTCTCATTCGTAACCCCTTTCCATCTGAGAAAGTTTTACGTAACCTTGGGTATATAGCTATATAAAGTAGGTATACAAGTCAATAATTTACTGATAATAAATCATAATTTTGCCACCCCCATATTCAGTTACATCCCCATAAGCGGGTCATAATCCACAGTTTAAGAAAGTTTTACCTAGTTCAATCTTTACATTTTACAGATAGAGGAAAACTAAGATCCAGAGAAATTAAGTTATATGTCCATGATCAAGTAGAAAGTAGCTGAGATGGGATCGAAACCCAGGTTCTCTGATTTCAAATTGAGTGCTATTACTACTGTTTTATGCTATATTCTTCTTTCATTAATCTAAAGATGTTGTATAGTGATTGACTTTGGGAAGTGGTAATTATTGTTCATTTGTTCAGCTTGGATGCTAAGAACTATCCTGAGGATGACCTTGACCAAAACTTCTGTTATCTTAAAGTAAGAAAGCAAGACTCATAATAGAACTTAGGAAAAAAAAAAAACACCTGTTGCATTTTTGAGAAGTAGATTTACAAGGCAACTATACATCAAAGGGAACTTAACTCTCCTAACATACACATTACAATAAAATTCTTCTTTCTCTTGCTCCTCCTTCCTCTTCCTCCTTGACATAATTTTTAATAGGAAAGTTTCTTTTGCTTTAAAATCTCCCAATATGGGAGATGCACTTAAAATTTCAGTATATAGTAAGTAGTAATATATTTATTACTGAGGCAAACTGGGTTAAGTGACTTGCCCAGGGTTAAATGGCTAGTAAGTATGTGAGGCTGGATTTGAACTCAGGTCTTTCTGACTCTTATCATTGGCACTTTATCCACTGTGCCACTTAGATGTCCGTTTGAATTTGAGATATAGGGATTACCTATTGTAAAGGCACAAGTGATACAGGCTTGATCCACTTAGTTTCATTTATATAATCAATCAAACCTACCAAGATTTTTATTAAATGCTTACTTTGTCCATTATAGGCACATGGAACAAATACACAAAGGATTAAATAATCTTTTCTTCAAAATAGCTTATATTTTAACTGTAGATAACAAGTATGTGTGCATATTTATGTATATATGTAAATACATATATATGCATATGCATATTTGTTCATATACTTGTATATATTTGTATTTATATATATATTGTTCAGCTTTTAACACCCATATATTTAGCTTCTGTAATATCATTGTCCTAGTATTTCTTTTTTTCTAAGTATTCCTTCTCTATCATCTAGTCCTGGTTGGGCTCTTTTTCAACAACCATTGATTTGTTTTGTCTATCATTGAACTAACAGATTCAAATAATATTGCTATATGAATCTTTGAAAAATAAATTTTATTGATATCTTTTGTTTTGTGTCATACAGATTTCCATTTCCATTTTAGAAAGCCATGACAAAGATTTTTTTAAAAAAAAAGCAAAGAAAAAAAGAGGAATAAGAAAAAATACACATAAAAATCAGTATTACAAGCAATGTTCCTCACTCATGGACCCTGACACCTGTGTGAAAAAAAAGAAGAGAGGGAGATGTTTTCGCATATATCTTCTTTGGAGTCATCCTATATATAAATATATGTGTATATAGAGAATAAATGCAAAGAATTAAATACAAGATCATTTGGGAAAGAAGGCACTAGCAGTTGGTGGGGAGAAATTAGGAAAAACTTACTAGAGGAGGTAATATATTTTTGGAGTTGGGCATGATGGTGCCCAATCCCTTGCTACAAGGGGGAGGCTGAGGTTGATGAATTACTTGAATTCTCAAAATAAGAGAATGACTCTATGAGGGTAGAGGTAAAGAAGGGTGGCATTTGAGGTATTTGTTGTGTCCATTTCTTTATGACCTCAATTGGTATTTTATTCTCAAAGACAGTGGACTGGTTTGTCATTTCCTTCTGCAGTTGATTTTACAGATGAAGAAACTGAGGCAAACTGGGTTAAGTGACTTGCCCAGGGTTAAATGGCTAGTAAGTACCTGAGGCTGGATTTGAACTCATTGGCACCATTGTGCCACTTAGATGTCCATTTGCATTTGAGATATAGGGATTACCTATTGTAAAGGCACAGAGAAGGGTCATGGAATATGAAATAAGGAATGGAGAGAAAGATAGTTTGACTCTGTAATAGAGTGTTTTAGGGGTAGTAATTTAAAGTAAAGTGGTGATTTAGATAGTAAAGATTTTTAAAGAGCCAAATAGATCATATTTTATCATAGAGACAATAAGAAACCACCAGAGTTGATGGAATAGAGGTGCTACATAGTGGAATCAGTCCTTAAGAAAAATCTCTTTGGCAACTGTGCAAAGGATGGACTAGAGTGAGGAAAGACAAGAGACAGGGAGATGAGAAAGATGGTGGTGACTTCAGAAAAACAATAAAAGAGGATTTTGTGGGGAGGAAAATATAGTTCTTTGGGGGAGTGGGAGTATGTAGAATTTGTGATGTCTCCAGGTCATTCCATCTTAGATACTTAAAAGAGCACTTAAATTGGAACTACCATACTCTGAACTTCAGTAGCAAGTCTGGAACTGAATATATAAATCTATGAGTCATCTGCATAACAATGATAATTAAATCCATGGAAGTTGATAAGGTCCCCAAATGAGCTAATGTAGAGAGAAAGCTCAGATAGGGCCTTGGTGATCCCACAGTTAAAGAACATGCTTTTGATTAAGCCAGCGAAGGAAAACAAGAACTGGTTGGAAAAGTATGAGAAGGATAGTCAACAGTGTCAAATGCAGGAGAGAAAGATCAGAAGTAAGAAAAGATCATTATCAGCTTTACAATTCAGAGAGCATTATTAATCTTGAATGTTGAAGTCAGAAGCCAGATTGCAAAGGGTTGAGGAGTGGAAGAGGATGAATTAGAGGCAATCAGTGCAGACAGCTTTTTTTTTTTCCAGGGCTAAAATTTCTACTTAATTTCTATATTTCTACTTAATAGTTTCTGGTCTTCATGATAGATCCTTTTAATATTTTAAAGGTCTCTTTCTAATATGATTCTCTGATATTATTTTATCAGATGAAATGAGAGAAGGAAAGAGTTTCTTCATTATAAAATATTAAAAAAAATACTTTGTGTTTTCACCTTAATTTGATAAATGAAACAAAAATATCTTGTGTTCAATTTTGGGCCAAAATTGTATTTCTATTATGAGCCTCTTTTAGATTATGTGAGAGCCATTTTATGAATAAATAGCATATTTTATATGTTAAAATTAGCCATTTTGCTTTATGTCTTATGAATGTGGATCTATTTCCTTATTCTTTTCTTGGGGGTCATATGGCTAGCTTGCAAAAAAATTAAAGTGTTTGAGTCTCTTAGTTCATTTTTAGCCTTGTTAAGTATATGACTACAGACGTCTATCATAATATGAAAAATGTCAGCAAAATTTAGTTGTTGACAATTTTGCTTTAATAATATGTTTTTGGAGGTGGGCATGGTAGTATATACAATGTAATCTCTGCTATTAGCAGAGGCTAAAACTGTTGCATTGCCTGAATTTGGGAGTTTAGAGCTACATAAGGGCTAAAGATAATTGGAGATCCACAGTAAGTATGTCACCAATATGGTGATTCTCCAGGAAGGGACAACCAGGTTGCTTAAGAAGGGGCATACCAACTTAGGGGATAAATAGTGTGGATCAAAGCTCCTATGTTGAGACCAGTGTATTGAGCCTATGGGTGATCACTGCATTTCCAACCTGGATGAAGTAGTGAAACTTACTCTCAAAAAGAAAAAAAAAATTTTTTAAAATTTCTACTTATCTAGGAAGTTCTAGTATGGAGGTGGCTCTTTTCAATAATGAGGAGATTCAAGCCAATTCCAACAGACTTGTGATGGAGAGAGTCATCTGAATCTAGAAAGAGGACTGTGGGGATTGAATGTGGTTCACAATAGTATTTTCATCTTTTTTTTTTTGTTGTTTGCTTTTTGGTTTCTTTTTCATTTTTCCCATTTTTGATCTGGTTTTCTTGTGCAGCATGATAATTGTGGAAATATGGTTAGAAGAATTGTACATCTTTAACATAAAAAAAATGCTTCAGATTTAATTTTAAACCTTCAGTCAATTAACAAGTATTTATTAGGCCCTTACTATGTGCCAGACATTGTGTTAGGAACTGAGAATACAAAGACAAAAACCAAATTATTCCCTGCTTTAAAGGAACTTACCTTCTACATGAAAATAACACATTTACATATGAATAAATACAAAATAGATACAGATATAAACTTTGAAAGTGTGTGTGATGTTTTGAAAGTGCAATCTCATAATTCATTTATGAAACTTCAAATATAAGCAACTTTTCTAAGAATATTTCTTTACAGTTACATATTTTTGTCCAAGGCACCTCATTCTGTTATACAAGGAACTGTAGATTCTTGAAGATTATATGAAGAAAACACAGGCTCTAGCTTGAAATATAGTCTTGGTGACTGATTAAGACAACTGAGAACCAACTTAGCTAAATAACAAGAGCAATAACAATTGTCACCAGGCAATAACTTTTTTTACATGATAACCATTAAAACAAAGAAAAATTTTAAACTCTTTTTCATTTTATGTACTCTCCTACACAGTGCTGGAGGAACATTGAAAGGAGCAGAGAATATTAAGAACCACAATCTTTAGAGCATTCAAAAAGTTAGAAACTGGCTTTTCTATGAAGGATCACAATTGAACATAGATGAGAATCATGGAAGTCAAGAAGACAAGTATGGGTCATGATTTTGGACCAGTGGAGGGACTGCCTATAGTAGATTAGATAACAGATTCAGTGAAGCAGTTTTGACTTGGCTGGTAGGATCCCAGAACCAATTGGGACTGACAAAGCTAGAGTTTATGGTAGAGATAAAATAAGAGGTGTTTAGATTTCTTAAATTTCATAAGAAATTCTAGCTGATTCACATTCATAATTAAAATATATCATCAGATACAGTAAAGCAAATTTAAGAAAAAAATAATCATTCATAGTATCTGAGGCTGCCCTAAGACTTTTTTTTGAGAGCAAATGTGGCATTAATAGAATGTGAAAGGCCTGAGTTTGAATTTTACAGACTAGTTGTGTGCTAAATGTGCTAAAAGACATTTTCTGTTTTTAAGTTTCTTCATTTATGTAGGGTATAGAGAGTAGACTTAGATCTGGGGATTTCATTGGTATAGGGTTCCTCTTGTATGATAAAACTCTTTCAATTCATGCAGGTTGGCATCTTCTATGAAATCTAAATTCTTAAGAAAGTTGCCTGGAGCATGAGTGATTAACTGATTTAAATAGAGTCACACAGCTTGTATATTTCAGAGGCAGAACTTGAATCCAGATCTTTCTAACTTCAAAGCTGACTCTCAAAAAGGAAAACACCTTCCAAAGTTCCATCCCTTAACCTCTTTTCTTTCCTTCAGTAGATTATATAGAGAAGAAAAAATGAACATAACTTTTATTCATTTAGCATATTAACAGGATTGTTGATAGCAAAGCACTTTTGGAAGGTTTAATTATTGTTATGGGAAACAGGGAGATATTGACATATCAGTTAATAAACAAATTAAGCAAATGCCTTCCATATACCAGGAACCATGCTAGAAGTTGGGGGGACAGAAAAAAAAGGAAAGATGCTCTCTTTTCAAAGAAATTGCATTGCATTAGGGGGGAAAATATATACATATATAAATGTTTGCAAAATAAGTATGTTTGAAAGAAATATAAAGCAAGTTGTTTTTTGAGAGGGCAAGGGATGGAAGAATATTAGTGATGGGAAGGTATTGATAAGCCAAAAAGGGATTTTCACTTTTATTTATAGTAAGAGACAGAATTATGTGATAAATAGAAGTTTGGTTCTGTAGTTAGGACACATACATTCAAATCAAGGCTTTGATATTTTGTTTAGCATCCATGACCAGGTTTTCTTCTCCAAGCTTCAGCTTCCTCATCTTTGAAATATTTGTGCTACTTATCCCCCTGGCTATAGTTAAAATTAAAAAGAGACAATAAGTATAAAAGTACCTTGCAAACTTTAAGTTTAATTCTATGTGACTGTGTGTTTTGAAAGCACCTATATTCATCTTTGTCTTCTTCATACTTAAGGAAAGAAAGGGAGTTAGAGGATGGAACTTTGGATTGTGTTTTTCTTATTGAAAGCATAGGATTCAGGGGGCACCAGCACTATTAATGGTTTACATAGAGGCCTCTAGGCGGCTCAGTGGATAGAGCATTGGCCCAGAAGTCTGGAGGATCCCGCCTCCTGCACTTGATACTTACTGAACCTGGAATTCCTTGCCAACTTCATGTCCTCATCCAAAAAGCAAAATACAAAAATCCAATTTATATATGAATAATAATTAATAGACAAAGAGAATAAATGGCTCTTGGGAGACATGAAGGAGTAATTCATAAAGGAGCTAAGATCAGACCTTATATATTTACACTGCAGTGAATACCTGAGATAACTTTTATTATGAAAGCTTTATGACCTTTTATAGCTATGAAACTTCCTCTGTTTGTTATTTTTATCTCCCAAGTTTCTCTGTAGTTACTTAAAGCAAACTCCCTTAGGAAATCTCAGAAGAGCTGCAGTGCTTGCACAGGCGCAGAGGAATATGGGAGAAGTCAGGCATCATATTTCATTTCTGCAGAAGTGGGCCAGGGAGGAGAAAATCTTTAATAAGAGCGAAGAGATATAATGATAATCAGAAGGAAACAGGCTGGTTCTTAAATCCTGTAAGAGAGAAGAAGACAGGGGTGGTAGTGAAAAAAAGTGTTGGCTCAGAGACAAGGATCTGTGGGAGCAAATGAAGAATGAATGAGTTTTACTGGTAGAAACCCCCATTCCCATATATCATTGTGACATTTTATTTGTTTTTTAGGCTTCTGTAACTATACCTGTGATTCTACTAGAATATAAAGTTCTTGAGGACAAAAACTATCACACATATTTTTATTCAAATATGTATCACTTATCACAGTGCCTGGCACATAGTAAGTGATAAGTGATTGACTGAAAGAGGAACTTATTGGGTGATTTTGAATATTAAGAAAACCAAAAACTATTTTTCATTAAATATAAAAAAATATGATTGTAGCATGGTGATATTTAGTTTATATATAGACAGAATTTAAATCCTATCCAGTCCTTGAGGGTCTAGTTCAAATCCTTTGCATTGAACCTTTTCACTACACTGCAGTTTGCATTAATTTTTCCTTTGCTGGGGTCCTTAAACATTTATAATTCCACGTGGCAGGGTGATTGCGTATTGAGCTTGTAGTCAGCAAGACTTTAGTTTAAATTCTTCCCCAAATTCTTGTTAGCTGAGTAACCCTGGGAAAACTTATTCTCTCAATTGTAATGGGGATAACAATAGCCTGTTGTAAGCATCAGATGTGATATATATATAGATTATATAATCTATCACATATATAATATCACATCTGATGCTTACATATATATATATATATATATATATGGAAACCTTAATGCATATAGAAATACTAGTTATCATTATTATTTTCCTTCCCACATTCTAACACTTCATTATAGGCTCTCTTTTATAATTTTCTTACTGTGTTTTGTGAATTTTTTTTTAAACTATATGTTAAGTTCCTTGAAGGAAGGGCCCACATCTCACACTTTTTTTGCATTTTCCAAAGTACAGGATACATGGTAGATATTCAACAGATTCTTCTTAAAGAAAACACTTAAACATTAAAAGGCAGGTTCAAAAAAATATTTCTTGTTAATATCTGAAATGATTTTGTTTCCCCCATTAGACAGAAGACTCATGTCTTCAGTAACCCATATTTTATAAGATTTTATAAGATGAGTTTTAAAAAATTATTTATTTATTTGGTGAGGTATTTAGGGGTAAGTGATGTGCCTAGGATCACACAGCTAGTAGGTGTTAGGTGTCTGAGGTAGGATTTGAATTCAAGTTTTCCTGACTTTAGGTCTGTGCTCTATCCACTATGCAATCTAGCTGCTCCAAGATGAGAGATTAAAAAAAAATTTTTTTTTGGTAGTTTTTCTACTATTTCCCAGTTCTTAAAAAGAGACCAGCAATTGCATTGATGGAAACATGCCTATTGATGCACTTTGCAACATTTCTATGTCTTTGTAGGCATGAGAATCTGAGTATCTTTGGGGGAAAGATGTGAGCTAAATTCTGATGATCTTAGAAAAAGTCCTGAACAAGGCAAATATTGAGATTCCAAAGGGAGAAACCGTCTGTGGGGAAAATGAGTCACAGAGGTTTTGGTAAAAAGAAAAAAAATCCCACAACTCTCAAGAGTGATAGATATGGCCTACTTACACTCTTTTTAATCTGTTGACATAGCCTTGAGAAACCCAGGTCATTTCCATGTCTTGTTATAAAGTTGGAATAGGACTGGAGTAGAAGTTTACTTTTATTTGGTGATTTACCTTTGAATTTCCATTAAGAAGATGATAGCACAATGAAAAACACATTAATTAAGTTCCTTGGAAATATTATTGAATGGCATGAAATTTCAATGGGACTGCTAGAGTGTTTAACTCGACTTTATGGATAGGCTTACCATTAATTTTGCTTCAGAACAAGAGAAATCTTTCTCTTTGTTATTTAGTTTAGCTATTTTTTTCCTTTTAGCTGTTGATCTATGAAGATAAATTATTTTGTATCTCTTTAAAGTTTTATCACTTCTACTATCTTCTTGGTTCACTCTTCATACCACATAAGCCATAATGGCTCTTCATGTTTCTTGATTTTTAGGTGGAGCGGATTCCTCCTTTGTGCCATTGCAATGCTTCTTGTGATATTCCCAATGTTTACTTTCCCAAAGAAGCTTCCACCTCGACATAAGAAAAAGAAAAAGTCCTCTGATGAGACTTCCACTGAGGAAGATGAGATAATGAAGGAGAAATCAAATAGCAGAGAACAAGAAGGAGTTGCTTCTTCTATGGCATTTGGAAAGAATGTAAAAGGTAAAGTGCTCTTTTCAGAGAAACAGAGGCCTAGCAATTGAGAATATTTGAACTTATGTGCATTCACATATGCATTAGAGACCTCTGCTTTTTTGTTTGACTATATCAAATAATGCATACTTAATTTAAGAGAAATATATGAATTAAAGATATATATTTGTCAGTGTGGCTTTTTGTCTATTTAAATGTAAAATTGGTTAAAAATAAGCTTCAAACAGAGTTTTTTTTTTGTTTATGAGTTGGTATTATTTCAGAGATCTTAAATAATATTGTATACCAGTTCTTTTATGTCTTTTAAGGATATAGACTAACCAAGTATAAGAAAATATGTAGACTAAGACATTTTACAAATTTAATGTCAGAAATCTGCTTTTACTATCCAGTGGTTTGAGGTTAATAAAATATTCGTTAATCCAAGTGACTTGTAAATGAATTATTTGCTACTTTTTCATGATTCTTTATCGTACTCCATAATTAATTTTGTTTAAAGAGATTCTAGCAACATTTGAATGCGTCAAGTATTTACAAGATATAGGAATATTAACTGTGTTTGGCTCAGCAATGACATTTAAAAACCATTTAAATGACAATTTGCATCAAAGAATTAGAATTAAAAAGTCATGGCAGTTAAAATGAATAAAACAGGTTTGTTATGTTTTTAATTCCCCTTTTCTTGTTTCTAATGAAGGCAACAATGCTGTCCACCTCCGAGAAATATAGGGGAAGTGACCATCAGGATGTTTTTACTTAATATTCTCCATATTTGAATTCCCATGCCTTTGTACAGTATCTTGTACATTTTAACTTCAAATACTCTGTGACATCAATAGATGTAGGATATTAATGATGAAGGTGTTAAATTCCTGGTACAGATTACAGTTTATCTATGGCTTCTCATCATTTAGCATTCTTATACATGTTCTTTTTTACATATGACATGGATCTATCCAATAGATCCTTTGACATTTTGAATACTACTTGAGCTATACATTTGTTACTACTCATTTCAAATACTCAACTAGTCTCCCTTATTTTTCACTCATACATTTCTTAGGTATTCTTTATATACCATTTGTATTCAAGTCATCATTGTTAATACTGTAATAAAAATGTTTATACTTATAAGTCTCTTTTTGAAAAAAACTATCTTTAACATTAAACGAGTTTTAAGTTGTAAATTTTTCCCTTCCATCTACCCCTCACTCACTCATTAATAAAACAAGCAATATTGTATCAGTTGCATAGGCTAAGTCATGTAAAACATATTACTACATTAGTCATGTCACAACAAAATAAGAAAAATAAAGAGGAAAACCATGATAACTTCAGTTTGCACTCAAAATTCATCAGTTGTCTCTCTGGAGGTAGAAAGCATTCTCTATAATGAGTCCTTTGAGATTGTCTTAGATTATTATATTGATTCTTCTAGCCAAGTATTGCATAGTTGATCATTTCAACAGTATTGCTGTTATCAATGTACAATAATCTCTTGATTCAGCTCATTTTACTCAGGATCAATTCAAGTAGGTCTTCCAAGATTAATAATATTCACAATCATATCCAAGACTTGTTTAGCCGCTCCCCAATTGATAGACATCCCCTGATTTCTAATTTGCCACCACAAATGGAGCTACTATAAATATTTTTGTACATATAAATCCTTTCCCTTTTCCTTTGATCTTTTTGGGATAGTAGTGTTTTGTTTTCTGGGGCAAAGGATACCCTTTGATGGCCTTTGCATATAGTTCCAAATTGTTCTCCAAAATGGATTGGTTCACAACTCCACCACTGTGCATTTGTGTCTCTATTTTTCTACATTCCCTCCAACATTTGTCACTTTTCTTTTTTGTAATGTTAACCAATCTGATACATGTGAGATATCTTAGAACTTTTTTTGGGGGGGGCTAGGTAAAAGAGGCCATTTTTGGTTATTTTTAACCTAGCTTTAATTAGTCTATGGGCATTGCCTCAGACACATTGAAATCTGGGAAAGACTTTAGTTTAAATAGGGCAAGGTCTCCTGCTGCATGTAAGACCATCCCCAGTCATTCTGATTTATATCTACTAGACCCAGATAGTTCCAGAGGAGATAATGAGACTGGTGACTTTGCACAGCCCTATCTCACTTAAATCCAATTCATTTGCAAAGCAAATTGTTGTCATTGGTCCTTTTTGAGAAGGAAGGAAAAATAAAAACAAAAACCACAACAATGATCATCTTAAATATATATTGAATGATGCTAATGTATTTATATGAAACTCCTTGTAGGAGAGCCTTTAAAATGTCATTTGGTTTTATTGACTCACCTTTTTTCTTTATTCAAACAGCAAACATATTGGGATATTGTAATATCTGCAATTTTGATCCTTTTAAATTTGTATTCTTTTTGATTCACACACACATTGGGAGGGTATTGGTGTTGAAAAGATGTAAGTATATCAGGATTGTTGAAAATAACAATTCTCCAATTCTCAAACACTTTTCAGTCAATTTTGTAACTAAAGATGTGATCTACTATAGAAAATCATTTGCAAAAGCTTGATTCCTTCTCATATTTTAATTAAAGAAGGATATACTAAATATGCTTATGTATTATTCTCATAAAGTTTTTTGTGCAGGTGAGAAAGAAAAATGCAAGTCAGTTTCTGATTACCTCTAAATCTCCTTAAAAAAAAAAAAGTAACTGTTGAGGTTGGGAAAGGGATCCCAAAAGTTTGTGGTCACAGACCAGTGTTGTGAGATGTCTCCAAAGAATTTGCAGGCTTGAACCCATATCCAAGTCAAGGGGAAAGTTTTATTGTAATTGTAATGCTAATTGTAATGGGCTAAGTTCCAAGAGGAATTAACAGGGGACCCAAGAGAATGAGATAGATTTATAGAGCAAAATTGGTCAGAGCTTCATATTATTTGCTAATTTTATGGCTTACAAGTAGGTATAAGGGATGGTCTATTCACTATTGTCTCAGGAAGTTGGTTATCACTGACCAACAGATTATCTATAGTCAGTAATGTCTGTAGGATTATTCGAAGGCCAGAAGTCTTTGAAATCATTAACAGATTGTTAGAACAAGAGCACTCTAACATTAGAGAGTCTTAGGATCACTAATCCTAGGCCAGAAAACCATTGACAGATTGTTAGAACAAGAGCACTCTTAGGTCAGAGGACTTCAGGATCACTAATATATCTTCCCTAAAATCTAAGGGAAGAAATATCATTATATTCGTCTACAATTATTGACAGACAGAATTATTAGAACAAGAGCACTCTTACGTCAGAGGGCTGTAAAATTATTGCTGTCTTCCCAAAAGCTATATTATATCAGTAACTATCATTTTTAAAAGCACATAGCCTCTGTCCTTGCTTTGGAATATCTTAAATTTATCTGTTAATGCTTTTCAAATTCTAATACCTCTGGCATTGATTTCCTCAGTGTATACTTGCTTTAGTCCATTCCCAGATTCATCTTTTTGAGTATAATTTCTATTTCTACTTATAATCTTTGGAGTTTTTACACATTAGAGACCAAATGTGGGGGTTCTATTATCATCAAATAATGAGGATAGACAGCCATAGAAATGTTGAGAAATCATTTTCATTTTCTGTTTGTTGTCTTCCCACCAGTTTCACCTATGAATACACCTTAGGATGATCTATCTTAGTCATGCTTTTATCATATTTTCTTTATACTTGTTTCCCAGTTTTGTCGTCTTTGACACAGTATTCTTTAAGAAATGATGACAATCAGAGTGTTTGTCTTTACTATTCTTCCTTCCTTTATTCAAACAGTTTTTTTGAATGGATCAAGTTGTAGTTGTAGGAGATGCATATTAGTTCTCTTTGTCATATTTTGACCTTTAACTGTTTAAAAAAAAAAAAGGCAGCTAATCTTAAAAGGAACCTCCATAAGTAATCAGTTATATCTCGACTAGAGTTAGTTTTATGTTGTTGTTGTGCTCTTTGGGACTTGCCACATCTAGCATATTTTAATTTCTGTAATTCATAATATCCAGGCATAAATCTGTAGGGTAATGCAAACACTTTTGGCCTTTTAAATTTCTTTCTACTAAATATTTTTTTCTCTCCTTATGGCCATCTTGTCATTAAAGTCAATGAGTATGAAGGGACATTTCACACTTGTTTAAAGAATTTTGGTGAATTCTTTATAGGAGTTTGTTATGGTGCAATAATATTAGAAAGATCTACATTAGTAATAGTTTGTTATCATTATTTTGTTATTCTGTTTTCTAGCTTTTGTTATCTCAAATAATGCTCCCAGAAACATTTTTGCACATGTGAGCTTTTTCTTTCTGTTAATAACCTCCTTAGGGCATAACACCAATTTCAGTAGTTAATAGAATTTTGAGACTAAAATACAAATAATTCAGTAACTTTTATTGTATAATTTCAAACTTTTTTATGAATAGTTGAATCCATTTATATCTCCCACAACAGTGAATTAATGTGTCTGCATTTTTATGACCGCTCCTACGTTAAATTTCCCCATACTAATTTTAAAAGTAAAATAATTTGACATATATAGTACTGATGTGCTACCTTCAAAAAGAGATCACAAACAATTGTCTTATCTAATATATTTTAATTTCTGTTTAGAGTTACTAATAAAGAAAAAATCAATGAATGAAAAATCAACTGTTATTAAGTTTCATATGTACTTTTGGAAAGCTGCAGACTTTTTTATATACTAGAGTTAACACAAAGCGTGGGACACTCATAATCAATTGATATGATCAATTTTTCTAGCTATACCATGTAAATTATACAACATGTAACCTGTTTTAAATGTGGTTAAAAAAAAGGAAGATATGATTCTGAGTGTTCTCGCTTCAACTACATATAAGGAGGTTAAGATTTTTATAAGACGTTGATTGCTTTAATATCTTATGAACTACAAGTAGCACTTAAAACATTAAGGATGCCTGATCAATTTTCTAAGAGCTGAGCTCATATCTTTGAAGCCATTACATCTTGACAGTACAACTGCCTAAAAATTCTCTAAGTTATTGCTTTTGATGACTAGAGAACTTGTGGCAGGTCTTTTTATAGTGGCCAGAAACTGGAAACTAAGTGGATGCCCATCAACTGGAGAATGGCTGAATAAATTGTGGTATATGAATATTATGGAATATTATTGTTTGGTAAGAAATGACCAGCAGGATGATTTCAGAAAAGCTTGGAGAGACTTACATGAGTAGAGGGATTGGGAATTCTATGTAATGGTTCACAGTTATCTCCCAGAGTTCTTTCGCTGGGTGTAACTGGTTCAGTTCATTACTACTCTATTGGAACTGATTTGGTTCATCTCATTGTTGAAGAGTGTCATGTCTATCAGAAGTGATCATCATATAGTATTGTTGCTGAAGTATATAATGATCTCCTGGTCCTGCTCATTTCACTCAGCATCAGTTCATGTAAGTCTCTCCAAGCTTTTCTGAAATCATCCTGCTGGTCATTTCTTACCAAACAATAATATTCCATAATATTCATATACCACAATTTATTCAGCCATTCTCCAGTTGATGGGCATCCACTTAGTTTCCAGTTTCTGGCCACTATAAAGAGACCTGCCACAAACATTCGTGCACATACAGGTTCCTTTCCCTTCTTTAAAATTTCTTTGGGATATAATGGTGGCCAATCTTCTAGTGATATCTCTTTTTACTTGGGCTTGTCTTTGGTTAGACATATGACAAATTGCTGTTGAGTTTCATATGCACCTTTGGAAAGCTGCAGACCTTTTCGTACATTAGAGTTAATACAAAGGATGTTCAGGGCCTTTCCAGCTTTTCAGGACCTACTGGAGGTCTTGCCTATTCCACTAGGATAGCCTTCAGAAATCAGTGTCATTTTCAAAATCATCATGAATCAAGTAATAAGAAGTTGATGGAGGTATAAAAGAATAAGAGAGAGTTATTGGAAATTAGGAAAATATTTATGGTTAATGGGATTTCCATATAATCAAGAATGAAAATATGAGCAAAAGATGTTTATTCTATGCAGAAGCAAATATCTGCAATTAGTGCAAGTTCCTATCTCTTCACTTACTATTTTATGTTACAAGTAGATAGTAGTAGAATTAGGGTTAGAAATAATGAGATTTCTTTCATTTTTCTCCTAATAGTTATCTATTCTTTTGTCAGATTTGTAGTTCTTAAAGTTTAACTCTGTACTTTCTATCTCTCATCATGTTATTTATCTTTTTGTTTCATTAGTTATCTTTTTGTTTCATTCACATCTCCTTGTTTCCTTTGGTCTCCTTCTGCTATTGCAGATGCTTCCACCCCCCTCCCCCAATCAGAACCACTGTCCAACTTCCATCCAACAAATCACTCTTCTTTGCTCATTGTAGTACCCTATTTCCTATTTCACCTCATCCATAAAGCTTTTCCTCTCTACTGGAAACTACTTTCTCTCTTTTAATCTCTGATAAAACATTGTAACTCTACTATATGTTCATTTCTATTATAGTGTTTGTATATATATATATTTTATTTTCCTTACCAGATTATAAATTCTTTGGGAGGGGGTGTTGTTCTTTTCATCTTTCTCCCTCCAGTACCTTAAACATGATAGGTGTTTAAAAATGTTTGTTGATTGAATTTAAGACTTTCTCCAAATTCTACTTCAAAGAAGGATCATATTCTAGAAGACTTAGGTAAGGCCTTTTCTTTTCTCTAAACCTTCTAGTGATTACAATTCAGTGTTTAAGATAATTCTTTTTTATTAGATACATTGAAGAATTTGCAACTAGGTAATAAAAACAGAAGGCAAAAACAAAAGCAAAAACTGAGGAGCAAGCAATGAGTTCTTATAAGTATCTGCTTGTGTGATGTGGTCTATATGGCTCAAATTAGAATATGAATTCCTGAAAGGACATGTTACCATATATTATTTATACAGTATCTGTCACATTAAAGAGGTTAATATTAGCAACAGTAACAGCAATATGACTTTTTTAAAGGACTGTTTCTTATTGAATGTCTGTAACTTGCTTCTTACTATAGAAAACCTAGTTAGAATAACTTTTTTTTTTTTCAATCCTGAAGCATATCCTAGTTGTTTGGATGAGTTTATTGTTAGCATAAATATTTTTATCTGTTTTTTTTTTTTTTTTTTTTTTTTTTTGCTATGAAAATTTTTGATTGTTTGGTGAAACTTTTTGACACCTTTTTCAGAATTGTATTTAAATCTGTAAACTAAAATGCTTATTATTACAAAAGAAATTACTATGTGGAAATATAATTATCAAAATATATATATATATGTAAGAAAAATTCTTGATCTCCTGGATAAGAACACCTATTAGAACTTCCAAAGGTGACTGATATATGTCCCAGGAATACCTTATGAAAATCTAGTTTGTTTTCCTACTTAACACCTCCTTTTTGCTGTTGCCATGATCCTTTACAGTGTAGGATTTATTCTGGGGCACACAATAATCATCTCATTTTTTAAAAGTAGTTTGGAGAATATTTCACATGAATTTTTTGTAGCATTGTAAAGGCATCAAGGAGTGGCTAGGTGGCACAGTGGATAAAATACTGGCCCTGGAATCAGTATCTGAATTCAAATATGGCAGCAGACACTAGCAATGTGATCCTGGGCAAGTCATTTAGATAAAATATGTATTTGTTTTGTTTCCTTGAATTTTATTAAATTCTTTTTGACACCATTCCTATGTTTACCTTGCAGTAAACTTTACTTTTGTGCAATGAATTAAATTTTGAGAATTTTAAAACATCATTTACAGTATTGCAGAACTGGATTTTTAGCATTTCAGCTTAATATTAATAACCTTATGTTTTGTGTTATTTTATTTGTCATTGAGTTTTATGTCAATGTTCTAATTGATGCTATTATGCTTTATTTCATAATACAAAAGGATCTCTCTATAGTGATCAATTCAAATACTTTTACTTCATAAATTTATGTTTAATTTTTTTCTTTGAACTTGGCAAAAGAGATAGACATTTTGTTAAGTAGTTATTAACTTCCCCTCCCCCCCGCCCCAATTCCCTTTAATTATAATTTAAGTGGTCTTTCTATGGCTGAGAGAAGAAATCATTTATCTTTTAGGGAACTTCATCACTTTTGAAGGGAGTAGAATTTCTTCTTAAACACAATTTATTAGTTTAGAAAGAAATTGTTCAACTATAATTATCTGTATATATATTTACATTGTAAATATATTATTTTCTTTGCATTTTCTTTTTATTATTTTTATATATAAATTTATTTATTTATTTTTTATTTTATTGGCCTTTACTATACTAAGTAACTTTAATACTAATTAAAAATGATATGTAGAAGTGAGAGGAAGCATGGTGTAGTGGATAGAAGACCAGTCTTAGAGCAGGTAATCTAATAGTTGGGAAAATCAAGTTTCAATCTCCTACAGATACCAGCTCTGTACAAGTTACAACCTCTCTCAGTATCTTAGTCAACTAATTATCTAAGACTTAAATTGTAGAGTAGCTGCTGATCTGAGTCAGGAAAGGGAGTTTCTATACCCAGGAGTTCTGATTGCAAGTCTGGACTCTCACAAAATATATATGTCCATCCTCTTGAATTTTTAATCCTGGTATTCTGGGGAAGAAGTTTTAAATTATATATGTTCAACAAGATTTAGTTTTTTATTAAGGACCATGATTGTGGATGTTATATAGGGCATCAAACCATCATTTAGATGATTGTATATGTAAAAAAGCAATGCATCCCAGTATCTTATCAATGAAAGTATGACACAAGAAAATCTCTGATTAGGAAAATAAAAACATTACTAGGTTTTCAGTGAATCAGTTAGGTGAATGGATTAATAATACGGATCATTCCCAACCCCCAAATTCTTTCCCTTTCTCTATGGGGAAAATCTTCTCCCTGCTCCTTTCCTTAATTCAGACTACATGGGAAATGATTGATTTAGCATGCTGCTCCCCTTTTTCAAATGCATAGTTATTGGTACTCTAAGTTATTTCCTCAGGATATACCATTGTTGAAAGAAGCTATATTCTCTGAGAAGGGTAAGCAAGAAAAGAAGAGGAAAAGAAGTATGATGCTGCTCTCTGGAGTCAGGACTCAGTGAATTTTCCAAATGATAAAAGTATACTATATAGTTGGACTGGTAATACTATTAATATCCTACTTTAGGCACATTGTCAGTTGAATAGCCATTTGTGAGATAGGAACTGAATACTTTATCACATTCTTTCTATCAAAAAATCTATTTTGATTTAGATCAATCAACTTAGAAACATACTTTGGAAAGTAACCTATTTGTATATTGGGTTTTATAGTAATTGTTAATATATTTTTAAAATATTTTGTATCATCTTATTAGACTTCTTTATCCTATTTAATGAAATAAAATATCCCAAAGATATGCCTAAAAAGAAAGTTTCCAGGCACTGTTTTCCCCCCTATTTTCTAAAGGCTCAGTGGTTATTGACAGAGCTTTTGGAAGACTATTCAAATTGTATTTGATTTCCCATCCCTGCTTGATAACATTCATTTGTCATTTGTTTTTGTCATTTTGTAGACCTTCCAAGAGCAGCTGTCAGGATCTTAAGCAACATGACATTCCTTTTTGTGAGTTTGTCATACACAGCTGAGAGTGCCATTGTCACTGCTTTTATCACCTTCATCCCCAAGTTCATCGAATCACAGTTTGGCATCCCAGCTTCCAGTGCCAGCATCTATACTGGTAAGACACTGCCATTCAGGATATCTGAAAGCATTGTCCTGTTGGTCATCATACTGGATTGAGTTCAGAAGAAGTTAAGCCCAAGTTCAAAGTGATGATCTTTATCATCTTATCACCATTAAACTGAAGGTGGAAAATACCACCTTTGTTTCAGGAAAAAAAAATGGCATCAGTGATTTTTAAATAATAATTTTTTTTCTGCTTGAATTGAACAATTGTCTATTCTTCTGTGTTTAAGACTTTTGTTCTTCAAAAAAATAAAATAAAATGGAGGCAACGTAGTGGAAGAGAGCAAAGGGTTCAGCTAGGTGGTCTTATTGTTGTTCTGGACTTGGAGTCAGGAATATCTGAGTTTGAATCTGTCCTTAGATATCTGCTAACTGTCTACTTAACCTTACCTTCTTCACTTAACATCTGCCTCAATTTTCTCATTTTTAAAATGGGGCTAAAAATAGGAATTGCCTCCCAGGATTGTTTTGAGGATCAATTAAGATGATATTTGTAAAGGCTTAGCACAGGACCTGAAACATAGTAGTTCCTATATAAATGTGAACTTTTATTATTACTAGGTGACTGTTCTCAGTGTCAGAAAGACTCGGGTTCAAATCCTCCCTCTGCCTCATATTGGCTGTATGACCTAGATTAATTCACTTAAGTTTTCCAGTTTTACTGACAACTCTCTAAAATTGTAAAATGTAGACAATTTGCTGATCCACTTTGTTGTTGTTTAGTTGTTTTACTCATGCCCAATTCTTTGTCACTCCATTTGGGGTTTTCTTGGCAAAGATACCAAAATGGTTCATCATTTACTTTTCCAGCTTATTTTACCGATGAGGAAACTGAGGCAAACAGGATTGCACAGGTAATAAGTTTCTGAGGCCAGATTTGAATTTAGGAAGAGAGATTCCCTGACTGCAGGCCCAGCATTCTGTGCACTCTGGCACTATGTAACTGCCCACATTGGCAGAGAAAATTTCTCTCTTACATAGGCCTCTCATTTAGATTGGCATGAAATTTTAATATTTGCATTAAAACCAATAAAATGAATTGAAATTTTGCTCATTGTAATATCAGCATTTCCCCTCATTTATCATAATATCATAGTGTCATCGGACTTTATCTAAGCCATAGTACACCTGGCAGAGACTGGCATTCTGTCAGTAGGTCAGTCCCATAAGTCTGAAAGCAGGATAATCTCACCAAAAACACAATCTTAAACTTTAGGAGGAAGTGAATTGCATTTCCCAATACAGATTATGTATTTGTTGCCTATGTATGTGTTCAATATTAGTGATCCCTATGCATTCCTGTTCTCCCCGCTGATAATACTCGTATTCATGGACCCTGAGGAGGTCTTCAATAGACCCTAATGGAGCTAGTTCTAGTTCAACTTTACTTATTAGTTATTTCATAAATGCATTTACCTTGAAATAATTGTGTTTTCTGGCAAACTGAAGAAAAGATAGTTTGATTCAATGATGACTTTCCAGCTCTATGTCTATGGGTCTGAAGGAAGGAAAAATAGAAGTAGTAATAGAATCCATGTCCTTATGCTGCAGAGGAGAAAACAAAACCATCTATCAAGGTTAAATGAATTGTTTGAGATCATATAATTAGTGTCTGAGGCCATCTTTGTACTCAGGTCTTTCTGACTCCAAGCCTAGTGCTGTATTATATATTATATTATATTATATATTATATCTAGCTGCCATCTCTCCAATTATAAATGACATAGGGGTAACAAATGACAGAAATAGGATTAGAACCCAGCTTCCCAGATGTCAAATCCAGATCCCTTTCTGCGGAATCACAGATAACTGTCCTTAATAAGATGAAAAGAGTTCTAACAATGATTAAATTTAGCTAAAATCTGAAAAAGTATGAATGGATTTCATTTTGGAAGTTGTTTTAAGTGTCTGTAATCTATAAACACATGTGTTCTTTTAATTCTTAGGGATGTTTGATATCTAGGACATATATATATATATATATATATATATATATATATATATAGAGAGAGAGAGAGAGAGAGAGAGAGAGAGAGAGAGAGAGAGAGAAAGATAAAGATCTAGGGCACTGATATATAGTATTTAATATCCAAGTTTCCCTCCTTAGTAATTTAGGTGCCTAGGAATGTGGTAGAATTAACTTTTTCAGACTTTAGGGTAATTTTTAGCAGCTCCTGTATCATTCTACACTACAATTTATCTCATTGGACCTAAAGATGAACACATCTCCCAAAGGGCCTCATTTAATACCAGGGACCAAGATTGTAAGTAGGGCTTTGGAATAATCACATTGCAATGTGTCAGTGTCCACATCTCTGTTTGACTTAATAATAATCATGACATTGAGAAGTAATACTTCCATCTTTAAAGTTTGCAAAGTATTATAGAGATATACATATGTATGCACATCTATCTGTATAATCTTATTTGATTCTTATAATAACTTTCTATCAGGCAGCTAGGTAGGACTGGAATCAGGAAGATGATTTCAAACACATTTTTAGATTTTTACTGGCTGCTTCACCTTGGGCAGAACATTTATACCTGTTTGCCTCAGTTTCCCCAAGTGTAAAACAGATAATTATAGCACCTATTTCACATTATTATGGTGAGGGTGAAATGAAATCATATTTGTAAAGTTTCTGATGTGTAGTATGTGCTATATAAATGCTAGCTATTAACATTATTTATTAGCCTTGTGAAGTAAACGTTGTTTTCAACCCCATTTTACAAATAATTGTAATGATTGATGATTGATGTAAATGATTGATGGAGATTAAGTGAATTTTGCTTAAAGTTACACAGCTAGGAAATGTCTGAGGGAAGACTCACAGTTAAATCTTCCCGACTCTCTGAAGTCCAGATCTCTATCCACTATATCTCCTAGCTGCCTAATTATCTAAGTTATCAGTCAAATTTTTTTTTCTTGCAAATGATTGGTAGAAAGGATAGCTGCTTTAAATTATCCTGATAACTTCATTCTTTACTTTTATCTTATTTCTTTTTATTTCTTTGTTTGTTTATTTATTTACATTTTAATGTTTTATTAGTGCTTTTTAAATAGTACTTTCACTTCCCAATGGACTTATAATAATAACAAATAGATACTCAAACACCAATAGTGCCAGCATGTGTGTACTTCATTTCTTACTCATAGTCTTCCCACCCCTCTACCAAGAAGAGGGAAGCATCTTTTATTTCCCACTCTCTGGAGTTAATGGTAGTTACTGTATCATTCTGAAATGATGTATCTTCCAGTGTGACTTTAAGGTTACAATGTTGTGGCGGTTGTCTCCACTTCTGTTTTGTAAGCTTGGTTATGATGGAAGTTGATAGGAAATATTTTGTTAGGTAAGCAAGGTTAGCTTGGTATAGGTAACAATGGCATGCTATGCTTCCACCTGGGCTTCATGGTATTGGTTCTGGTTGTGTTGATTGGGATTTTCCAAACTGATCTTCAGTTGCCTGGCTCGGAGTCTTGAGTGGCTTTCCCAAACCCTTCTATATTGATTGCCACATGGAACAGTTTCTCAAGCTAGGAAGCTTGGGGGAAATAGTAGGTATCCTTTTCATAGATTTGTAGGATTTTAGAGTTAAAAAGAATAGTGGAAATGATCCAGTTCAACTCCCTTTTGAAGTCTCATTTTATAGATATCTTTTCTTTTTATATCACCCATATTTCTGAAAGGAGAGTGGTCATATGAAATGGACTTTTGGGTCAAATCTTCCTTTTGACCCATACTAGCTGTGTGACCTGGACAAGATGGGGGCAGGGGAAAGAGATAAGTAGTTATATTGTGCCTACTGTATGCCAGACACTGTGCTAATTTTATATTTTATATTATTTATAATATATTTAAATATATATAAAATATTAAGATATTTAATAAATAGTATCTCATTTGATCCTCACCACTACTCTGGGAGGTATAGATACTATTATTATTCCCATTTTTAAGTAGAGGAAACTAAGGCAAACACAGGTTAAGTGACTTGCCCAGAGGCACATAAGTACTTAAGTGTCTAAGGTTAAATTTGAACTCATGACTTCAAGAGGCAGCTAGTAGCACAGTGGATGGAGTATTGGGCTTGAATTCAAATATGGTTTCAGACACTTACTAGCTGTGTGATCCTGAGCAAGCTACTTAACCCTATTTGCTTCAGATTCCTCATCTGTAAAATGATCTGGAGAAGGAAATGGTAAATCACTCCAAGAATCTTTGCCAAGAAAATCCCTAAAAGGCATTAAAAAGAATTGAATATGACTGAAATGACTAGTCAGTAGGATTAACTTCCTGATCTCAGGCCTAGTGCTCTATCTACTGTGCCACTTAGCTGCCCTAGTTTATTCTAGAAAACTGTTTAAGACTATTAAGTTTCACAGAAAAGTTCTGATTTGTATTGGTATAGATACTTTTCTTACTTAGATATTCCCTATGCCAGTGAAACAGTCCCTGCCAAAATAAAATACAAGAATTGGCTTTCCAAGGCTATTTATTTATTCTCCTGTATTTTTGTGGGTTTTTTGGGGGTGGTGGTGGTGGTGAGACATTTGGAGTCAAGTGACTAGCCCAGTGTCACACAGTTAATAAGTGTTAAGTGTCTGAGGCATGATTTGAACTCCTGAAATCAGGAATGGTCAGGTCTATTCACTATGCCATCTAGTTGCCCCTATTCCATAGTTATTTATGAGGATCAAATTATTCTATCCTTTCCTCAGCAGAAAACCATCCCTTTTAAGAAAAAAATAAAGAGAATAAAAAAAGCAAGTAGGCAAAACCCAATGGATATATATCAACCAGATCTGATGGTATATGAAATATTTTCTACCCTAGTAGAAATATTTTCTTCTTTTAGAGTAGAAGATGCTTTCCAGACTTTTCTAGCTTTTAAACATTGCCATGTGGGACATTCCTCTGGTTCTAGGCTTTCCCCTTCTATACTGATGCTGGGTTTGCCTTCTCTCTTGCCTCAAGCTCCCTGTGGAGGGGAGACTGAATTGATCTAGATCTAGATCTCTCTTATCACAGCAATCTTCAGAGATAGGCTGGAGATAGACTTTATTGTGGGAGAAAGTAGAAATCAAAGTTTCTATTAAGTTAGGCTCCTTTGTTGGGTGTGACTATAGTGGTAACTTGAGACATTAGTGAGAGGAACCCTATGTAGTGAGATCTGGGATACAAAGCTTATATCCAGTTGGTCAGTGTCATGATTAGGAAAACAACAACAAGCCATTCTCCAGAAATAACTCCTGCATTTCCATGACTTCCTCTTCTGGCATTCTTCATATCTTTATTGCCATCTCACTTGTAAATGGCCTTCTGCAGTGTGTGCTATTAAATAGATTGAATTTCCTTCCTTACCTTATTTACTATTTCCTTCCAAAATAAAGTACAAGTCAGGCCACATATTTGAAGCCATAGGTTCTACTCTCTAAGCCATTACTTAATTACCTATATGACTGGGTGTTTGGTTTTGTTGAACTGGACTTTCTTCATCTGTCAGATGAGGAAAGTGGTTTTAGATAATCTCTAAGGACCTGATAATGGATTGATCTGATTGCTTTGCATACAGAGTCAAGCTGGTCCTTTCTATCTTAAGAAGGCTACAGTTCTATGGTGTAATAAGTGCTGAATGTGGATTGGGGCACCTGGGTTTGAGTCTTGTTGACCTGTGGGCCTTTGGGTGAACCAATTACTGTGACTTCCCTTGTAATGCCAGAGAAACTGAGGCAAGATAAGAAATTAGAGAGTATTTAATATTTTATTTGAAAGGGAGAGATTTACTGGGACCAAATGGATCCATGGTTTGGTCCCAGGGCTGAATTGAGACTATTGTCTCCAAGAATCCAGCAAACAATGTGAGTTCTCAATGATCTATATTCATGTGGCTCAGATACAGGAGGTAGATTGAGGGCAGGGGTGGAGTCAGGGTGCTGAGAGTGGGAACATGGGACTAACAGTCCGGTTCTGACAGCGTTGAGGGAAGGCATGGGGACATCTGATAATTGGGATTACAGAATGGGGAGAGGCACCTAATAATCTGATGATGCCTAAGATCTTTCTCTTTATCTGGATCATCATGATTAGGAGGGGAGGAATGGTTGAACAGAACAATTATAAATCGAAGCAAAACAATTAGGGAAACAAGGCAGGATAATTTAGGGAAAGTGAGTCAGAATAATTAAAGAAACTGAGGACAATAAAAGAGAACTGTGGCACAACACCTTGAGCCTCAATTTCCTTATCTATAAAATGGAGATTATGTATATATTACCTATTTGTCTTCAGACTGCAAAAGTTGTTGAGTACAAAAGCACTTTTAAATTGTAAATGTTATTTATTATTATTAAGTGATACTTTGGGTAATATAGAGCAGCGAGGAAGCATAGTGGATGGAGTTCTGGATTTAAAATTAGGGAGACCTGAGTTCAAATCCAGCCTCAGATTTTTAGTAGCTGAGTGACCCTGGGAGAGTCATTTAACTCTGTTTGCCTCAGTTTCCTCATCTGTAAAATCAGGTGCAGAAGGAAATGGCAAACCACTTCACTATCTTTGCCAAGAAAACCCCAAATGGAATTATGAAGAGTAAACATGACTGAAACAAGTAAACAGCAACATTGGATAAGAACAGAAGATTAGAGTTAGAAAGACTGGAATTCAAATATCAACATTTCCTAGCTGGGGACTGTGGACACACTGTCCTTATCAATTTCATCATCTATAAAATGGAAATAACAATAATACCTAGTTCACAGAGTTTTTGAGGACCAAATGACATAACAGGTATAGTCCATGGCAAACACCAAAGTGCTATTTTTTAAAAATAGCTTTTTATTTTCAAAATATAGACAAAGATAGTTTTCAGCAGTCATCCTTGCAAAATTTTGCATTCCAATTTTTTTCCCTCCTTTTCCCCAACCCCTCCCCTAGACAGCAAACAATTCAATATAAATTAAACATGTGAAATTCTTTTATACATAGTTCCACAATTATCATGCTATAGAAGGAAAATCAGATCAAAAAGGAAAAAAATGAGAAAGAAAACAAAAAGCAAGTAAACAACAAGAAAAAAGGTGAAAATACTATGTTGTAATTCACATTCAGTCCTCACAGCTGTCTTTCTGGGTAAAGATTTCTCTCTCCATCACAAATTGATGTGCTATTTAATGCTGTTATTGTTTTAAATTTTTCAGGATTAAAAATTTTGACATGCTTTATTCCAAATGATTCTACAATTCATTTTGCTTTTGTTGTGTAACACAACCCTTCATTTGTATTTTTTCTTGTAAACACAGACAAAAATAGACTGTAGAATGTTTTTGTGATTAATTGAAAGACCTTAACAATAGACTTAAATGGACTACATTCATGTGTTCACATTTCAATATGTTTCTCTTTTGTTCAGTCCCATTATGTTTATCTTGACTTAAGTGTACAATATAATTAGATGATAATTCACTTTTTTGATAGAACTGATGACTGCAATTACTAGGTGAGCAGTTTTTCTGTCTAGTATAGCTTGTAAATTACACAGGGATTCACTTGGGCAGCCTTTACTTAAACAATAAAAGAGGCCAAAACATCCCTAATTTTATTGTTCTGAACACTTTTTAAACTTTGTTTTTACATTGTAAAGATACAAGTAGAACATTTGGTCTGTTTCTTGATCATCCCTGGACCTCAATATGTTGTCATGTATTCTCTTCCCAGCATACATTTTTCCTGATGATATCCTGTTCTTCTAATTTCCTCATTGGTTATATGTTATAGCCTGCTTTTCCCCAATATGTTTATCTTTATTTTCCTCTGTGTGATAATCATTTTTAGTTGTTTGAAAATTATAGTATTCCATATCCAATAGCCTCAAATGCAGTAGAATATTAATGAAGAGTTGACCTTTTGTTTCTGAACGAAGCTTGGGGGTCAATAAAGGGACTTTTAAATTTTCTTAAGGTACTTGAGCCATTTCCCCTCCTATTTAATTATGGACCCAATTTGTGGGTTATTTGTACCATATGTTCCTGATATGCTTTCTGATGGGTAAATTCACTGTGTTGTTAATTTTATTGCATGTCATAATCTGAGCAATATGCATTTTTTCATCCATTTATCTTTTTCTGTTTGGATGATCAGGGCAAATTCTTTTGAGTCATTATGGAAAGCTTCTAAATATTTTTATGGTATTCTAGAACTTGATGCAATTAGCATAATGTCATTTAAAAATGAGAATATTTGGTAGATCTTACAATCATGAGGAATCCCTCTTCAACCTGAAACTATGGGCTAGATATCTTTCATCATGTGGCAAGCACTTTTGGGGAAAAGACATCTCCCCGTTTTGTGCTTCACATAATGTTGGTAACAAGGGAGTCAATGAACAGAATTAATTTCATATTATATCTTTTAAGGAATTTGAATGAATTTGATTCATGGATAAGAGATACTTTGTTGAAAGACAGATTTTAAAGCAGCATTTTGCTTTATTGAATCAAATATATTTTAATGTTCAACAACAACAAAAATACAGTAGTATGTTATATTCTTTACATTTTTTAGTCACATCACACATTTAAAAATGTAGCTCTTTTTAGAATATCATTGACAAAAACTTGCTTATTGACTTGTAATGATTGTATCAGGGATGACCTTAATTTGTATGCATAGGAGATTCTAAGATTTTATGTAGATCAGAAAGCAGGCATATAGATGGGTAGTTGTTGATGTTTCCTTAGTTACTTTTTAAGGCTATTAATAATTTCCCTTTCCCACTTCTTTTGGTATCTTTCTTAGCTTTAGATATCTTGTGAAAAAGCCCTCCCAATTTTTTTTAAATCTAAACAGAAGTCTTCTATGTACACTAGCTTCATCCTAGATACTTCCAACATCTTTTTTCTAATGCCATTTCCAATTTCAATATAAGTATATTCACAATGGTGATGTTAAAGAGTAAGTATGATGGGTTTGTGATGATGAAAAGTTTATGAAAATTCTTGTAGATCTTTAAATTTTATCTTTTCTTTATTGTTCTCCTATTTTTCTCTTAAAATGCCCTTAGAATAAATATTAGTATTCCATTTTTACATTTTTTAATCTCTGTTTAAAGTTAGGGACTTTTGAATACAAAATGATGAAAATCAATTAACTTAATGATTTAATTTTGAGCCAAAATTTTAGCATTTTTTTAAAGATTATTTTTAATTAATGGAATAAAACAAGTACTTAAAAAAAAAAACTATACCAATGCTATTTCTTTTGGGGAGCGGTAGACCAGCTCACTCAAAAACTTTTCTTAACTGTTCCTGTATATGTAATCAGTTGTTTAGTATCATTAATTCTACTTCCCCAGCATTACTTCCATCACTTTTTTTCTTTCTCCTCATTTGGCCACCCTAGCTCAAATTTCCTTTCTTACCTGAAAAATTGTAATTGCCTCTGAAGTGGTCGCCTTACTTCTAGTTTCTTTTTGCCTCCAGCCTTTCTTTTTCCCGAAGTTTCCTGTCAGCCTTTTCCCAGACTTCAGTCTAAGAAAGACAAACAGAATTAGGCCATATAAGTGCTTTTATTCCTCTCAAGTGGTCAGGCATGCATGGGATCCCCATTTAAAATTGAGTGCAGGGTGAGTTTAGGCAACAGTGGTTATAAGGACAAAAATCACAAGTAGGGATAGCTGGGTCAGATTCAGTGGCCCTTGGTCCCTTGGGTTGGGTTGTTCTTAGAGATTACAACATACCCATTGGGTACAGGGGAGTGGGTCAGTAGAAGGTCCCTAAAGGCCCCTTAATTTGTTGGGGGTCAACATAAAGAAGTTTGAGTGGCTTTGTGGCTGTTGGCAGAGCAGAGGGAGTTCCAGGTTCAACAAGCAAATACTGCAAATGTTGTGTCTATCTTAAGGGATGCTCAATTAGGCTATTTCTGATTCCCAGGTCAATCTAGCCTACTTTGGATAGTAAGGGAGCTCAAGCAAATCAACATGGTTTGTAAAGTCATTAATCATTCTATTTCCACTGCTGCCAAAATAATTTTTATAACACATGGATCTAACCACAACATTTGCTTGCTTAAAAAACCTCCCTATTTTCATTAGGTTAAATATAATTAAAGCTTTCTATGACATGGGTCATATTTTCTTGACATTTCTCCTTTCTGTTCTCAGTTCCAGCTATTTCTTGCACTATATAGACCATCTCTGGCCTTTGTGTTTTTTGTCCAAGCAGTCCTCATGCCTATAATATACTTTCTATTCATCTCTACTTTTCAGAGTCCTTATTTTCCTTCAATGCTTGGCTCACAAGCCACCCTTTTGCTTATACATGTTGTTCCTTTTTCCCTCCTCTTCAAATATGGCCAAACCATTCATTCTGATCTCTTCTTTGCTCCCTTCATTCCCTATCTTGTATTATAAGTGTATCTGTTTACATTCTGAATGTCCCTTGAGAATAGTAATTGTTTTACTTTGCTTTTTTGTAGTTCCAGTGCTTAGTTTAGTGTCTTGATTATAGAAAATACCTTACTAACTGGCAGGGTTCCTTTCAATTAAATTCAACAAAAAGTTAATATTTATTAAGCATCTATTTTTGTGCCAAGATGCAAAAAAGAAACAAAAGACTGTTCCTGCTAAAATTCAGGAAGCTCATAATCTAATGTGAGAAATGACATGTAAACAAATACAAACATACAAACGCAAACAATATACTAGCTAGACAGAATAATTAACAGAATGAAGGCAGTAAAAATAAGGAACATTGGGAAAGTCTTCCTATAGAAGATGGGATTTTATTTGGGACTTGAAGAAGTCAGGGAAGCTAGTGGGAAGAGATGAGGAGGGAGAACATAGCAAAATGGAAGAGTCAGAGAAAATGTCTAAAGATGAGAGATAGATTGCCTTATTTGGAAAATAGAAAGGAGGCCAGTGTCATTTAATTGAAGAGATAATGTGTGTTGGTGTAAATTGAATTTAGAAGCATGACCCTACAAATAAACTTTTATTGGCTGAAGAGACTCAGAATTAGAAAATTCAGAGTATTTTATTAATGTGTATATATCCTCTACTTCAGTATATCAAAAAAAGTCAATCACCAAGGTAGATTATTTTGTGATTTGCTATGTCTTCTCTCCAAGGAAATCATCACTTAATGACCAGATTTCCTAAGCCAGGCTTTGTGCTAAGAAAGCTGGGTGCTAAAAAAGGAGCTACAGTTCATGTTTGAATCCTTTTTTTATTTTAAAGACTTCTTGTAATTATACTTGCTTCCCCTTTATAGGATATCAATTTTCCTTCTAGGCTCAGTTCAAGTAGCATTTTCTACATGAGACTTTTTTCTTATCTTACTAACTGCTGGCACTCCCTCATCAAATTGTCTTGTTTTTATTGTGTAAATATTTTGTGCAAATTTAAAGGTGTTCTCTTTGATAGAATGTTAGCTCCTTAAATGTACTGATTATTTTATTTTTGATTTGAATCACTAGTATTAGAAATATGTTACACAGATAAAAAGGACACAGGAGTATATGAAGTAAATTGGTTTATTGACTGTTCTTCAAGAAATGGGCGATTCATCTAGGGGTAGTCCCTGGGCAGTACCAGAATGAGATTTTATATTTCCTATCCCAAAGTTTAAGGTCCAGTAGACTTTCTGGTCCTCTCTTTTGATGTGTTCCCTGTCTGTCATCATACAACCCATGTTCAAAAATGACAGAAAACTTCTTTGGGGAGGAGAAATTGATATTATTTAACTCATTATGCATGTTCATTCAGTGCTTGTAGTTACCTTTCATCCACTTCTTGTATTGGGATGATTTTTTGTTTTTTTTGGTTTATCAGTTTGGTGGTTCAGTATCTTGTTTTCTACAACTAACTCATCACTTAATCGCACATTCAGGAGTCCCAAGAAACTCAACTGTATTTTGCACAGAAAGTGTTGATTGGCATTTATGAGGAGAGTTCTCTAGTGGGAACTCCCTGTGAAATCATACTGACTAGTCCCCTGAAAGTTCCCAGCATAAAGTAGAATTTTGGCAAATGCCTATTGAATTTAACAAGTGCTTATTAATTGGAGTGGTAAGGACCCAAGGTCACTTACATACATGCCATGAGTCACTGGAATAGGACTGTAGTGGAGAAGTTGAGACAATGGCATTTATAATATTTATCCTTTATTCCCACTTCCTTTGGCAGCATGAGAAATACTTGAGGCCAGTCCCCTGAGCATTTTAGTTATTCACCTCGTCCTGTCTGTGCTACCCACAAAACCCTATGTATGATCTGAGGGACATGATTTAGTATTCTTTGGTTAAGAATAGCATACCATAATGTCAAAACTGAACAAAAATTATCCTGTTACTTAAATAGCACAGGGAAGTAATTTTTAATCTACAACGAAAGAAACTATTCAAGTGGAGTTTGGGTGAAACAAATGATGTTGAATGATATAATTTAAACCTTATTTTTGGTATATATGGCTAATCCCGAGGAACCCTGGAACTCCAAGCTGAGAGCCCTAAGTGCAGTACTAAACTACTTGTTACTCTCTGGTGCAGGTTGTCCAGAGGTACCGCAGTTTTCAGAGAGCACTGATTACAAAGCCTACTTTGTTGCAAAGTTGAAGGTGTCAGTTCAGCTCTACTCAAGGATTTCAGATTTCATAGGAATAGGTTCTCATCATCCCCTTTGCTTACTTGGGATTTACCTTTAGTAGGCAGAGTTATTCTCATGCTGTCAGCTGTCTTTGCAGGAGAAATAATCTTTGAAAACTTTTTTGTGTGTATCTTCACTGAGACATGCTAAAGAATGACAAGCTTATTTAGAGTTCTGTTCTCAGACACTGGCCTTCCCAGGGCTCAGATGCCTTTGACTTTGGTTTCGAATTCATTGTGAGATTTAGGCAGGCTGAATGCCAAGTACAAAGAATAGTTTTGTAGAATGATCAAAAAAAATTCTTTTATCGGATTGCAGGGATATCAGGTTGGTGTTTGTGACATTATATTCCATAAGTCAAGGTCAGATTATTAACCAAACATTTGGGATCCATCTGTTCAGCTAATGATTGACATTTAACTGAACAGTATCAGAGCAAAGTTGCTTATTAAATAACAACAAGATAAACTTGGGAACTTTTCAAATTCATGCATCTCTGGGTCCAAAAGAGAATACAAATAGAAGCATATTTTGCTTTTTATAATTTATTTTAAATGTAACAAAGGCTAAAATTATTTAGATATTTTAATTTTTTGTTTAGATATTCTTACTTAAAACTTATTATTTAAAACTGTAATTAATAAATAGAAATGGGGTTTTACAAGTAGAAAGGATGATAAAAATCAACTACTTCTAATCTCTTTTTAATATGATAGTCTAATATGGGACAATAAAGTCACAGAGCTAGTTAGTGGCAGTCTGGACCAGATTTAGAATCCAGAATTCATGACTCCCAATTTAACACTTATTCCTATCCTGTCTAGCTAGATGGAAATAGAATAGATAGAATGCTGGGTCTAGAGTTAGGAAGACCTAAGGTCAAATTTATCCTCATATATAACTAGCTGTCTGACCATAGGTAAATAATTTATTATATATTTTAATTAATTTTAAAAATTATTTTAATATTATTTTATTTTTCCAAATACATGCAAAGATAGTTTTCAAAATTCACCCTTGCAAAACCTTGTGTTCCAAAATTTTTTCCCTTTCTCCCCTTCTACCTCCTCCCCAAGACAGTGAGCAATCCAGTATAGGTTAAATATATTCAATTGTTTTAAACAAATTTCCATGTTCATCATGCTGAAGAAAAATCAGATCAAAAAGGAAAAAAAAAACACAAGGAAAAAAAAAGCAAACCATTACAACAAAAAGGTGAAAATATTATGCTTTTATCCACATTCAGTCTCTGTGTTTTTTCTCTGGATGCCAATAGCACTTTCCATTACAAGTCTTTTGGAAGTATCTTGAATTACATCACTGTTCAAAAAAGCCAAGTCCATCACAGTTGATTATTTCATAATCTTCTTGTTACTGTGTACAATATTCTCCTGGTTTTCCTCACTTAGCATCAGTTCATGTAAGTCTTTCTGAGCTTTTCTGAAATCAGTTGGGCAAATCATTTAACTCTAATTAACTGGGAGTTCTGAGCTATATGAGAGGATATGATTAGGTGTTACCTCCCCCAAATATGGTATGAATAGCTGGAGCCCTTGGTAAAAGGTGAAGTATGAATGGGGGGAGCAAGTTGTCCAAGGAGGGGAGAACTGGCCCAACTCCAAAATGGAGTAGAACAAGGCTCTTATATTGATTATCAGTTGGATATAGTCTATATATGGACCGATTGAATTTCTACTCTAATCACTTTACACTTCGACAACGATATTGTATGAGGATGTATTCTGATGGAAGTGGATTTCTTTGACAAAGACTCAGTTTCAATTGATAAATGATGGACAGAAGCAGCTACACCCAAAGAAAGAACACTGGGAAACGAATGTGAACTATTTGCATTTTTGTTTTTCTTTCCGAGTTGTTTTTACCTTCTGAATCCAATTCTCCCTGTGCAACAAGAGAACTGCTCGGTTCTGCACACATATATTGTATCTAAGATATACTACAACATATTTAACATATATAGGACTGCTTGCCATCTAGGGGAGGAGGTGGAGGGAGGGAGGGGAAAAATCGGAACAGAAGCGAGTGCAAGGGATAATGTTGTAAAAAAATTACCCTGGCATGGATTTTGTCAATATAAAGTTATTATAAAATAAAATTTAATAAAAAAAAAAGAATTTCTACTCTAGGCAAAATAGGGAGACCTAGTCTCAACATTAAGTAAAACAAAACAATAACACAGAAATTATTTAAAGTAGGGCTCATTAGGTAAGAGAGTGGGAGAAAGTTGATATTGGCCATGGTTCTTGGCTGTGCTTTTCTCCTGCTTTAGCTATGCCAGAAGCATGAGAGAAACATCCTTCATTTTGAGGACTCAAAAGGCAAACTAAGACTTTTGTAATAGGTATCAATACCTAAGCAAGGTGAATTGAGAGGAAGAATCACTTCTGGCTCTTAATGTTTCTTTGATTCAGCTACATTCACAATATGGGAAAATAGCTATGAAACATCTTTCCTATTTGTTGTAGAAAATATTGCAAGTAAAAAGATTGTGGCTTTAATTATGACGCTTTTCCAGATACTCCCCTCTGCCCAGAGAAGAATCATCCTCCTTTCTAGGCTTTAGTTTATTCCTAGTCTCTACATTAATATACATTTACATTTTGATTGGAATGAATTGCCTTTCCAAAGAATGTTTATGTTTTAGATCATGTTTCACATTGTGAGGCAAAAATATTTCAAAGAGGGGTACTTAAATTGAAAGAGAACAGGATTTGAGATCAGACTTGGGTTCAAATTCATACATTCCTATTTACTTGTTAGGTCATTTTAGGCAAAGCATTCAATTTTCTTAGCTCTGTTGCTTCTATAAATCTGAGGGTAATGACTCCTAACTTTTAAGCTACTTAGAATCATAGAATCTTGAGTGGGAAGGCTCAGAAGCCATTGAATACAACTCATTCCTGAATCATGTTGGCCAGTGGATTCAACACAATCTTGACAAGGGATTATTGACTTTTTTTTGGAGGTCACTGGCAAAATCTCACTGCATCCTGATGCAATCCATTCCATTTCCATTTAGGGGTAATTTCATATAGGTCCTGATTAGTGCTAACAATTAATTGGGTAAAATGATCGTATTATTCCAGTTATATGAATTTTATATGAATCCATTATTTGGTTTCATATCATATATTTCCTTGGGGCTGGAGCAAGTTAACACATTTTACATAATTGTAACTTTGAATAGTACAGATTCAGATATTGTGACTATCTCAAGGAATTCATTATTCATATGAATGTGGATCAAACAATTGAAAAAAACATACTGTGTGGAACCAAAAATCATCCTCCCTCTCACACATCAGGCTTATTTCTGTTCTCTCATCAAGATAAGTTGGTAAGCTTTTAATAACCAAACATTTATTAAACATCTACTTTGTACCAGCTATTGTACTAATCAATAGGTATATAAAGAAAGGGAAAAGACTGATTCTTCTCAAGGATTTCTGTCTAATGCAGGAGACAACATGAAAATAGTATGTAAAAACAAGTTATATATGAGATAAATAAATTGGAGAAAATCAGCTGAGGGAAGGCACTAGCATTATGCACACAACATTAGATGAGAATTTAGCTGGCACTGAATGGAAGCCAGGAATACCAGGAATAGGAGAAAAGAAGAGAGGGAGTGGAGAAGGAAGGGAGGAGAGAAGAGATACACAAGAGAGACAGAGATGGAGAGACAGAGTATAGAGAGGAGAGTGACATACATACAGAGACAAAAAGATAGACACACAAAGATAGATGGACACACACACACACACACACACACATAGAGACAGAGACGGAGTGAGAATATGAGAGCATATGAGAGAATGAATTATTTCCAGTCATGTGACCAGAGCTTGGAAATGGAATGCCTTATGTGAAGAACATCAAGGAAGCCGCTGTCACTAGAGAGTATGCATGGGTTAAGTAAAATATAAGATTGGAAAGACAAGAGAAAGTCAGGTTGTGAAAAGCTTTGAATGTCAATCAGAGAATTTTATATTTGAATCTGGAGGTAATAAGGAGGCAATAAGGAGGCATTGTAATTTAATTTGACAGCCAAATGGAAGACAAACTAGAGTGGAAAGAATCTTGAGCCAGGGAGAACAGCTAGCAGGCTATTGCAACTGTCCAGACATAATGGTGATGAGGACATGTATCAGTTTGGTGTCAATGTTCGGGAAGAGAAAGGAGTACTTACAAGAGATGTGCTAAACAGAAATGATAGACTTGACAGCTGATTGGATATGGGGGAAGGGAGAAAATGGAGAAGGATAATATCTAAGTTATTAGTCTCTGTGACCGAGAAGATGGTGGAGTTCTCAACTAATAGTGAAGTTAGGAAGTTTGACATGTTGAGTTTAAGATAGCCACCTACTGGACATTCATTTTGAAATATCTGGAAGACAGTAGGCTCTTTATTAATTCTTGAATGATTGAATCAAAATAAATTAATGATGGCAGACATCACAGACACCCTCAGTGTATAAAGCTTCTCAAATAAGAAGTTAGTACTTTGATTCCTTAACCCTCAATTAACCAGAATTCCATTCACCAGAACATCCTCCTTCCCAAAAGAATTTTAAAATGAACATTTTCCTTTGTTACTTTGTATATTTCTCACTCAAAATGCTTCTAAATCTACTGAGTGCTAGCTTTCTTTATTCCTTTGAAGTTCTTTTCTGCTGCTTCATTTGGGCATAGAGATGGCATAGGATTCAAAGGCTAAACCATTCAAACTCAAGATCTTCTTTCCACCTGGAAGAACTTTAAGTAATGTTGATGAGCAGTGATTTCTAGAATATTTATTCAAGCCATTTTCCAATTGATAAATGGTCAAAGGATATGAATAGATCATTTTCCGATGAAGAAATTTAAACCATTTATAGTCATATAAAAATACTCTAAATCATTATTGATCAGAGAAATGCAAATTAAGACAACTCTAAAGTATCACTACACACCTCTCAAATTGACTAAGATGACAGGAAAAGATAATGATGAATGTTGAAGGGGATATGGGAAAACTGGGACACTAATACACTCTTGGTGGAAATTTGATAGTAAAACTTTGAAAGATGTATGTCTTTTATTATCATAGGAAGACTTGTTAGGGATTGTTCAGAATCTGTTACAGTTGTCCATTTATCTTCATAAGATTCTTGTGTTTGAAGAAGTTGAGGGATGAAATCTGGTATCATTTTCTTATTATACAAATGGCAAAACTGAGGAAAAGAAAAGTTGATTTTTTAAAAAGCTAATTGTCTTACTAACTAGTTAGTACTATACTTGTACCTAGAAACACAACATTTTTTTTTCTTCCAGCCCAGTCTAAAAGACTAGCTTGAATTCTCTGAGAGTACAAGGGAATTTCCCTTTCACTTGCTGAAATCTCATTCTGGGCTAATGAGTATTTTGGCCTTTAAGCATCACTAGGATAGAATCATTACCATGCCGACAGGAAGTACACTTCTCTTTTCATGTAAATTATGAAACATGTGCTTTGGCATTATCAGAAGATGAAGTCATGGTCTTTCTGTAACTTGAATCAGTCCAGGAAGGGCCACAGATAATTTGTTCAGCTGCCAATGTATCAGCTCTCTATTATGGCATCTCTCCATTGGTTGGGAAGGGAAGGCATGTAGTTGCTCTGGAGTTGTTCCTAGAAATACATGGACCAAAGTTTCAAGCAAATGGTTACTTTTCTTCACATCATCGACTTTAGATTCTAACTTAAATGTACTAGAGAAACTGAGTATAATTTTCTCAGGTTTCTAGTTAGAGTAGCTAATTATAGCATCTTAATGTTGGAAAAGATCTTAGTTCTAGTCCTAGACAAGAGAACATTTTTGGTATTATATGTCATTAAAACAAGTAACTTAGAAAGAGAAAGTGTACAATTACTTTATTCACAGGAGGATATTTTTTAAAATAAAATACAATAGATGCTAATTTTTAAGTAATAGTTTATTTCATCTCTGAAGTTGCTCCTATGAATTTTTCCAGCATAAATTCTATACCAAATTCCACGCCCAGCTACCTTTTTTGTAAATCTAACTGAATATAATAGACCTTGTGAGAAATACCTACTATATTCAGTCTGTGAAGGCAAATAATCTTTTTCCCTAACCAGACTTAGTGTAGCCCTTTGAGTGTCTTCTTTGAACTAAAATGGTCTTTTAAAAATGATTTTTAATGTTAGTAAATTAACTTCTATGGACTCTAAGAAACAGATTAGCCATTTGATTAAAAAAAAAACACAGCCAGATTTCATTAATTATGATGTTTGATGAGAATTTGGGAAAAGTTACATTAAATTTACCTTTGCTTAAAATACTAATATAGAGAGATCAGATAAATACTGTAACCACATATAAAAATTTGTGATGGGGGCAGCTAGGTGATGCAGTGGATAGAGCACTAGCCTTGAAATCAGCAGGACCTGAGTTCAAATCTGGTCTCAGACACTTAATACTTCCTAGCTGTGTGACCCTGGGCAAGTCACTTAACCCCAATTGCCTGAGCCAAAAAAAAAAAAAAGAATTAAAAATTTGTGATGGAAATGTTTAAAATACTTGAGAGAATGAACATTTTGAGCAGCCTCAAACCCTTTGGAAACAATTTTAATTTCAATAATGAATAAGCTAATTTAGTCTTATTTCTTCATTAGGTGTCAATAGCTGCAAACTTTCATTTCATCTGAGTTATTTTATATATTTGGCATAGAATTTTTTATAGTCGAGTTAGAAAACACTTTAGAGATCATCTAGTCCAATTCTTTTTTTTTTCCTGAGGCAGTTGGGTTTAAGTTACTTGCTCAGGGTCACACAGCTAGAAAGTGTTAAGTGTCTGAGGCCATATTTGAACTCAGGTCCTCCTGATTTCAGGCTTGGATCTCTTAACTACTGTACCACCTAGCTACCCCTAGTCCAATTCTTAAAAAAAAAAAATCATGTCTAACCATATGTAATGATTGACTTCACTGTCACACCCTGCAATTGTTCTTGTTAAACTTCAGTCTCCCTCACTCATCATTTATTCTTCAATTTTTAAAGGTCAGGATGAATACTAGTCTATTCTCTAAAATGTTAACCTTGGTTTGTGGCATAAACAGTGCTCATGTTTCTCATTCTGTCATTGGGATTTTCTGAGCATAAAAATATCAATTTCACAGGGCTTAGTTTGCCACCCACAAAATGCCATCTGTAGGATAGAGTATAATACTGAAGCACTGCTTTTTGATTATGACCTCCTGACCAGGGGGGCTTGCCTAACAAAATATCAGGCTATATTTTCTCATATTGGTTTTACTTACTTGGAAAGAATGAAGGATAAGCGATGGATGGCCATATACCTAATTAGGATACAGTGATGCCAAGAGGAAGAGAATAAGGTACCCCAGAATGCTATGTGGATACTCTTTGGTGAACTTACTTATGGTAGGGTCTGGACAAGAGTTTTACAGAATAAACAAGCATATGTTGTCATCTCTATCATTAGAAGATATACTTTTTGAGCATTTTAATATTTGCAGTAGTATATTTGACCATTTTAATTTATTATACAAAATTGAAACAAATTGTTTTATTATATTTAGTTTACTTCAGTTTTTAAAGATACATTTGGATCATAAAAGAAAAGATTTGTCTGAGAATTTCTTTTTACATTTCAAATTCAATACATTAAATATACCCTCATGCAAAGCATGGATAATATTATATAAAGAGGCAGTTGAGTGATGCAGCGGTTAGAGTGCTAGGCCTATGTCAGCAAAACTTGATTTCAGATTTATCCTCAGACACTTTTTACTAGCTATGGAACTAAGTCACTTAGCCTATTTCTGCATCAATTTAGTCAACAGTAAAGTGGAAATAGTAATAGCATCAGCCTTCCAGAGTTGTGAGAATCAAATGAGATCATATTTGTACGGCACTTAGCACGTATTCCCCCCCCCCCCTTCCTTTCCTCCCTCCTTCCCTTCTTCCCTCCCTCCTTTTCTCTCTCCCTCTTTCCCTCCTTTCCTCCCTTCCTCCTTTCTTCCTTTCTTCTCTCCCTCCTTCCTTTCCTCCCTTCCTTTTTTCTCCCTCTTTCCTTCCCTGTCCTTCCTTCCCCTCTCTCTCCTTCCTCTTTCCCTTCTCTCTCCTTCCCTTTTTCCCTCTGTCTCCCTCTCCTTCCCTCTTTCTCTCTCCCTCCTTCCATTCCTCTCTCCCTGTCCCTCCTTCCTTCCTCTCTCTCTCCCTTCCTCCTTCCCTTCTTCTTTCTTTTCCTTCCTCTCTCTCTCCCTCCTTTTCTCTCTACTTTCCTCTTTCCCTTCCTTCCTTTCTCTCTTCTCTCACTCTCTTATTTCCTCCTTCCCTCCCTCATTTTCTCCCTCTCTTCCTCTTTTCTTTCCTCCCCCTCTCCCTTTTTCTATCTCTCCTTCCCTCCCTTGTCTCCCTTCCCTTTCTCTCTTCCTTTCTCTCTCCCTTCCTTCTACCTTCCCTTCTCTCCCTCTCTCCCACTCTCTCTCCTGTGTCTAATGGTATCAGGGGATAGGGAGGGAAGAAAAAAAAAGAAATTACATGATAGCTATTCTATATTTTGAAGGAATAGCAAGTTATATATAATAGATTTATGGTTTCATGTACAATCAGATCTTTTATTAGTTTGTGGAAATGCTTGTTTTATTCCATAAATTAAAAATAAAATAAATCATATAGTTTTTGATGCCATGTTTGAGAAAGAGTTGTGGAGGTCATGTCTTGAAAAGATCAATCTGAAAAAAAATGAAGATTATTTAGTCTGGAGAATAGAAGACTTGGGAAGGGGACATAATAGCTGTTTTCAATTAAGAACTGTCATGTTGAAAAGGGATATTGACTTGTTTTGTTTGACTCTAGGGAGCAGAACCAGGATAATAGATGTAGGTTCACAAAAGATAATTTTAAGTTTGATGTCAGAAAAAACTTAAGAGTTATCCAAAAGTAGAGAGGGTTATCCAGGGAGATAGGGGGAATTTTTAAAGTACTACAACTTTTATGTAAAGGCTAGAAGAACATTTATTTGTTGGTGTGTGGTCTGTGAAATGGACAACTTTACTATTTATAATTTGTTCTTTAGAAGGGTACATTGATTTTAATAAGATAATAAAAATGCCCTTTGCTTCTATGTTTTTCTGAATCTTTTTTTTCTGCTGTATATCTTTTTCCAGATTATATTATTTTTATTTAAATAATTGTAATCATTGTTCACATAATTTTTGATGCTTCATTAAGAATCATTTTATGTTTTCTCATGTTGTTTTACTAATAATTATAATGATAATAGTAGCATATAATTTAATACTAATTGCATAAGTCAATAATATTCCCATACATTAAATTGCTACAATTTGTTTAATCATTTATTAATTTTTAGATTTAGGGATTGTTTCTAGTTTTTTATTTTAATTATTGTGAATAAATAATGCAACTAGGAATCTTTTGGTAAATATAGAGCTTTTTTGACCCCCAGCAAAGTTTCTTAAAAATATTATCTTAATAATGATATTATTGGTTGAAATGGTACGAACAAATTTGTACCTCTACTTTTATAGATTGACATTACTTCCCAAGAAGATCACACCTATTCATAGCTCTACCATAACAAACTCTGTCAATTGATGGAGAAAACAGACTCTGTGTTTAGCAAAGCCTAATTATTTTGTATTAGTGGAAGAGAAAGTGGGTGTCAATTAGAGAAAATTCCTATGATATATATATTTTTTAATTTTAATTTTATTTTATTTAATAATAACTTTGTATTGACAGAATCCATGCCAGGGTAATTTTTTACAACATTATCCCTTGCACTCGATTATGTTTCGTTTTTTCCCCTCCCGCCCTCCACCCCCCCCCCCCAAGATGGCAAGCAGTCCTATGTTAAGTATGTTGCAGTATATCCTAGATATAATACATATTTGCAGAACCGAACAGTTCTCCTGTTGCACAGGGAGAATTGGATTCAGAAGGTAAAAATAACTCGGGAAGAAAATCAAAAATGCAAATAGTTCACATTCGTTTCCCAGTGTTCCTTCTCTGGGTGTAGCTGTCTCTGTCCATCATTTATCCATTGAAACTCAGTTAGGTCTCTTTGTCATAGAAATCCACTTCCATCAGAATACATCCTCATACAATATCGTTGTCGAAATTCCTATGATATTAAAAATAGAATAGATTAAAAGAAATCTAGTTTCATTATTTGACTGGATGTCTGAGATCTAAATTCTAATTCTGATTCTGCTATTATGATCTTGAACAAGTAATTACTTCTTCAGGCCTTAGTTTCCTGATTTGTAAAATAAATTATTTAAACTCAGATTCTATGATCCATAGAAATGGAAAATCAATATATAAACAATATTTCCCTCAAATTTGTCAGTGATTTTTCATATAAGCAAAAATAAGGGGAAGAGTCAGAATGGGAAGAGAAGTCAAGAAGTTGCACATTTCTCCCCATTTCCCCTCAGAAACAATGTTAAATTAAGCCTCCAAATGTACTCAGGAGCAAGAGAATCTACAAAAAGACAGAGCGAAATGATTTTCTAGATTAAAATAACTTACAAGGATTTCAGGAAAGGTCTATCTCATTTGTGTAAAAGGGGAGTGCATCCCAGCTTAGGCATGTTCAGGCAAGCCAGTGGGAGACTTTTAACCACAGCATATATCAGTAGCCAATACCTGTTTGTCCTGCCTTAACAGGTTAATGGTACCACAACCCAATGGTGGAGCTTCCAGCTTGTACACAAGGCAAATTGCCAGCTCTAGAAATCAGGCCAACACAGGTTTTATTAGGCTGGGCTGCCCCAGCACAGTAAGAGCTAGCACCTGACACTTCAGTGCTCAAAGTCAGTTACCAGATTCCTGGCCTCCAGCACAAGAAGTTTATGACCATGTCCCCTGTACCTTGAGAGTAGAGTTCAATTTAAAAAGCCATGGAACATGCCAAAAAAAATGAGCAAGAAACAAAGAATCTTGACCAATAGAAAACTATTATGATGACAGGATTGATCAGAACACTTACTCAGAAGAGGTTAAATCCTACAAGCAAAATCTCAAAGAAGATATGAATTGGTTTCAAGCACAAAAATCCTTTTTGGAAGAGCTCAGAGAATTAAATCAAATAAGAAAGGTAGAAGGAAATTGGGAAAAGAAACGAAAGGTTTGAAAGACAGAGTCAACAACTTGGAAAAGGAAGGACAAAAATTGACTGAAGAAAATTATTCCTTAAAAATTAGAATTGGGCAAATAGAAGTTAATAACTCTATGAAACACCAATCAGCAATCAAACAAAATCAAAAGAATTAAAAAGATAGAAAAAGAAGTAAAATACCTCATTGAAAAAAAACTGACCTAGAAAATAGATCCATGAGAGAGAATTTAAGAATTATTGGAACTACTGAAAGCTATTATCCAAGAAGGAGCCAGGACAGCTTCTTTCAAGAAATTATCAAGGAAAACTTCTGATATTCTAGGACCAGAAAATAAAATAGTTGTTGAAAGAATCCACTAATCACTTCCTGAAAGAGATCCCAAAATGAAAACTCCAAGGAATATTGTGATATCTGATCAAAAAGAAAATAATATAAGCAGTAAGAAAGAAATAATTCAGATAACAAGCAGCCACAGTAAGGATTACATAGAATTTAGCAGCTTGAACATTAAAGGATAGAAGGCCTGGAACATGGAAGGCAAAAGAGCTTGGATTATAACCAAGAATCAACTATTCAACAAAATTGAGCATCAGGGGGAAAATGGGCATTCAGTGAATTAGTGAACTTTCCTTTGATTTCTGATTAAAAAAAAAAACAAAGCTGAAGAGAAAATTCAATTTTAAAATATAAAACCCAAGAGAAACATAAAAAAGGTAAATAGGAAAGGAAAAAAAAAACATATTATTCAAAGGTTAAACTGTTTACTTTCTTACCTGAGGAAAAAATACTTGTTACTCTTGAGGGCTATATCTTTATCAGGGCAATTAGAAGGAATAGACATAAACAGAGAGTATGGCTATGAGTTGACTTTAATGTGATGATATAAAAAAGAAATAAGAGATAGTAAAAGGAACTGGGAGATGAAAGGAGAGGCAAAATGGGGCAAATTATATCATATGGACAGGTAAAAATGAGCTATTACAAGGGAGGGAAAGAAGGGATCAAGATGAGCTTTGTTTGAACCTAAATTTGACCCAAAGAGGGAATAAGAAGCACTTAATTATAGAAATTTGTCCTACCTATAGGGAGGTAGGAGGAGAAAAGGGAAAGAAAAATGAGGGAATGGATAGATGGAAAGGCAGAAAAGCCAGCAGAAGTTGTAGGGAAAAGAGAAAAGAGAAAGGATTGATAGAAGGAAAAGCAGATTGAGTGAGGTGATGGTCAGAAGCAAAACACTGACAAGGGAGGGACAAGTTAAATATAGAGAAAAAAGTATAAAGAGGGGAGAAAATAGAATGGAGGGAAATATACAGTTAATAATCACAATTGTAAATGTGAATGGTTTGAATTCTCCTACAAAAAGGAAGTAGATAGTAGAGTAGATCAAAAACTAGAATGTAAAATAGCTTGTTTACAAGAAGCAGAGAGGTATAGTGTAAAGGTAAAAGGCTGGAATGGAATATATTATGCTTCAGCTGAAGTTTAAAAAGTCAGGGGTAGCAATTTTCTTCTCAGACAAAAGAAAAGCAAAAATAAATCTAATTAAAAGAGATAAGGAAGAAACTATGTCTTGTTTAAAAGATACTACAGACAATGAAGTAATATCAATACTAAACAAATATGCACAAAAAGAGGTATAGCATCTAAGGGATGAGGAGAAGTTAAGAGAGTAAAAGGAAAAAATAGCAAAATTATACTAGTGAGAGACCTCAGTCTTCCCCTCTCAGAACTAGATAAATCTAACCATAAAATAAACAAAAAGTTAAGGAAATGGACAGAATTTTGGAAAAGTTGGATATGGTAGATTTTAGGAAGAAAATTACATGCTGTTAGTAAGGATTATGCCTTTTTCTCAGAGTACATGGTATCTACACAAAAACTGACCTTGTATTAGGGCATTAAAAACTTTATAATCAAATGCAGAAATATTAAATGTATCCTTTATAGCTCAAGATACAATAAAAAGCATATGTCATAAAAGGCTAAGGACGAATAGACTAAAAACTAATTGGAAACTAAATAATCTAAACCTAATGAGTGGGTCAAACAACAAATCATAGAAACAATAATTTTATTCAAGACAATGAGACAATCTACCAAAAGTTATGGGATGCAGCCAAAGCAGTTCTCAGGGGAAATTTCATATCTTTATATCTTAGGGGAACTATTTACTTGAATAAAATAGAGAAAATGTGATTAATGAATTAGACATGCAACTAAAAAAGCTAGAAAAACAATAAATTTTAAATTCCCAACTAAATATTAAATTAGAAATTCTGAAAATTAAAGGAGAGATTAACAAAATTGAAAGTAAGAAAGCTTTTGAACTGATAGATAAAACTAAGGGCTGGTTTTATGAAAACCCAATAAAATAGATAGACCTTTGGTTAATTTGATTTTAAAAAAGAAAACCAAGTTACCATTATAAAAAATGAAAAAAAGTGAATTCACCATCAATGAAGAGGAAATTAAAACAATAATTAGGAGCTATTTTGTACAGCTGTATGCCAATACATTTGATAAATTCAGTGAAGTAGGTGAATAGTTACAAAAATATAAATTGCCCATATTAACAAAAGAGGAAATAAAATGCTTAAATAAATGCATTTTAGAAAAAAAAATTGAACAAGCCATCAATGAACTTATTAAGAAAAAATCTCCAGAACCAGATGGGTTTATACATGAACATTTAAAGAACAATTAATTCTGATGCTATATAAACTATTTGAAAAAATAGGCAAAGGAGTTTTATCAAATTTTTTTTGTTCTGATGCCCATACCAGGAAGAGGAAAAATAGAGAACAAAAATATCCCTAATGAATATTGATGCAAATTAAAAAAAAAATTAAACAAAGAGATTATAGCAATTTATCACCAGGAAAATACACTATGACCATGTGAAATTTATAATAGGAATATATGGCTACTTCAGTATTAGGAAAACTATCAACATAATTGACTATATCAATAACAATGTTTAACAGAAATCATATGATTTTATCAAAAGATGCAGAAAAAACTTTTGACAAAATACAGTACATATTCCTGTTAAAAACACCGGAGGAATTAGCAATAAATGGAATTTCCCTTAAAATTAAAATTAGTATTGATTTAAAACCATCTGCAAATATTATCTGCAATGGAAACAAACTAGAAGTCTTCCCAATAAGTTCAGGGGTGAAGCAAAAATGCCCATTGTCAACAGTTATTACATATTGTACAGGGAATGTTAGCTTTAGCAATAAGAAAAAAAAATGGAAATGAAGAAATTAGAATAGGAAATGAGGAAACAAAATTCTTACTCTCTGCAGATGATATGGTGGTATACTTAAAGAATCTTAGAGAATCAACTAAAAACTACTTGAAATAATTAACAACTTTAGCAAAGTTGTAAAATATAAAATAAGCCCACATAAATCATAGGTATTTCTATACATTACAAACAAAACTCAGCCGCAAGAGATAGAGAAAATCCATCTAAAATAATTGTAGACAATGTAAAGTATTTGGGAATCTACCTGCCAAGACAAATGGAGGAACTAAATGAACACAATTAATTACAAAACATTTCTCACACAAATAAAGTCAGATCTAAATAATTGGAAAAATATCAGTTGCTCATAGGTGGGGTGAGCTAATAAAATAAAAATTATAATCCTACCAAAATTAATTTACATATTTAATGTTATATTAATCAAACTACCAAAAATATTTTATAAAACTAGGAAAAATAACAACAAAATTATCTAGAAGAACAAAAAGTCAAGAGTGTCAAGGAAAGTAACAGAAAAAACTGCAAAGGAAGGTAGCCTAGCCATATCACATCTAAAACTCTATTTTAAAACAGCAATCATCATAAATATTTGGTGCTGACTAAGAAATAGAAGGGTTGATCAGTAGAAAATCAGACCAACATTTTACATCTTACATCAAGATAAAGTTGAAATGGATACATGATTTAGATGTAAAGGGTGACACCATAAGCAAATTAGTAGGGCAAGAAATATTTACCTCTTTTATGGAGAAGGGAAAAATTTAAAATCAAATAAGAGATAGAGAACAGTATGAAATGCAAAATAGTTACTTTTGATAAATTAAAGTGTTTTTGCACAAAGTCAATGCAACCAAGTTTAGAATGAAAGCAGAAAGCTGGGGAACAACTTTTACTTCTAGTCTTTCTGATAAAGGTCCCATTTCTAAATTAAATAGCGAACTGAGTCAAATGTATAAGAATGCAAATCATTCCACAATTGATAAGCGGTCAAAAGATATGAAGAGGCAGTTTTCAGATGAAGAAATTAATACTATAGTCATATAAAAATACTCTAAATCATCATTGATTAGAGAAATATAAATTAAAATAACTCTGAGGTATCATCTCACATCAAATTAACTAATAAAATAGAAAAAGAAAATGATAAATGTTGGAGAGGATGTGGGAAAATTAAAACACTGGTGCATTATTGGTGGAGTTGTGAACTAATCTAGCCATTCTGAAGAGCAATTTGGAATTTTGCTCAAAGGACAGTAAAACTTTGCATTTCCTTTGATCCAGCAATGCCACTATTATGTTTGTATCCCAAAGCGATCATTAAAAAATAGAAAAGGACCCACATTAAAAAAAAATTATGAAAACTCCTTGTGGTGGTAAGAAATTGGAAACTGGGGACATGATTATTAATTGGGAAATATCTGAATAATAATATAACAGAATATTATTGTGCTATAAGAAATGAAAAACCTGGAAATACATGAAATAATGCTGAGTGAAATGAGCAGAACCAGCAGAACATTGTACACAGTAACAACATGTGCACTGACCAATTATGATAGACTTAGTTCTTCTTAAAACATAATGATCTAAGATGATGATATACTATAATATAACAATCTATGATGGAAATTGCTATCCACATGCAGAAAAAGAACTATGGACTCTGAATGCAGATTGAAGCTTACTATTTTCACTTAAATTTTTTTTCTTATGATTTTCCCCCTTTTATTCTAATTCTTTTTTCTTGACATAAATAACGTGGAAATATTTTTTTAATATTGTAGTTGTATAACCTATATCAGATTGTTTACTGTTTTGGAGAGGGACTGAGGACAGATGGAGAGAGAAAAAAATTTTTTGTAGAGCAAAAATATACACATATATCACTTTGCTTCCAAGTTTCTCTATTTATTAAATCGAGGAAATAGATTTTGCCCATTAAAACAAATTAATGAGATTAGAAAAGTGTTCTGAAATCTTTGGTAGCATCATGCCCTAGTTAGCTCTGGAGATATTTCTCATCTTAGGTTGGCTTTCTGGACTCTTAATATTTTCTTCCTCTTGTAACATCTCTGTCGATCATTGTTTCTTCTTGGATTTTTCTCATTTAGATCTCTTACTCAGGAGGTTTTATAATTTTAACTTTTCCCCATCTTAATGATATGAATGCAGTATTCTATTTTAGAACATAATATTCTATTATTCTGTTTCTATTTCTGTTCTATGCATATTTCTGTTTTTATTCTATTTTGTTGAACTGTTAAAATGGTAGAAAAAATAGAGTATTTTAAAACAAAACAGGAAAAATTACATCATCAAGTATCTAACAATTTTTAGAAATAGTTTTTCAATGAAAAAATATGAATGAAAATAGGAGACTTTATTGTTTGTTAGCTGCCGCCTACTCTCCGATTTCAATTCCTTTTATGTGTCCCTAGAGTCTTTCTCCCTGGAAGTATCTCTGGCTATGATGTTAGCTCAAGTATCCATGCTTTTAACCCAAGTGAATTCAAAGTTATCAAGTTGGGTCCTAGGATTTTCAGCCCCTGTTTGGGTTTGTTTTTTAAACTAGTTTTATCTATAGGTGTGAGGCCTTTCTTTGAGGAAATGCTTTCTTAGATGGCCTAAGAGATTATTGACTGTTAACTTTGAGCAAACCATTAATCTCTTGTCTCAGTTTCCTCATCTGTAAAGTGGGGGTAGCAATAGCCTCTACCTTGGATGTTGTGAAAATCAAAACTGTTTATAAGCCACTTAGCACTTTGTTTAGCACAGCATTGTCCATTTGTTTCAGACCTAACTCCATTTGGGATTTTTTTGGTAATTGTAAATACTAGAGTGCTATTATATAAATGCTAGTTGCTATTATAAGTCTCAGTTTCCCTATCAGCTTGACGACCATGATTATATTGTGCTAAATATTCAAGTGTAGTAGAAAAGGAAAATCATACATTTTTGTTCTATTTCAGTTACACTCCTGATTTCCTTTCTCTTTCCTACGAAGATACCAAGTTGAACTTCTGGCTCAACCCTAGGTAGATTGTTAATAAACTCAATTAGCACATTAATGAATTAATTTATTAGTTACTGTTTCAGTACACTCTAGTGGCCTGTAGGAGTTAATACAGTTTACTAAATAGTTTAATCTTCAGCCAGGGAGCAGCTTAGGTATGAGGTATGTAAGTATTTTTCTCACACAGAATTGATTTTACTTTTAATGTCCTTGCTCTACTCCCTGTGGAAGTGTAGCTCGCCTAGGTTTCTGTAACTAGGCTATTAGTGAATGTTAAGATCATCATCTGTCTCCATGGGAAATCTCTGAGTGCTGCAGCATTTGGACAACAACAGAAAGGTTAGAATTGAAAAAGTGCTGACTGAAAGCTGATCTTGCCATGGGGCCCTGAGTCCAGCTGTACATTTGGCACTGACAGAATAGTTCCTGTAGGCCACACCCAGCTGTGTGAACTAGAACTGAGGACAATTGCTTGATTATCAGCTGTAGCTTCAGTTCTTGATTTTGCTCAATGAAAAATTAATGCTGTAATAATGAGCTAACCTTTTCTTTTGAAATTGCTTGTAAAAGAGGCCTTAGGTGTATAAGGGAAGGAGGGAGAGGCAAGGAGACTTATTTATTTTTTTTTTTCTGTTTCACCTTTGGTTTCTTGGAGCTTGGGATAATTGGAAGTAAATACTGATTTTGCATTTTATCATTTAAAATCAGCACTGTCCTCTGGTTTTATTGCTTCACTGCAGAAAAACCTTTTAGGTTTATAAGCCATAAATGATAAAATATTAATTTGGTTTGATTTTTTTTTTTTTTTTTTGATTCACATTCAGCATTTGCTGAAAGTACCCCAGGGCTTTTTGTTAGTTGCATTTTTGTAGGATCCTGGAGTGAAAAACATTTTCGTTGAATCTACGTTTTTTTTTTTTTTTTTTTTTGCATTGTAATTCCAGCAGACTTTAAATAGGGTATATCATTCCCTAAGAATAAAAGTCTCAGGTTTCTCTCAGGCTGTTCTGTCTCCCTACTTTTTCTTACTGATAGCAGAGGAGAACCTTATAGGTTACTACTTGAAGAAAATTGAATTAATTGGGCCTAATATGAATTAAATATATATCAAGTTATTGCATGTGATTCTTAAATCTGTATCTCAATGAATTGATTTAGAGGCATCCAAAATATTTCTTAATGGTTTATATTAGAATCCTTTTTGATCTCTTACTGACCTTGGGAAGGGAATGTCATTATATTAATCAAAAGAAACATAAAAAATTTGTTGTACTGTAAAAGGCTCTTTTATACAAAACATTCTAAGAATAAAGTAGACTAGTTTTGTCTCTTGAACGTATTCCCATAAAAGACTTCATTCTATGTGTCTTGAACAAGCACCAGATTTAGAGTTAAAAGAACTAAATTCAAGTCCTAGCTTTGATACTTATTAGCCACATTAGTGTAGGCAAATCATTGAAGTCAATCAATAAATATTTATTGAATGTTTGCTAGGAAGTATTATTTCCATTATATAGAAGTGTTAAGTGATTTTCCAGTGATATAATAAAAACCAGGCTTAGTATATGCAGAGCTTTTAATTCTAGATCCAGTGTACTTTGTAGTATTTTTCTTGAGTTTTATTTCCTTATATAACATTTATAAAGTTGTATTCCAATGCTTTATTGTATCATAGAGATAACACTAAGTTTTTGAAGACTATACCAGTGGAATCCAACCTCTGTTAGATCCACTGTGATAGAAAAGTTTTGAATATTACCTTACTTATGGAATCTTCTTTTTTTAAAGATCCATACAGTGAAGATACTTGATGATGAATGCTTTGGCTGTGGCAACCCATGAAAGAAAGGAAAAGACAAAATTATTCCTTGGCTTGGGAGGCTTTCTTTTGCTTCTTCTTTTTTTTTTTTTTTTTTGCCATTAATTGGGATTAGGTGACTTGCCTAGAGTCACACAGCTAATAAGAGTTAGTTGTCTGGGACTGGATTTGAACTCATGTCCTCCTGACTCCAGGGCTAGTGCTGTCTCTCTACTGCACTATCTAAATGCTCCTTCCTTTTGCTTTTGAATAATGTTAGTAGTAGTTTTGGAAAAGGGAGTAGAAGGTATTAAGAATCACTGGTTGGTTGTTTTTTTGTTTTTGTTTTTGTTTTTTACCATTTGTAACCTTAACTTAATTCTTGGCATGCTAACTGGGAGATCCCTTGTCCAATGATCAATGAATACACATATTATTAGAGAAATTGAATTGCATCAGACAATTTTTGATTTAAACAAAATCAGAAGAAGGAAGTTATATTTTGATGAGGAATAGCTCATGGATTCTTTTTAGAGAGTCAAATAAAGAAATTGATAATTGGTTTTGTTCTGTATCCTCAACAAAAAGAAACGTAATTCCCTGTGGCATTTGCTTATCTCATTTTTGAGAAATCGTGATTTTTTTTTTTCAAAAAGTCCATTGCAAAAACAATTGCAGCTTATGTACCAATAGTTGATTCAAATGGTGAAGAGATAGAAAAGTTCTATCAAGAGGAGAGTAAGATCTTTTAAATGCACAAAGACTTTGTTACTAAGTGACTTCATGCAAAGCTGGAAATAAATAGGTAAGGACAGGGAGAAATTTGCTGGAAAATAAAGAGCAATAATAAGGAATAAAAGATGAACATTGCTGTACCTGGGAATAGCAGGTATTATTATGAGTCCTTTGGCAATTTTGGTTGTTCATTGTGTTGGTCAGAATTTCTCTTTCAAGGTTGATTATCTTTACAATATTGTTGTATTATTTGTTCTCCAAGTTATGCTTTTTTAAAACTTGTTTCCTTTCATACAAATATTTCCCATTTCTTTTTCTTTTTGAAACTATCACCTTCAACATTTATTTTTGACTTTTTTGGAATACATATCCAGTAGTAAACTTGGTCAGAGAGTAGGGGCATTTTAATAATTTTTCTTTATTGATCCCAAGGAGACATACAGAATAGCTAGAATTCTTCATTGTTATGCCAGCATTGATTGATCCCATCTTTTCTTTTTTCTAGTTTTTGTGGTATGAGGTAAAAATCTTGGGATTGTTTTAATTTTTATTTCTAGTGGTAGCATATTTGAGTATATTTTTATGTGGTCAGTTATAGTTTGGAATTTGTTTATATCTTTTGACCACATATCTACTATGTAATGGCTGTTGGTGTTATGAATATTTTTTCAAGAAAAGAATTAAAAGGCATTTGATAATATTGAGCAGTGAGTAACATCACAAAAAATGGAACTGTTTGCATTTTTTGAAATGGAAATGATGTTACTGATGTGAGGGTCATTCCTAAATTAGTGGACTATACATAATTAGACCATTGACTTATTAGTGAAAAGATCAAATTCCGCATGAAAGTGGTATTGTGAATAGGTTGTTGGACCTGGAATCAGGAAGACTTATCTTCCTGAGTTTAATTCTGGCCTTAGATCCTTACTAGTTGTATATTTCTGGGCAAGTCACTTAACCTTGATTGCTTTAGTTGCTCATCTATAAAATGAACTGGAATAGGAAATGGCAAACCACTCTAATATCTTTTGCCAAGAAAACCCGAGTTAGATGTGCCTGAAATGACTTCACAACAATAGAAAAACAAAACTAAGAAAAAGTTAAACTGTGTAATCAAAATTCCATACTGACTTATTAAAACTTACTTAGAATGAAAAATGGTTTATGAACAGAAGAGATTTAGATGTATACTATAATTCCTTTTATCTGACATAAATTTAACTGACATAGATCAATTAGAAAAGTAAAGAGGAAGGAGGGAAAGGAACAAGTATGTATTTAGTTCCTACTATATGCCAGGCACTTTGCTAAGTGCTCTTTATTCAAATATTATCTCATTTAGTCCTAGTAACAACTCTGTAAAGTAGGTATTATTATTGTTCCCATTTTACAGTTGAGGAAATTGAGGTGAACAAAGATGAAGTGATTTATCTAGAGTTTTGCACTTCAATTCAGTAAACATTTATTACGGGCCTACTATGTGCCAGGCACTTTGCTAAACTCTGAGGACTAAGAGACAAAATACAGTGCCTTCCCTTAAGGAGCTTATAATTTAATGGGGAGACAACATGAAAACAAATATTTATGGGGCAAGCTATAACACAGGATAAATAGGGAATAATTTAATGAGAGAAAGCACTGGAATTAGGAGTTTGGAAAGCCTTCTTTTGGGTATGGGATTTTATTTGGTACTTAAAAGTGGCCAAGGGAATCAGTAGATAGATTTGAAGAGGGAGAACATTCCAGACAAGTAGAAAGTCAGAGAAAATGACTAGAGCAAAGAAATAGAATGTTTCATTGGTGGAAGGTTTAGGAGACCAGTGACAATCAGATTGAAGAGTAGATATTGGGGAATAAGATGTAAGAAGGCTGGAAAAGTAGGAGGGGGCTAACTTATAAAGGGCTTTGAATGCCAAACAGAGAATTTTGTGTTTCTCCTAAAGGCAATAGAAGTTGTGAAGGGCAAAACCAATTTAGAGAAAGCTTGGTGAAAAATTTAAGCAGAGGCCTAGAATATTTAAGGATAAAAGTGGAAGAATAGCAAACAGAAGAAAAATGGAAAGGATCAGCAATGCTTTTTTAAATGAAAAGAATTACTGATTTTTTTCAAAATTTGTAATGTTAGAGATAGCTTTCTGAAGTTCCTCAGATCAGCCCGAGTCCTTAGTCTTGTGGAAAAGTGATGCAAGCAGGACAGCCACCACAAGGCTGGTCAAAGATGGAATGAATCATTTCCAGTCCTTCTCAGCCCTTATATACCTTAGTACAATTACATCATTATAGCACTATTGCATCACCATACTAAGAACTAAGTATATATGTGAATTGGAGAGCCATCATCTTATCAATTCCATTGAGTTAACCTCTTGTTTCAAGTATACTTCTCCAGAGTTCCAATCCTCTACAAAAATTATCTACAATTTTCTTTTTTTTCTTTTTCTTTTTCTTTTTTTTTTTTATTTTTATTTTTATTTTTTTAATTTTTATTTAATAATTACTTTATATTGACACTCGTTTCTGTTCCAATTTTTTTTCCCTTCCTCCCTCCACCCCCTCCCCTAGATGGCAAGCAGTCCTTTATATGTTGGATATGTTGCAGTATATCCTAGATACAATATATGTTTGCAGAACCGAACAGTTCTCTTGTTGCATAGGGAGAATTGGATTCAGAAGGTATAAATAACCCGGGAAGAAACACAAATGCAGATAGTTCACATTCGTTTCCCAGTGTTCTTTCTTTGGGTGTAGCTGCTTTTGTCCATCATTTATCAATTGAAACTCAGGTCTCTTTGTCAAAGAAATCCCCTTCCATCAAAATATGTCCTCATACAATATCGTTGTCGAAGTGTATAATGATCTCCTGGTTCTGCTCATCTCACTTAGCATCAGTTCATGTAAGTCTCGCCAGTCCTCTCTCATTTCCCTCTCTAAAAGAGCCATCTCTATTAAGATGAAAAGAAGAAAACAATAGAAAAAAAGAAATCCAGCAAAAAATAGGCAAGCTTTCTCAAGCTATATTCTACAATAGACCAGATCATCAATGTTACTCAATGGACAAGATTTCATTCTAATAATTATCTGAGGCCAGATTTAAACAGGAGGGGAAAAAATGAACTGGTTTCCCTTTAGAAAACTGCAGTATGCCTTTAGTGACCCTAATTTTTACTTGGAAACATTGAAGACCTATTTGAGTATTAACATATGTGCTATTAGCTCACATTTACTGTATTTCCTCACGTCACCTCTATCTAGGCAATGTGGTTCAAATATTATCACCTCATTTTACAGATGAAGAAAACTAAGGCTTAGAGAATTCAAGTAACTCTCCCATAGTCACATACATGATATGTGTTGGAGATAGGACTTGAACTCAGTATTATCTAATTTAAAATCTTTCACTCTTTTAATTTTTTTTCCTTAATCACATTTTATTCCTCCTTTACATATAAAAATAGTTTGCAACATTCATCTTTGTTAGATTTTGAGCTCCATTTTTTTTCTCTTCCTTTCTTTCTATCCCCTTTCCTAATATTGCAAGCAATCTGATTGAAGTTACACATGACAATCATATTAAACATATTTCCAGATTAATCTTGTGAAAGAGGATTCAGAACAAAAGGGAAAAACCATGAGAAAGAAAAACAAAAAAACAAAAAATAATCACTTTTTTTTTAAAAAAAAAATTTTGTTCCTGTCTTTTTTTTTTTTTTTTAAACATCAGACAACCCCTATTGCTTGAATATCTACTCTCTTGGAAGGAGGATAAAAAAATATTTTAGCAAAAACAACCACTATATTAACTGTGTCTGTTATTGTAGGCAACATTTTTCCATGCTCTGCTGAGAAGAGAGAGATATGTTACATTATCTTTTCTTGTGGGTCCAAATTGGTCATTACTATTCATCAGAGTTTGCCTTCCTTTTAAAGTTCTTTTAATTTACATTACTATAATCGTTGTATTACTTGCCCTTATGGTTTTGCATAATTTGCTGCACATATTTATCTCAGCTCTCTGAATTCCTCAAAGTGGTCTTATTTGGATATGATTTTTTTGCTCATTTTCTTCCCTATTAAATTGTGAGCTCCCAACATAAGAGGGAGCTTTATTTGCCTTTCTTCTTATTCCTAAAGCTCAAAGCAGTAAATGACACACAGCAGGCACTTAATAAATGCTTGGTAACTAATAGCCACAAAAAATCATTTTATTCTTTCCCTCTATTCCATGCTGCTGTACTCTTAAAGTTGACTGACAAATCATTAATGAACCTATTTTCTTTGTAAAATAAGAATCTCTCTCTCTCTCACACACACAAACACACACACTCACACACATATTACTTTGCAAATATTAAGAGAACTAAATAATTGTCAACCACCATCATCATTATTACACATGTAAATATTATCATTAACATAGCCTTAGAATAAATATTACAAATGTTTTAAATTTGGGGGGGCTTATTTTAAGGTTATTAAAAAACACATTTTTCCCCATTTGTTTTTTCACTCATAATTGACTTTTATCTTTGAGACCATAAATGTATCTTCAGGGTAGGGGGGACAGACATAAAAGGAAGAAAGGGAGAGCCTTTAGGCAAATCTTGTGGTGATCACAGTTGGAGAGCACTGGGTTAGTGCCCATTATATCCCAATTTTATTCCAGGTACACATTATCATTATAATCTTTTTTTCCCCCAGTAGACTTTTCTTTGAAGAGAGAGGAATGAATAGGATTGGAACTGGAGAGCATAATGACTCCAAATGATACTTTTTATACATCTGTGGTCTTTTTTCATGGAACATGTTCATTTTCAAATAAGGACAGGGGAATTTTAGATTTAGTACATACAAGAGGAGATAATGAATGCCAAGAAAGATAACCTGATTGACCAGAACTAATGAGAACATTACTCTTAGTTTGAAAAAAAAACACCACACTATCATGATATGAAAGAATTGCAGATTTTGTGTGAGAGGCTACTGATACCACATCCTACAACTTTTGAAACATTTTCATCCCAAAGATCTCTAAGCACTTACAAGCTCTATGTCTCACAATATCACTCCTACTAAAAATTTAATTGCTTCCCTTTATCACATTCCAGAGTACTTTTTAAAATTTTAATTTAAAAAAGAGTAATAGAATGTAATATTCTTTGGATTTTCAATAATTATAGGTAATGCTTAAGAGTTCTAGAAAGGAGATCAGGCATCTTGGGGAAAGGAACTGGCTCTTAAACTTTTGCAACACAGTATGCATTTGATAAATGCTCATTAGATCAATGAATCCAGGGTTAAAATAAAGTTTCTAATCCTTCTTTTTGAGGTAAAAGACAAAGCCCTCAGAGAGTTAGCTCACTGGTTTAAGGTTTAAGGAGAAATGATTGATAGCTACAGATCCTATTTTGAGATGTATGGGTAAGATTGTGGGTGGTACTGGGAGAGGATGCTTCTGACCAAGAACATCTTTGGCTCCATAGTTTTGGTCAGTTAAATAATGCTATTTGCACATATGCTAATAACAGTTATGAAGACGGGCTTACTTTAATTCAAGCAAATGAATTACTAGTTTTATAAAAGAAATATAAACAGGATCATAAGGAATTTTCTAATGAATTTTGCCTTTGATTTTGTCTATTATTTACTGAAAGCTGATCTGTAGCTAAAGAAAACTTGGGATTACTTTGTTCTTATTATTTCTGCTTCCTCATCAATATGAAAGCTCTATATCTATATCTATCAATCTATCTATCTATCTATCTATCTATCTATCTATCTATCTATCTATCCATCTATATTTAGTATTCCTGCCAGTGTTCTTCTATCAGAAAGATTTTTGTTTGTTTGTATTGGTTACTTGTTACTATTCCTGGGCTCTTGGCATTTAAATAAAAAAATTTTTATTGCAGGTTTATCTTCAGGTTCATCCTTGAAATACAGTATACTTTCAAGGAGAGGCAGAAAACTCCCATATGACCCATCCGAAATGCCTCCCTCTGGGCTCAGTGATGAATGATATTAATTTAACTGGACTCTCTTATTAAAGCATGAAGATTCAGGTTTCTAAGGGAAGCAAAATATCCTATCTATTCCCCTCCCCCCCAATCTAATACAGCGCACACAACAGGCACTTGGTGTTTGTTGATTAAATGAATCCAAGATTCTATTATATCCTAATGAATTTGTTGATTATGATTATTCTTTTGATATTTGCCACAGTGCCAAAAATTCGTAAAAATAGAATGAGTTGAAAAAGGCTGTTAGTATTCATTCATTTCAACTTAATCTTCTGTTTTCTTTCTTTTCCCTAGGTGTGATTATTGTACCCAGCGCTGGTGTTGGTATTGTGTTAGGAGGTTATATTATAAAAAAGTTGAAACTTGGTGCCAGAGAATCAGCAAAGCTAGCAATGATCTGCAGTGGTGTGTCCTTACTGTGTTTTTCAACACTCTTCATTGTTGGATGTGAAAGTATTAACCTGGGTGGCATAAATATTCCATATACAACAGGGTAAGTATCTCTGAATGACTGAATAATAAATATTACAATTATGGAACACCCTCTAAATACTTAAGTATTCAGCTCTGTTGTAGAATCTAATGCTATGTGCCTTTCTAAATGTTCTCAGGCTAATATTTTATCTCTCTGCCTAGAATGCAGTTTCTTTCTAAGGCAGAGACCATGCTTTCTAATTTTTATCCCTTCCAAGTGCTTTCTACAGTAATTTTTATCTAGATGATTTCTGCTGATGGTGAATAAATAAAATTATTAGCAACCTTCATTTATATAGCACTTTACAACTTACAAAGCTTTTTCCTTAACAATAACTATCCCTTGAGATAGATAGTAAAAATATGACTATTTTCTCCAAATCCAATTCATACAGACATTACCCCATGATGGTATTGCTCCTCTTTGAAAATGAAAAGTAAGGACAAACAATAGTAATCCTCTTCAAATTAGAAAACTGAGACTCAGGTTGAGTAACCAGATTGATTGAAGTCATTTAGAGAGTAAATGGTAGAAACAAGTCTTGATTAAAAGTTTTCCAGACTAAGTCTAGCCCTTTCTGTATAAATAGAAATGTTTCTTTTTGGAGCTCATAAAAATGCAAAACATTCCATCATTTACACACATCAGATATGTTTCAGTGTCCATTCATTACACAGCATTTCAGTGTTTCTTTTTAAATACAAAGTTTCAGTTTATGAATAAAATACTTAGTTTTTGATTGTTTTTATTTCACAGTAGAGATCCATGTTGCAATAGATTTCATTTGAGATTGAAGTTGTAAAAGTTTATATTTCATTGAGGCAATTTAGAATGATGGTAAATTACAATGATTAAATTATTTGTGTGTTATATTGTTAAATATTATTTTGCTTCAAATATTACTTGAAGGGAAATTTAAAAAATATTTTGCAAACAGAAATCATGTCTGAGTTGTTCTTTACTACTGTAGTATTGAACCATGGACAAAGATAATCTTAATCATGTTTTTTTTTTTTTTGATGAAGGATATCATGAAAAAAGGTGACATAACAGGATTATCACTTTTCCTTGAATAAAACATATAACTAAGATAACTTGGTATAGTAGATAGAATTTGGACTTGATGTTGGGAAGACTTTGATTAAAATTCTACCTCTGAGATTTACTAACCGTGTAATTAAGGACAATCAGTCAAGAAATAATTATTGAGAGAACTTACTCTGTTTGAGACACTATGCTAAGTACCAGGGATACAAAAAGAAGCAACAGACCATCCCTTCCTTCAAAGAGCTAACATTCTAATGAAAGACAATTCCATTAATTTCTCTGACCCTTCATTTTCTTACCTACAAAAGGGGAAGGTTGTAGGAAACAGCTTTTCAGGTTCTTTCGAGCTTTCAAATTGTGATCCTATTAGATTAGGGCTTACTTATATAGAATGTACAATAAAATGCTTTCTAAAGAGATTTTCTTGAAAGAAAATAATATATACTTTCTAAAACCAGAAAATTGGTTATTCTGAATATACTTATATTTTAAGTCAAACTGAAGCACTGTACATTCTAAAGACTGTCTAAAACTTGTCAGATATGAGATAAAAATCTTCTACTTTATGTGGATTCCTCAGAGAAATAATTTTCTAAAACTCAGGAATGGGACAACTCAAGCTACTCTCATTTGAACAGTTTACTCATTTGGTTGTGTTGGCAAAACATCTGAGGAAAACAAAGCCCTAAATGATGAGCCACTGATGAGATGCCTACTTTCTGACTTTAAATACGGCTTTGATTTTCTTCTAGATGTAAATTGAATTTCATGTATGTATTGCCAAGTCATTTAGGTTAGAAAAAAAAAAAAAAGAAACAAAATCAAAGCAAATTATCAGGAATACAAGTAAAGAACATTTCTGTGTTGCTACATGGTGAGATCATCTAAGGTAATTGGCAGTCAGATAAACTGTTGCTCATAGACTATAGTATAGACATCAATGGCTAATATTCATGAGATATTCATAAATATATATGATCTTTTGGGCTAAACTAACTTAGGCTCTTAACTTTTTTTTAAATTTAAAACATAGCAAATAGAAAAAATAGCAAAAAAAAAAAGATTGTTATGTTGACAGCAGAACATGAGAGGATTCAAACTATGTAACAAATTTCCATTTCAAGAATGTATATATAATAATAAAACACGTATTCAGAATTGTCTTTTTTTTTTTTTTTTGCTTCTTTGATATAGTTTTCTTTTATTCTTTGCTTTGCAATTTTTTACTTCATTCTTTTTCCCTGTCTTCCCTGCTCCTCCTCCCCCAAGTAGGCTACAGTTAAGCACAAATATATGTATGTTTTTATATATTTATATATGTATACATGTACACACATACATACATGTTATATCTTTTGTTTTCTATCCGTGTTAACTCTTGTACTTCTACTCGCTAACTTGCCCCCATCCCAAAATCCCTCCCTTATCCTCTTCTCCTATGCTTTTCCTTACTCTTTATCCCTTTTCCATCATTCTACATACTTTATCCCTCCCTGTTAATTTAAACACCTTTCTACACACAACCTTATTCTATTCTCCCCCCTCTTATTTCTTTATAGATTTTGGAAGGTGTTATGTATTACTATTTTTACCTTTTCCTATATGATTTTGATTTTTAAAATCACATGATATTCAGCTCTACCCCAATCTTTCTTTTGGAATACCCAATTACTAATGACAATCTTAGACATGTAGTTTATATTTTCATGTATAAAACATAAACAATTTGTCCTTATTGAGTTCCTTAAAATTAGTCCTTGCTGTTGTCTTTTAAATACCAATTTTTTTTTGAGTTCAGGTTTGATTTGCAACAAAACCTTGAAAATCTGATAGTTCATTGAATATCCAACTAACTTAGAATTTTAAGAAATCTTGTATAAATAGTCATATTTACTTCTGGAAAAAATACTTATTTTGAACTTTTTCTTTAAAAATTTTGAATTTTAAATTCTTTCCCTTCTGCCACTCCTTCCTTACCAGCTGAGAAGATAAACAATATGTCAGTTATGTATGTGAAGTCATGTAAAACTTATTCACATATTACTCATATTAAAAAATTGTACTTGATATAAACCCCAAATTCACAAGTTCTCTTTTTGCAGGTGAATAGTATTTTTTTCTCTTGAGTTTTTTAGAATTGTTTTCAATTATTGTATTGATCAGAGAAGCTGAATCTTTCACAGTTGATCATCATTACAACATTGCTGTTACGATGCATAATGATCTTTCTGTTCTTCTCAGTTCTCTTTATATCAGTTCATATAGTTCTTGTCATGCTTTTTTGAAACCACCTCCTTGATCAGATATATCTCATAGCACAGTATTAACACCATAAAATCGAACACTATGACTTGTTCATTATTTTCCAATTGATGAACATCCCCTTGATTTCCAATTCTTTGCAACCACAAAAATGCTGCTATAAATATTTTTGTGTTATGTTTTCTTTGATTAGTGTTTTGTAGAAGAGACTTTACTTACAGAAGCAATAATAGTGGCTTATCTCGGGTGTTTTTTTTAAAAATGAGTTTTTATTTATTTATTTAAAATGAAAATTTATTATTATTTTTAGAATGAATCTTCATTTCAAGCTTGACAGAAATTGTGCTGTCATACATTCAACTGGACATTTTTGGACGTAGTTCCAAATTGTTCTTCAGAATGGTTGGACCAGTTCACTACTTCAACACTTCATTAGTATACCTATTTCCCTACATCTCTTCCAGTATTGGTGATAGGTGTAAAGTAGTACCTCAGAGTAGTTTAAATGTGTATTTTTCTAATCAATAGTTATTTATAGCATTTTTTCATTTGACTGTAGAAACCTATGATTTTATCTTCTGAAAACAATCTATTCACATCCTTTAATCATTTTTTCAATTAGGGAAGAGCTCTTATTTTTATAAATTTGACTCAGTTCTTTACTCAGTATGTATCTGAGCTTTCATCAGAGAAATTTAGCATAAAATTTTTGTTATTGCTTCACTGAAAGAAAATAAAATAGACCCAATTGAAAGAAACTTGATTTTTCACATAATCAAGTTTCTTTCAATTGGCTCTATTTTTGCTCTGATTTTGTCTGAGATACAGAGAGCTACCCATGCCTTTATTATTTCTGTTGAAGCATATTAGATCTGCTCCAGCCCTTTAGCTGAACTCGTGTATATCTTTTTCAAGTCTCTTATAAAGGACATATTATTGAATTTTGGTTTCTAATCCATTCTGCTATCCACTTCTGTTTTATGGGTGAGCTCATTCCATTCACATTCATTGTTATGATTATTGATTGTTTATTTCTCTCCATCTCATTTTCTTCTGTTTACTTTCTCTTTTTATACTATCTTCTTCAAAAGTCTATTTTGATTCTAACCATTGACATCTTTAATTTGGAAATGTCTCCAAACATTCAGCTCTATCTCCATCTGTGATGTAAGATGAAGCAGGAAGGATAGCTTTAGGTATCTGCCACCAATGTTGTACTCTGCAGCTATACTTTTACACTGAAAACACACATACAAGGAGACACAGAAACAAATACTGCTTTGATATAAGCTTTGCTTCCACTTGATGAAAACGGTTATTTTCTATTTAAACAATTTAGAGATTGACATCTCTTTGTTAGATTAATGCCTTTCTCAAAAAAAAATTTCATCCCTTTTCATCCCTTTTCTCCTTTGCCCTTTCAGATGTTAAGTTTGAAAATGATAAACAAAGATATCATCTCTACTGAAATAAGTGGTTTGCTTTCCGGCATTCTTGAACATTGTATTACAAACAGAAACCTGACATATATGTTGTGATTTAGGCTAGAAATAAATGGAATGTTAACAGTTTTCTCGAAAAGAACAATCAACCAGCACATTTAATTGAAATATTTCTGCTTGCTGTGTATTTTGTTCTGTTATTTGAATTATTTTAAATTTTATTTAACTTAATTTTGTATGTGCCTCAAGAATCCTAACCAAAAACATTATCTCCTGCTCCCAATAACATGCCCATGTTTACAGGCCATTAGGTGGCATAGTAGGAGCAATTAAGGTGGCACAGTAGATAAGATGTTAGACCTGGAGTAAAAGAGATTCATCTTCCTGAGTTCAGATCTGGCTTTAAATACTTATTGGCTGTGTGATCCTGGGCAAGTCTCTTAATCATGTTTGCCTCATTCTCCTCATCTGTAAAATGAGTTGGAGAAGGGAAAGGCAAGCTACTCAATATCTTTGCAAAGAAAACCCAAATGGGTTAAAAGAGTCACACAGGACTGAAAAATGAGAGAAAACAACAAACGGAGATGCCAGTTATTTGACCCTGGACAAGTCATGATCTAACTCATGTTCCTCATTTGGGTATGATGGATTTTGTAAAAGTTATATCACTTCTCTCCCAGGCTTGTTAGGAGCTAAAAATGAGATATGTCTATAAACTGTTTTACAAATCTTAAAGTATTATATAAATTATGATGTACTATTATTATAATATTTCAGGGATATGGATACCTTTAAGTTAGATTTCTTCCAATTTTGATTCAACCTCTCCTCCCCCATGAAAATGTTACATATTTCTATAACAATCTTCTATAAAACTTTAATAAATTTCAAAGAACTAAATTCTTTAGAATAAAAATAAAATAAAACTGTGATTCCCTAAACTATGATGATAATAAAGCTTAATCAATTGAAGTCTTGCTTTATATTTCTACATTTTTGTGCAGATTTTAAGAATAAATTTATTGAAAAATGGTTTTCTAGTAAGGTGTAATCTCTTTGAGGGCAGGGACTAATTTTCATTTTTGACTAATTTGACTAATAATAGCTAATAATATTTAAGATTTTTAGAGTACTTACTATGTGCCAAGCACTGTGCTAGGTATATTACAATTTTAAATTTGTTTGATCCACACAACCTGCCTTTCATAGCAGTTCTATAGCACTAATAAGGTGCTATTATTATTCCCATTTTAAAGAGGAAACTGAGGCAAAGAGACATTAAATGACTTGCTTGGGTCATATGTAGTTGATTTCAGAGGCCAAATTTGAACTCAGATTTTCCTGATTCCAGGCCCAACATTCTATTTGTTATGCCATCCAGGATAGTGTCTTCTATTTAGTAAGTGCTTAATAAGTATTTATTATATTAAACTGAACTTTTAAATTGGAGAAGTCACAATAAAACATTTGTTTTACCTCCAGATCCAATTGCTTTAAAGAAGAGCATTGAACAGGGTCACACAACTAGTAAGTGTCTGAGGTAGCATTTGAACTTTGGTCCTAGTGGTAGGCCTGGCACTTGATTTACTGATCCTCCTAGCTGCCTCACCATTAAACATTTAAAACATTTAAAAATTGTTTTTTCAATATATTTGATTTGTTTTGCAAGTCTATATATCTTATTTTATTCACTTAAAAGCATTATTCTGAGAAGAGGCCAGGAAGTTTCCTCAGAATGACAAAGAGATTAAGGAAACAAACAAAAAAGTTAAGAAGCCCAAATATTCCAGAGTATTTTTAAAGCAGTTACACAAACTTAGAGTTCATCTCAATTCCGGGCTATTTTTTAAATAGTTATGCAAACTTAGAGTTCATCTCTTTTCACATTGAAACCCAACAACCAGTGTTGGCTGAATTGAAACAGTTGTTTTTTGTGTTTCAAGATGTCAAGGATGTTAAAGTTCATAGTCAATGGATGCTAACAGAAGGTGATTCAAACTTTGTAATTAAAACTGCAGGGGGAACTTCAGGTGCTGAGAATATAATTACTTGAGTTGGAAATGAGTCAATATATCAGCTGGGGTGTGGATAATGAAAACTCATCAAAAGCTCCGTTCTGAATCCTCCTAGTGTCTCAGTTGATATGGCAGTAAAAATACCAAATGATCTAGTTCCATACGGATGTCAAAGAAAAAAAATCTGATTATTGAATGATCTAAATTACTTTCCACAAAACTTTGTTACCTTGTCTAAGCACTGGTTTTTGATTATGAAATATGGTCAACAATGACTTTATTTGTAATGCTAAAGAATATATTCTCTGTTGGAAACCACAGTGCTTCTTGTTAAGGAAGATAGAGTTGGCCTAAATAAACTTACGTTTTAATAACTTTCCTCCTAAATACTTGATTAAGAAACTTCTTTTTTTTTTTTTTGCAAGATATCAAAACAGAATGTTTTCATTATTAGATAATTATATTGTGGTGGGGAAAATATATACTTCATAGATTTAGTAAATGAAAAGACAGGGTCTCCTTTTTGTCTCCATCGGCCTATCTATCTCTATCTCTGTCTGTCTGTTACTATCTCTTTCTTTTTGTCACTCTTTCTTTGTCTTCCTCTTTTCCCATTGATAACAAATATAAGAATTTTATTGTACTAACATCTTAGCCTTAGAAGAGGTCTCATGGATTTAGTTTGACTCTTTTAAAGATGTGGTAATATGTGGCAGAGTCTGTATGGTTTAAAAATTAAGATTTTTGGCGTTTAATTGCTTATTTTATTACATCACACTGACTCTTTGCAACTAAGCAGTACAACTTCTGTAACCTTATGTATTAGCCCTCTTTGCTAGACAACCCTTACTTCTTGATGTCCTTATTTATTTATTTTTTATTATTATATGATGAATGTTGGAGGGGATGTGGGAAAACGGGGACACTGATGCATTGTTGGTGGAGTTGTGAATGAATCCAACCGTTCTGGAGAGCAATCTGGAATTATGCCCAAAAAGTTATCAAACTGTGCATACCCTTTGATCTAGCAGTGTTTCTATTGGGCTTATACCCCAAAGAGATACTAAAGAAGGGAAAGGGATCTGTATGTGCCAAAATGTTTGTGGCAGCCCTGTTTGTAGTGGCTACAAACTGGAAAATGAATGGATCATCATTTGGATCAATCAATTGGAGAATGGCTGGGTAAAATTGTGGTATATGAATGTTATGGAATATTATTGCTTTGTAAGGAATGACCAGCAGGATGAATACAGAGAGGCTTGGAGAGACCTACATGGACTGATGCTAAGTGAGATGAGCAGAACCAGGAGATCATTATACACTTTGACAACGATATTGTATGAGGATGTATTCTGATGGAAGTGGATTTCTATGACAAAGAGACCTAACTGAGTTTCAATGGATAAATGATGGACAGAAACAGCTACACCCAAAGAAGGAACACTGGGAAACAAATGTGAACTATTTGCATTATTTTTTATTATTATAACTTTTTATTGATAGAACATATGCATGGGTAATTTTTTTACAACATTATTCCTTGCACTCACTTCTGTTCCAACTTTTCCCTTCCCTCCCTCCACCCCCTCCCCTAGATGGCAGGCAATCTTATACATGTCAAATAGGTTATAGTATATTCTAGATACAATATATGTGTGCAGAACGTACAGTTCTCTTGTTACACAAGAAGAATTGGATTGAAAAGGTAAAAATAACTTGGGAAGAAAAACAAAGATGCAAGTAGTCCACATTCATTTCCCAGTGTTCCTTCTCTGGGTGTACTGATTCTGTCCATCATTGATCAGTTGGAACTGAATTGGATCTTCTCATTGTTGAAGATGTCCACTTCCATCAGAATATATGCTCATACAGTATTGTTGTTGAAGTGTATAATGATCTCCTGGTTCTTCTCATTTCACTCAGCATCAGTTCATGTGAGTCTCTCCAAGCCTCTCTGTATTCATCCTGCTGGTCATTTCTTACAGAACAATAATATTCCATAATATTCATATACTACAATTTACCCAACCATTCTCCGATTGATGGGCATCCTTTCATTTTCCAGTTTCTAGCCACTACAAACAGGGCAGCCACAAACATTTTGGCACATTCAGGTCCCTTTCCCTTCTTTAGTATCTCTTTAGGATATAAGCCAATAGTAACACTGCTGGATCAAAGGGTATGCACAGTTTGATAACTTTTGGGGCACAATTCCAGATTGCTCTCACAAATGGTTGGATTCCTTCACAACTCCACCAACAATGAATTCTTGATCTCCTTTAAATCCACTCATTTCAAGGTATTCTAATGATCAAGAAGATCTGAGTTCAAGTTTGACCTCAGATATTTATTAGCTGTGTGACTGGGCGAGTCATGGAACTCTGCTTTGAAACAGCTGAATAACACTCTTCTCTAAAAGTATGGATCCATTTGTACCAATTCCATTTCTCTTTCCCTCTATTTTAAGGCAAATCTGCATAGTGACAAAAAAGTTATTTTTTTCTTTTTCTTGCATTTGTTAGGATTATCTATGCAATTTTTAGGCATGTTTTTTTGGCTTAAATTAGTTGGTTATACATTTAGTCACTTTTAGCAGGACTTTTAAAACTTTTTCCTCTCACTATCACTTTTTGCCTGAGAAATGTTTTAGATGACACTCTCAGGTATATAGGAATTTAAAATAGCTATACAAATCGAACATTTACTGATAATAAATCATAATCTCACAAATAATCTCATAAACTCCACATTTCATTATACTACCCTATATGGGGACATAACCCATAGTTTAAGAAGCTTTGGCCTTTAGCAATTGCTATATTCATGAGGAAAATTAGTATTAAAATGTAGTCAATATTATGGAAGGCCTGAAAATTGTATCATATGAAGATTAAAGGCATTGGGAATATTTAGTCAAAAAGGGAAGAAAATTTGGCAATTCAAATATTTTAAAAGCTATTATGAGGTGGGGAGAGGGAAACTCTTATGGGGAAGAAGGATTAGATTTTTTTCTGCTCTGTCCTATAGGAATGAGAGTAATGGATAGAAAAAAAAAAAACTGAGTCAATTTTAAACTTGATATAAGGAATTTTTTTTTTAAACAATTGGAGCTATTCCAAAGTGGAATGGGCTTTGTTTGGAGGTAATACATTTCTCCAGTGGTAGATCTGAATAAAGCATTGATTCATCTGTATGTGAGGATGTGTAGCCTTTAAATATTTGAACATAGCTATCCTATTTCTCTCTATTCTCCCATCTCTCTCTCTCTCTGACCCAGTCTTCTTTTCTTAAAGCTAAATAAGCCCAGTTCTTAAATAATACCCTTCATGACATTGTCTTCAAGCAAAAGCAATATATGTTGGAGAGGGGATTTTTGCTTAGTTACCAATTAGATTAGATGGCCTCCCATTGAAGTCCTTTCAACTTGGAGATTCTGTGAAAGCAAACATCATAGTAGATGCTCTAGAAATGGATTTTGAATTGAATTCCTCTCTGAGAGAGATCTGGGCATAGAGTTTGAGTCGTTTACTGTTCCACTTGACATTTTTACTGGCCATTAAAATGATTTAACTGTGGCCTCATCATACACTTGTGCCAAAGTTAAGAAACATGTGCACCTTCCATAAAGACAGATCCAAGTCAGACCTAAAGATAACAATCTAGCTTTACATAGTTAGCTTTGTTGAAGAACAAAAGCAGACCTGTTTGTAGTGGCTAGAAACTGGAAAATGAATGGATGCCCATCAATTGGAGAATGGCTGGGGTGGTATATGAATGTTATGGAATATTATTTCTCTGTAAGGAATGACCAGCAGGATGAATACAGAGAGGCTTGGAGAGACCTACACGAACTGATGCTAAGTGAGATGAGCAGAACCAGGAGATCATTATACACTTTGACAACGATATTGTATGAGGATGTATTCTGATGGAAGTGGATTTCTATGACAAAGAGACCTAACTTGAGTTTCAATGGATAAATGATGGACAGAAACAGCTACATCTAAAGAAGGAACACTGGGAAACGAATGTGAACTATTTGCATTTTTGATTTTCTTCCCGAGTTATTCTTACCTTCTGAATCCAATTCTCCCTGTGCAACAGGAGAACTGTTCGGTTCTGCAAATATGTATTGTATCTAGGATATACTGCAACATATTTAACATATATAGGACTGCTTGCCATTTGGGGGGGGGTGGAGGGAGGGAGGGGAAAAAACGAAACATAAGCGAGTGCAAGGGATAATGTTGTAAAAAATTACCCTGGCATGGATTCTGTCAATACAAAGTTATTATTAAATAAAATAAAATTAAAATTAAAAAAAAAGAACAAAAGCAGAAAATGCTGATGTATATATCATTGCAGCATCTTGTTGGCTAGGCAAATTGTAGGCATCTTTTCTTTCTGCACTTTGCAGACTGAAAAAGGAAAGATCACTTGATATTTCTTTAGCTTTAGGGTTAGTTAAGTGTTTTGAATTCCATGAAAGAAATGTGAAAGCTTTTCCTCCTCAAATTTAGCTGAAAGCTTATGATTTTAATTAAGTCCATTGTAGTGTTAAGCAGATATGTATCAGAAATCCAGATGTTGTGGAGGATTCAAGCTTATATTAAGTTAATAACATGGTTCACAAAATTCCTACTGTAATTGGAAGTGTGTAAAATTGTTTTTAAATTCTTATTTTTCAATATGAGCAAGATTTTCTTAGATTTTTAAAACTATTTTCATAAAATCATTTAAAATCCATCTTAAAGCCCATATTTAAATTTTGTTCATGTGTTTTATAAGGAATATACAGTTTGGGGTTTGCATCACAAATGGCTAATCAGTATCTTGGGTTTTCAATATTCTAAATATTCTAATTGGCTTCTGAATTTCAAATCTCTGCTGGCTCAGTAGTTGCCAGTTTGAAAGTCATGGGCTGGGGGGAAGAGAAGAATGACTTTAACAACTGAAAAATGACCACCTTCTTTTTAAAAAAGAAATAAGAATAGAACTCTTAAATTCAGCGCAACTTCATACGGCCATTTTTATGTCTTATTTTCCTCTGTGCACAGAGGAAAGGAGACAAACTCTGATATTAGGAAAGACAAATTAAGACCTTTTCTATGATTAGTAGAAAATAGTAATAAAAAAGAGTCATTCATACTAGAGAAAACAAAATTCCTAGTGAGAAAAAAGCTGGATGGGATAAGTCATTGACTACAAATTTACTACAAATTTGAAAAAAGTATTAGATTTGGATCTGACTATCAGAACTTTATTACTCCTATGATTTACTGCCTTAGCTAGTGGTGTTCCATCAATCTATCAATTGACATTTACTAAGCAATTATGATATGTTAGGCACCATGCTAAGTACTGAAGATATGAAGCAGGAAATAATTAACAGAAGGAGGGTGTGAGAATTAAGAGGGACTTCCTATTGAATAAAGGATTTTAGTTGGTACCAAAAGATGACCAAGGAAGTCAGTAAGTGGAATTGAGAAGAGAGAGTATTCTAGACATGGGGGACAGCCAGAGAAAATTCCCAGAGATGGAGTGTCTTGTTCATGGAATGGCCAAGAAGTCAATGTTATTGGATCAAAGAGTATTTGTGTATGTTGGTTAGGGAGAGTAAGTTGCAAGAAGCCTGAGAAGATAGGAGAAGGATAGGTTATAAATTGCTTTGAATAGGAGAATTTTATAATTGATTTTGTAAGTGACAGACATTCAATAGAATCTGTTGAGTGGTGTTGGTATTAGTGGTGGTCAGAAATATGCGTTCTAAAACTTAAGGAAATGAAGTAGAGTCCTGAACTCTCCTTAAAGCAAACTTTGGAATTTGTTGATAATTTATAAAACATTTGTGTTCATATTTGTAAAAAGGAAGCATGTGCTTATCACCTTCGATAGACACTTAATTTTCCAGCATTCTGTTCTGTTTTTTGAGAGGGAAAACAACCTTAAGGTCAATTCTCATAAAACTAACCCTATCCAGACTTATGGATTAGGTCTAAATGGAAGACCCCATATATAAGGATAGCACTATTCTATTAAGCAGATCAAAGGGAGCTGTAATCCTTTGCCAATACACCAAACTGAGGTAAGCATTACTCCAGGCACCTTTTGAACACAAGAGTCAAGAATAAGCTAGATAAGAATTCACACTAGGTTTGGTTTAATTTCTTTGATGTCAGAAGATGCCACTTGTTGATGCATAATTTATTCTAGTTGTGTTTTGTCTACCTCTTCTCGCTCCCACCACTTCACAATCCTAGAGAAGGGGCTCAGGTTGGTCTTTTTATTTCATTGAGTGTGAATGTCCTTATCACTTTGTATCTATTCTGATAGCTTGTTGGTTGGTCACCCTGCCTCAAGTCTCTTTCTACTTCAGTCTATCCATCACTCAGCTGTCAAAGTGATTTTCCTATGTCACTTCTGCCTTCCCCTTCTTTCTCTGCCTCTGCTCAGTCAACTGTAGTTGCTTCCTATCACCTGCAGCATCAAAATTCTGTAATTCTGTTTAGGCTTTAAAAAATCTTCAAACCCTGCTTTTCAGTAGCACTTTTGTCCCTGTTTTCTGTGGTCCAGTGACATGGACCTCTTTATTGTTCCTCTCATAAGATACTCTTATCCCCTGATTCTGTCCTTTTCACTGGCCATTCCCCATTCCCCCATCCCTCCTCCTTACTATCCTTGGTTTCCTTCAAATCCCAGCTAAAATCCTGTCTTATGCACAAAGCTGTTCTCATCCCTCATAATCCTAGTGCCTTTTCTCTGAGATGATCTCTAATACATACTGATATATAAATGTATACATACACATAGATATACATAATATTAGTTTGTATATATGTATATAATCCTATTTGTACATAATTGTTTGCATGTTGTTTTCTACATTAGGCTATGAACTTTTTAGGAACAAAGAATTCTTTCTAAATCATTCTTTGTATTTCTGGGACTTAGCATAATGCCTGGCACTTACAAGATGCCTTATAAATGCTTGTTGAATAAATTTATTGATTATGTACGTGTCTTCTTCCTTAATGGAATATATGCTACGTGAAGATAGGATCTGTTTTCTTTTTTGTTTTTGTGTCCTTTATGTGTCCTTTATGCCTAGTATAATGCTTGGTGTATATAGTTAGGGCTTAAGAGATGCTTACTAAATTGACTTGAGCTGATTGAGTTGTATCATTATCTGTGTCTTGAGCCAGCTGTTTATCTTTATAGGCTTCAGATTTTCTCATATATAGATTGTACTAGTCTCTGATGTCTCTTCTTCTCCAAATCCTATGACCTGAAAGTTGACATTATAAATTGAATGGCTTTTAAACTCTAGATTGAAAATTTAGACTGATCTAGGAAAAAAACATTTAAACAAAGTCTTTGTATTAGATTAATGCTATAATGCATTCAGCCAGGAGTTGGATTAGGTAGATGATCTTTACTGTCAAACTATGCTCTACAATATTCTATTTTTACCATTCTGGTTATGGATTAGCAGGAAAGGTATGAAAATGTTATATTGAAAGGTCTCAAGACTAGATATTTAGAGTTAGCATTTCTATATTGCTTTCAGCTTTACAAAATGCTTCATCTATGTTATATCTTTTGATTTTCAACAAACCCAGGAAATAAATGCTAGGGTTATCCTCTTTATACAGAGGAGGAAACTGAGGTTAAAAGATGTTTAAATGATATCTCTTGAGATCATGGGCCTAGTTAGAGAGTAAGGCAGTATTCAAACCCAGGTCTTTAATGTCCAAAACTCTACCTATTCACTGTGACACTTATTGCATTGTTAGGGATTTGGGATCTGGCTGGTCCTTGCTTTACTACTAATAATGTGTGATCTTAATCACTTAAATTAATCTCTGAGTCTTAGTTTCTTTCTGTATATAAAACAAGATTATTAGGCTTTATTATCTCTACAAAGTCCTTATTTTAATTCTCTGCGAGTCTGGGAAATTGGAAGTATTTATTTCTTTGAGAAAGTTTATTTTGTTCATCATAATAAATTATTTTATTATTTTTAATTACTTGAGTTTAATCTTTAACATCATTTTACTATTTAAGTTTGTCTGGCTTAATGAAGAACTATTTAAAAAAAATTGCTGTGAATAAAGACTGGAAAATCCTGATTGTCATCAGGATCTTGGTAGAAATATGTACCATGTGTTAAGTGAATGGAAGGCTCGCTCCTGAGGAAGGAAGACCTGGCTTCAGTCCTGAGCTCTGACATATAAAAGCCATATAAACCTGGGCAAGTCACTTAACTTACTGGTATTTCAGACAACTCTCTAAAACTCTTTTTAAGTTATGGAATTTTTTGTTGTTATTGTTCATTTATTTTTCTCCATTTAGAGCTCTTTAAAAACTAGTCCCATTTACCTTTTTAGGTTCATTGTACATTGCTTTTCTCCCATCTACCTTCTGAATCAGCTACACTGGCCATCTTGTTCTTCACAGACAAGACACTTCATTTCCCCTTCTTTGTGCCATTTCAGAGGGCAGTTAGTGGAAAAAGTCACTTAACTGCTGTCTGCCTCAGCTTCCTCAACTGTAAAATGGGAATCATAAAAGCACCTATTTCCCAGGCTGATTATAATATAATATTTGTGAAGTGCTTAGCACAGTACCTATCACATAGAAGGTACTTACATTTCCTTGCCCTTAATCTCAGTGATTCTCACTAAAGACTTCACAACAGTAAATTTATTTCATGATAATTGCCCTGTGGTTTGTGGGAAAATAATACTATTATTATTTTTTGCAAGACACTTGAGGTTAAGTGACTTGTTCAGCATCACACACCTAGACAGTATTATTTTTGAGGGATCATTGTGAATAGCAGCAGCCTGCCATTTTGGGAACCTGCATATTAAATTGATACCATGTCAATTTAATAATTCAGTCAGGTGAACATAATAGAGCGCTAATGTGTTCTCAGTACCAATACAGTAAAAAAGTAATAAAACACAGCAACTTTTCATAGACCCCATTTTTATTATGTGACAGTCAACTATAAAGCATTGATTTATGAGCTAATCTCTGTATACTTGCAATGCACACACATTAAATTAATTATTTCACTACAACTTGCAGATTTTCATGGCTCATGGTAGGCTCTCATTTTAAAAAATCTATTTGGGAAAGGATATATTGTCAAAAATTATTTTCTTTTCAAATGAATATGTCTGTCTGTTAGTGAAATGCCTAGTAATCCTTTCCAAAGGAGTGTCATGGCTTTCTAGCAAATCTTAGTGTATCACACACCCAACAATGCATTCATTTTAGGGTAACAAGAGGTATTGGCTGCTACTATTTTCAGTTTAAAATTCAAGCAAAAAGAAATATGTTCCACTGTGCTTTGTGTACCGAGAAACTTTCAAGTAAGTCATTCTTATCCTCAGGCATGACTTGTGTCAACTCTACTCAGGGATCAACCACTGAAGTTGATTCTCTTTTGGGGGTTGGATTATATTTCCCTCTTTGACCTCTCCATTCCCTCCCCCTCTTTCCCTGCCTAAATCTTTTAATCATAAAATTATGATTAAAAGATAAGCCTTTTAAATCTCTGTCATTGCTATTTATATTTACTGTTTGCTTTTCCTACATTGATTTTTTTTTTACAGTGTTTCATATTTTATAATTTCTTTACATCACACATTATGACCTCATCTTCAAACATATTTTGAGTTGGCCTGGAGGTGTGTTTCACTTCCTGTGTGCCAGAAGGTTTTTGTCTTTCTGGAATCAGTATGTTATGTATTTGTTCACTATTTCTCTTTTAGGTCTTCCTTCTTGCCTGGTTATACATTTATCTATCTAAATGGTGTTTAATAATTATCTCAGAAATAACAAATTGTAAATAATTTTACAGATGCATGAAATCATTATAAAATAATTGTAAATCATTTTGGAAACTATAAATCAGAAAACTAAATTGTTTTGTTACATATGTTCTAAATAGCAATGGCAATAAATATTTTTAGAAGCCATTGAAATATCTTTTATTGGATAGACCTTTCATTGATTTTTATTTTTACTATCAGTTCTTAAAGGCTTGTCAGAGAGAATAGATACACAGAAAAGGATTGTGTTGATGAAATGCTAATATGAAATAATTCATGTAGTTATATGGATCTTTGACAAATTTTCCAAACCAAGTAAGCAATGGAAATTAATTTTAAAATTTATTCTTTCTGCCTTGGTTTAGAATTTTCTTTTGATCAAATATTTATTTATTTATATATTCTTTTTAAACTCAAGAGACTCATTTCTCAAAATAGAAACTAGACAAGAGAAGAAAAACCCTTAGGAAAAAGTAATGTTCTGAGATTTTCAGTTTGCTGCTTGATTTGCTTTCTTCTTTGTTGTCAAATCATTTAACTTGACCTTGTATATAAGAATTTCTCAATAAATATTTGTTGAATGAATGTATCACTTTTCTGTAAATAATTTTTAGCTTTGAGATGGAAGGGAAATAATTGTCTGTGAAGAGCTATGCTGTCAGTTGAGTACACGTATTAAACACTTATTAAGTGGAAGACACAATGCTGAGTGCTCAACACACCACTTCATATGATCCCCTTTGGAATCTGCTTGATATTTATTTTGCCAAATCCTCACATTCTCTCTCAGGACTCATGTTCTTCTTGGCTTAGACATTTTTTGAGAGAGTACAGACCTAGCTCACTGCTTTCTTTATTGTATTACTGAATAATTACACCACTACATTGATTCCCAAGATTTTTGAAGAAGCTCCCCCGCCAAAAACAACAACAATAACAACAAAAAAACTTTCCATTAAAAAAACTGTTAAGATACTGAGGCTTCATTGAATTCATTTTGAACAGTGAGAATAGTTGTACAAAGGTATCCGAGCACAGAAATAAATTCCCACCCACTCCACAGGGGGATTATAAAGATAAATACGAAGATTTGTGAGAGACATTTGTACCATTTGTGACCTTTTCATTTACATTGTTGTAGTCATTGTATATTTTTATTTTATTGGTACTGTTTATTTTGTGTTGCATTTAATTTGTACAAAGCTCACATTTTCTGAATTCCTTATATTTGTCATTTTTGCTATGCTGTAGTATGCCATACCATTAATATGCTATAGTTTATTTAGTCATTCCCCAGACAAAGGTTATCCACTTTGTTTTGAACTCTCTGCTCTCATAAAGAATTTTGTTATGAATACTCTAGCATATGTTGGCCCCTTTGTTTCTGTCTTTGACTTACTTGGTGTGTTGATGGAGGGAGATTCTGGAACTTAGCATAAAGCCTGGCACTTACAAGATGCCTTATAAGTGCTTGTTGAATAAATTTTTGTCACAGAGTATGAATAGTTTAGCCACTTTTTTGTACAGTTCCAAATGTGGAATCCAGAGTTTTTACAGCTCCCCAGCAGAGTATCAGTATGTTTGTCTTTTCAGGGTTCTTTTAGCATTAACTGTTCTCATCTTTTGTCACTTTTTCATTTTGTAACCTGTGGGGTGACACCTCAGGGTTGTTCTTATTGATGTTTCTCTCATTGTTAACAATTTAAAGCTTATTTTCATGTGATCATATTCAGTTTGAAAGAGTAAGGTAGAGGATAACAATTTATTAAAAATTTACTGAATTGGGCTCTGTGCTAAGTACTTTATAATGATTATATATCTTATGTTTAGGGAAATGGCTCTTGAGTCTGTTCTCTGATTAGATGAAAAGGCTTTAATTCAATAAATTTAATTTTTTCTTTTACTGAATGTATTTTTTATTCCATTATAATTTGAAAAGAATGCATTTAATATTTGTGCTTTTCTGCATTGGGTTGTGAGGTTTTTTTTACTTTTATATATTCATGCATTCATTTTTATTTTTCCCCACTTACATGTAAAAACATTCTTTTTGGTATACATATATATTCAATTTTTAAAACATTTCTTTATGAATCATGTTGAGAGAGAAAAATAAGAACAAAAGAAAAAAATCATGAGAGAAAAGAAAACAGAAAAAAAAAAGTGAACATAACATATGTAGATTTACACTCATTCTTCACAGTTCTCTTTCTGGATACAGTTAGAGTTTTCCATTCAAAGTGTATTGGGATTGCTTTGGATCACTGAACTGCTGAGAAGAACCAAATATGTCATAGCTGATCAACACACAATCTTCTTGTTGCTATGTACAATTTTTTTTGGTTCTACTCATTTCACTTAGCATTAGTTGTGTCCCTCCAGGCGTTTCTGAAATCATCTTGCTGACCATTTCTTATAGAACAATAATATTCCATTATATGCATAATTTACTCAGCCTTTCCCCAATTAATGGACATCTACTTTCCAATTCTTTGCCACCACAAAAAGAGCTTCTACAGTTTTGTACATGTAAGTCCTGTTCCTTTATGATTTCTCTGGGATAGGATCAAAGGGTATGCATAGCTTGATAGCTTTTGGGCATAGTTCCAAATTGCTCTCTTAAATGATTGGATCATTTTACAACTCCACCAATAATGCATTAGAGTCTCAATTTTTCCACATCCCATCCAACATTTATCATTATCTTTTCTTGTCATCTTAGCCAATTTGAGAGGTGTGAAGTAGTATCTCAGAGCATAGAGGCCTTTGTGTTTGGTGTCTTGTTAAAGCAGCAGGTATGTCTACCTGCGCTCTCCAGGCAACATACTAGTTTCCTGTGCTGGTAATTAGCCTTCTGTACTGGACTGGAGGTTGCTCCACTGCTCTGCTCTGCTTCTGATCCAGGACAGAGGGTCTCAGTTGCTTATCTGCTGTCATTAAGATCTTCTCACTGGCTTTCATGGACATCATCTGAGCTGGGCTGAACTCCCTTTTCACCCCAGTGAGACTGACCTTTCTTGAAGTCCTTCTAATCTATCTTGAGCTGGAGAGTAGTTTCATTTCATCAGACTCTGTTCAGAAGCTTGATTTCATGCAGTTTTCAAGGGAAACAGGGAAAGCGCAAGCAGTTTCCTGACTTCACTCCTCCAACTTGGCTCTGCTTCTGGAACTCTCAACAAACATTTTAAAAATAATTTTATAAACAACATATATAGCAACTAGTTTGAGGAAGGCATTGCACTAGGTATGCAAATGCAAAAAAGAAAAATAGTTGCTGCTCTCAAGAAGCTCACATTCTACTCTGGGATACAACAGAAACCACAAGATTATTTTGGAAAAAAAGGAAAAAAACACTTAAGATTTGGGGAATCAGGAAAGGCTTAAGATAGAAGTTGGCACTTGAGTTCTTAGCCTTCATAAACAACTATAGATTCTAAGATGGTAATAAGAAAGCATTCCTGGGCAGTTTAGACATGGGAGAGAGCCCATACAAAATCATGGGTGCAGGAAATGGAATGCTGAATTTTGGGAATGGCCCATAGTTCAGTATGATTGAAATGTAGAGTGAAATTGAATAATGCAAAAAGATCAAGTCTGACAAGGAAGGTGCCACATATCTCACTGTCAATAAAGACTCTGGAAAAGCATCTCTTTTTAAAAAATCTATAATTGTAATGATCAAGTACTTCAAAATTAAATTTTATTTCTAATGTTATTTCTAACCTTCCTACTTCTTTTTACTTTTAGACCTTCCCTCACCATGGCCCACAGGAATCTGACAGGAAGCTGCAATGTTAACTGTGGTTGTAAAATCCATGAGTATGAACCAGTCTGTGGATCAGATGGAATTACATACTTTAACCCTTGTCTGGCTGGCTGTGCCAGTAGTGGTAATCATAGTATGGGGGTAAGTGTTCCCAGCAAATTCATATGCTATTATTAATTCACCTTTCCACGACAGAGGACATGTAGGTATTCATTTGCTATTGTGATACTATACATTCATTAGAGGTTTACTCTAATCATCAAAATGCCTACTGTCCTAGAAAGACAATGAAGCAATATTACCTTTCTCCAGAGAAGAGGTCAGCTTTGAGGAGACACCTGACTTCCATACGAGCGCTTTGGCTATTTCCATTACTGGCTCATTGCAACATGATAGTGTGTATCTCCTGGTTAGCCCTCTCTCCCTTACCCCCTTCTTTTCTTTCTTTTGATATCTCTTGTATGCAAATGTGAAGGTCAAGATGGCCATTACATTTGATGCCCACAAAATAGAAAAATAAATGGTCTTTGGTTTCTTTTTCATTACTTTATGGATTAGATCCAGTATGTGACTAAGTTGTACTTTTGACACAATTGGGGTCTTTAAAATATCTTCTTAGGTGTTTTTAGAAGCCAAAAATAGATTACACTTTTAAAAACTTTGGGTTAAAGATAATTCTGTTGGTTCAGCCTTTCAGAGTTTATTTTGAGAATTTTCTTCCCCATGAGTTGTGAATAACACATAAAAAAAATTTTAGCTCAAAGAACATTGGATTCAGAATTGGAGGACTTGGTTTCTAATCCTAGTTCTGCTACTGACTGTGTTATTTCTTCTTTCTTTTAATCTGCAAGTCAATTGAACTCTTTGGAATTTAGTGTCTTTTTTATATAAAATATGTGTTGGATAAGCTTATTTCAAAGTTATTCCTAGCTCTAAAGCCTCTGATGCTGAGAATCTATGATTCTATTAACTAGAAAACTTTCTTGCGATTAATACTTAGAATATTTTCATAGTACTATAAGGTCTGTAAGGTGCTTATGTAGATGTTCTGTTTCCCTCTTTGAATCCCTAACTGTTTTCAAGTCTCAGTTTGAGCTAATTTCTGCAGTTGTTAGTGCCATTGAGAATAGCTTTATATTTTATCTTGAGATTACTTCTCTAAGAGGGTGCTATGTCTCCCAAATAGAATGTAAACTCTTTGAAGGGAGGGGCTGTCTAGTTTTTGTCCTTTTATTATTAGGATCTTGCCACATAATTGGAGCTGAATAAATGCCAGTTGAATTGAATTGAATCATATAATTCCTTTTGTGAAGTTAATATTACAAATAAGGAAATGGAATCTCAGAGAGATAACTAGGTTCAGACTTGCCCAGAGAATATACAATTATTAAGTGTCAGAGTAGCATAAGCCCTTATGTTCTGAATTCAAGCCTAGTACTATTATCCGCTAGGCCAATGGTGTCAGACTCTAATAGAAACAGATTCTTGGGTTGAAATTGACTTAGAAAACCACAGTCATCATTATTTATGCTATATTGCCTCTTTATTTATTTTGTTAAATATTTCCTAATTATATTTCAATCTGGTTGGAAGTTACACTTGGGAATTTTGTGAGCTGTTGGCTATGAATTTGACAGCTCTCTCCTAGGCCACACTTTAATAATACAATGAATCTGTGAGTTTATTTACTTAAGTATTTCTCTCACCATATATGCACATTATAGTTCAAAGTATATTAACTCTTTCAGGGCATGTGTTGAATGAACGACAAGCAGATGGCCAAACAGCTTTATTTTGTCACACTTCTTATGACTCTATTTGATTATGAAAATGTTAAAATCATTTTCTAATTCATTGAATTCAGCAGGTATATTTTTTTCCTGAAAGAGAAACAAAAAAATCAGCCAAATGATTTTTTACTTGTATTTGTCTTGTATTTAAAGTACAATTAAAAATAGGGTTTTTTTTGGGGGGAATGATCAGTGTTTTGAGAAAACAATTCTCTTGCTCAGTTTATTATGCCAATATATAATAATTATTATATATTGCCTTTTAAGAGCTACCCATTTTCCACATCACCTAATCTGTTATGGGCTAGAACTCTGAACTTGAAACAAAAGATTCTTACAAGGTACTAAGTCAATGGAATTGATAGAGACAATAGTTATATAATTTAGCATGATTTAGTATGATTGATTTAATCCTACAAGGAGACGTTATGGGCCAGAACTTGAAAAAAGGTATTAAGTGGAATTGAGGAGACAATGGTTAAATCTAGTTTAGCATTGATTTAATCCTACAACAAATAATGGTTTCTTAGTGACATAATGATTAATGTATACTCAGTGTAGAGTATATCAGCTATAGAGGCTCTCAGAGGCTGAAACAGATCTCTTCCATCTTCTACCTTTATTGTGGCTGGAAGCTGAAGTACAAACCTTTGGATCCGGAGAGATTCAGAGGACAGAGAAGGAGGCAGGAGCCTCAAGCCCATGGAACTAAGGAGAGAGATATCTCTAAGAAAGCTAACTGAGCCCCAGAAAAGGAGACAAGACTTTGAAAGAGACAATAAAGGATTTGAACTTTAACCTCTGACTACTCATGTGGTGATTACTCTTAACTGACATGAAGGCTGCTTCCAGAGACCCTAAGATAACCTCAACAGAGAACATTACATTTTAGAAAGAATATTACACTAATCTACTTGATGAACTGAGATTTTTTTTTTTACTCACAGCATCTGACTTGCTATGACTTAAAAGGAGAAAATTCTGTGATGGTGCTGATAATGATTAATATTAACAATATGTATTAATAGCAAAATGGCAAAGGTAGAGAACTACCCTTAGTGTATAGAAGACACTAAGATTCAAGGGTACCCTCTGACATTCATTGGCTATGAGACTCAGGACAAGTCATTTCATTTTGCAGTGGTCCAAGCAACTATCTTACAGACTTTTAAGTTACAGAAAAGGGACTGATGTGCATTGGCAGAGGAAGTTTCTTTATTAGTAGGTTAGGGATTAACCCAGATTCCATGCCTCTAAGTTTCAGTGCTTTGACTTCTGAATAGGTTTATCCATACCTATGTAATTTTCTACTTAGATTCATTCTTGCCTGTTGAGATTTTTTTTGGAGGCTGATTGTCATTGTTGATAAACACACCTTTGTGAATATATTGTATGTAGTTATTTATTAGGATTCATCCCAAAGCCATTCATTCTGAAATTTTTTTCACACTTATTATTTCCTTGCTATGTATTTTGTTGTTGCTGATCACAGCATTTAACTTGAAAGCTACTTTATTTTCTTTCTTCAGGTTCGTAATTATACAGAATGTGCCTGTGTTCAGAGCCGCCAAGTCATCACTGCACCAACGGTGGGGCAGCGCAGTCAGCTCCGGATGGTTATTGTCAAAACCTATCTCAATGAGAATGGCTACGCCGTGTCTGGAAAGTGCGATCGGACCTGTAATACCCTTATTCCATTCCTTGTTTTTCTTTTCATTGTTACCCTCATAACAGCATGCGCCCAGCCATCAGCCATCATAGTCACACTCAGGTGAGCCCTAGATTATATTTACAGGGAGGCCTTCATTGTCCTTACAGGAGCTAAAGTAAAGTATCAGGGTTTGATCATTATTTATGAACTGAAAGAAGCATTAAAAGTCACCTTGGTTATATAAGCTTAGTCCTATATTGGGAATTGAATGGGATAAGAGAGAAAAGTAAAGAGTTTGGATGAAGTGAGATATAGGTGTAGAGGGCCACAGATAGTGGGGGAACTCTGGGTAAGGTATAAGAAGACCCTTCAGCCCAGAGGGAACCTGCTGACAATGTCTGGTTTGGCTCCCCATCTCCCCTACCAGTTCTCATTCTTCCTGAGAAGTCAAGAAGGGCACAACCACATGTGTTCTACTTGAAACAAGGGATACTTACAGTAAGGAAGCATTTATATTTCAATAGCAAGGTGGTTATAGTTAGCACTTGCTTAGTGTGATATGGTGATATAATGGTTCTCTAGTTGGCACATGCTCAGTGTGCTGTAGTGATGTAATCTTACTAAGGTATTTAGGGCTGAGAGAACTGGAAAGAAAGGGACTCCATCTTTGACCATCCTTTGACAGTCTCCTGTCTTCTTTACTGCTCCACTGCTCCGAGACCAAGGACTTGGGCTGGTGCCGAGGTCCTCCAGAGAGCTAGTCCGGATGACATATTTTGGCACCCCAGTATGTCGGGGGTGTAGAAAGCATAGTACATTTTGGCACCCCAATTTGGGGGCTCTAGAAAGCATTCTACATAGGGAATTTAGGAACTTGCCTATATTTATACTCTTTTTTCAGTTGTGAAAGGGTTGGTGTGTGATAGGCTAGAAGCAAGGACCACAGCAGAGTGCAATCACTAGTCTTACCTCTGAGACAGATTCCTTAGGATGTCTCCACTTCCTCAAAATGCCAACCCTGAAAAGTTGTACTTTGTTACTTGACTGTGAGAATATGTATAAACTATGAAAAACAAATCTGAAAGTATAGGGGAACAACAAGAAGCCTATTGAACTTAGAAAATTATTTATATTAAAGATACAAGGTTGCCCTAGATTTTAAGCAGATTGTGGAGGAACACTCACTGGATGTCCTTGAATGGATTCCTGTTTGGGTCAGTTTCCAAGCCTTTCCAATTCTTCTTCCCCAAATGCTCATAGATTACATATCCTCTCCACTTACATAGTCACTGTTCTAGTTCAGGCCATCGTAGCATCTTATCTGAACGATTTACCATAGCCTTCTAATATATCTCCCTGCTTCAAAGTTTTTCCTCTCAGCAATCCATTTCTCCTCATGGTAAACTCAGTCCACACTTAATTGTTCTGTAAGCATTGACCTAGTAAGCATTCAAGATATAAAGTGGGTGTCAAAGATGTAAAAAGTGGCAATCTCTGCCAAAGCAGAGATCTAACCATGTTGTTTCCCTGCTTAAAAGTTCTATTGGCTCTTTATAACCTCTAAGTTAAAATAAAAATTCTTCAGTTTGGCATTTATAGCCCTGAGTAGACATATTACCCTTCCCCCACACTGTGGTCAATCCAGACCATCCCATTTGCTGTTCCTCATACATTATATCATCTCTCTTTTGTCTCTTTGCCTTTGCATATTCCTCTTCTCTGGAATGTCCTCACTCCTTGTGATACTTCTTAGAATCCCTAAATTCCTTCCAAGCTCATGTCAAGTGCGTAATCTCCCCATTTTAATAGTGTCTTTCCCTCCCAAGTCCTGTAAAGCTTATTTTTTTTTATTTTGTATTTACTTATATGTATATGTTACCCTCTCCTTAAATTCAGGGATTATTTAGTTTTTGTCTTTCTATTGCCAATGCTTTGTGCTGTTCCTGGCACAGTTGGCATAATAAATGCATGTTGATTGGCTGGTGAAACTTAGGGTTGTATTAGATTCTAAGACTCCAAAATTCTGAGATTCTGTGATTCTTTGTTGGATGGCAAGTGTAGTTTATTCTAGACAAGCAATTACTAATGTTGAGATGATTATCTTTGTACTTCCTGATCTGGAATCAATATATTGGCAAAGAGACAGATTTTTTTTTTCACTTGGCCATGCATGCATGCTGTGTGCTCTGCCTTGTTTCTGTCATATCCCAGCTTGGTTTATTTCAGGGATAGCAACTAGACTCATGATTTCATTAGCATAGAAAGCTCCCAGGTGAAACACAGCAAGTATATTTCAGAGGCAGGATCTCATCTCATATCTTCTTGGCTCTGAAATCTGTGTTTTTTACAAAATTGGAAAACAGACACTATGCCTTTTTCCTACTTTAACACAACATGTCCAGAATCTATGTTGTAATTTTCTTCAGTAATTAGATGTAATAGAAAGGACAATTTGGGGTTATTCAGGAACTTATGACTACATTGCTGACTAGTGTACTTAAGGAATAATAGAATAATTTTTGAAGACGTATAGAGATTAGAAAAGTGCTGCAAGTATTTGTAAAGGAGAAAGGATCAGTATTGTGTGCTCTGCATCTAGTAGCCAGTTGATCAGAGAGGCTAAAAGTGAAATATAATTGTTTAGTTTGAATATCAGTGAAAGATTCTCACCCTGCTTGCTGCATTTAGACCATCTAATTCTGGCTGCATTACCATACTCATCCCATTGCTATTATCCTGGACAGTTACAGTAACTGTCTCAGATCATTAAAATATATGCTAATCTACTATTGGTCAGTCAATTAATAAGTGTTTATTAAAAGTGCTACTATGTACCAGGTGCATACTAAAAGCTGGGGATACAAAAAGAGACAAAAGACAATTTCTGCCGTTAGGGATTTTATACTATATTGGGAAAGACAACAAGCAAACAAAGTGACACAGGAAAAATGGGAAATAATTAACATAGGGAAGACACTAGAATTAGAAAGATGGGAGAAAGCTTCTTATAGATGGTTGGATTTTAGTTGGACTTTAAAAGAAACCAGGGAAGTCAGTAGTTGGAGTGGAGGAAGGAGATCTTTTCAAGCTGAGAGGATAGTCAAAGAAAATAAATGCCCAAAGTCAAGAGATGGAACGTCATATTTATGGAAGAGCCAAAAGGTCAGTATTAATGGATCAAAAAGTACGTGGAAAAGCCATGGAAATTTATTGAATAGAAGAGGAATGTGTGACATGATCAGACCTAAATTTTAGGAAAATGTATGAACATGGATTTAGAGACTGAATGGAGGATAGACTGAAGTGAAGAGAGACTTGAGGCAGGCAGACCCACCAGCAGGTTATTGCAGTAATCTTGGTGTAAAGTGATAAAGGCTTGTTCTTTAGTGGCAGCAGTGTTGAAGGAGAAAAAGAGGAATATTAGAGAGATGTTGTGAAATTGAAACTGATAGGCCTTGGAAAGAGCTTGGATATGGGATAGAATGAGAGATAATGAGGAATTCAGGATGATTCCTAGGTTGTAAATATGAGAGACTAGGAGGATGTTGTTCTTTTTTTTTTTTTTTTTTTTAATAATAAGAGCTAGGAAGGGGAAAGATTTAGGGGGAAAATAAGGGGTTCTGCTCTGGACATATATAGAATTTAAAATAACTGCTGGACAGACAGTCTGAGATGTCTGGAAGGCAGTTGGAGGTTTGAGATTGGAGGTTAGCAGAAAAGTTGGGGCAGGGATGATAGATTTCAGTATCATTATCATAGAGATGCTAATTAAATCCTTGGAAGCTGATGAGATCATCAAGTGAAATAATATAGGAGGAGAAAAGAAGAAGGCCCATATCTATCATTAGAGGGTATGATTTGGTGGAAGATGCAGCAAAGGACACTGAAAAGGAGTGGTCAAATAGAGAGGAGAAAAACCAGGAGAGAGTAGTAGAGAGAAGAGAATATCACAGAAGACAGATCCATTAACAGTGTCAAAAGGCTTCGGAAAGGTCAAGGAAAATGAAGAAAGGAAAAAAAAAACTATTGGAGTTTTGGCGTCTGATAAATCATTAGTAATTTTTGAGAGAGTAGTTTTAGTGGAATTAGGTCAGAATTCACATTAAGAAGAGAGTGAAAGGAGAGAAAGTGGAATCATTTGTTAAAGATGACTTTTTGAGTTTAGCTACAAAGGACAGAAGAAATTAGGATGATGGTGGAGATGGGAAAAAATGTGAATTTTTTTGAGAATAGGGGAAACATGGATATATATATATATATATACATATATATATATATATATATATATCATAGAAAATTAGCCTATAGAGAGAGACTGAAAATAATAGAAAGAGTGGGGATGGCACAGAGGAGGCATTCTCTTGCTAGAGATAGGACAGAATAGGATCATTTTAACATGTAGAGAGGGTAGCCTTAGCAAGGAATAAGGCTACTTTATCATGGGAATTAGGGGTGAAGGAAGAGAAAGTGAAAGAAGGCATCTGAGTGATAGGAAATGAAGAAGAAAGGAAAAGAGAGGGAGTTCATCACAGATTACTTCAATTTTTTTCAATATTTGATCAAAACCTGCTAGGAGCCAGAGTTTTTTTTTTTTTTTTTTGTCTTTGTATCTCCAGCTAAGTATCTTGCACATAGTAGTTGCTTAATTATTGTTGAATGAATGAGTATATGATTTTTGGCAAAATTCTATAATTCATTATTAAAGGGATCAGTTTTGAACAGATAGAAAAAGAAGTGATGACTATCAAGGGCTGGTATGGCTTCATCAAGAAAAGATCATGCTGAATTAATCTTATTCTCTCTTTTGACACATGTATCAAACCAGACAGATCAGGAGAATTTTGTAGATATAGTTTACCTAGATTTCAATAAAGCAACTGATAATCTTTTCCTATTCTTCTAGAGAAGATAGTGACATCAGTTAGATAATAGTACCAGTATTAAACTGATGTGAAATTTGTTGACTGACCCATCCAAAAGAATAGTCACTAGGAGGTGTTTCAGCAAATTGGACTTGGTTTTGTGCTGTTTAACATTTTTATTAATGACTTAAAGGCAATAAATAATGTGCTAATTAAATTTGGAAATGACACTATGGAAGTAAAGTAAGTTTACTTCCCTCCTAGTCCATTTCCTCTCTTTGAAATATACACAATACTGTAAAGTTGAAAAGAAATAAAAGCTAACATTATATAGTTGTATGGATTACCAAGCACTTTACATATATTATATTATTTGATCCTCCTAATGATATGAAATAGATGCTGTTACTATTAGCATTTTACAGATAAGGAAACTGTGGCTGAGAGAAGTTAAGCCATTTACTTGGAGTCACACAGCAGGTGAATGTTTGAGACAAGATTCCAAATTTAGCACACTCTCCATTATGTATTATAATTGAAGGATGTATAAAAAAGGCTGGCCCACATGGATAAAGGCCAAGAATTGGTGTCATATAAAAAATAAGTTTAAAAAATGGGGATGTTAAGATTTGAGAAGAGAAGATTTAGGGGAATATAAATACTATCTAAACGCCTTTCATTTAAAAAGAAAGAATGTTTTGATATGCTTTGGCCTAGAGGGTACCATTAGGATCAACATGTGGATTTTTCAAAGAGAAAAATCTAGTTTCCTTCTAAGTATACATTTCTTGACAGTTAGAGCTATTCAGAGCTACAGTTGGATGCTTGAAGAGGTATCTGGGCACCCCTCCGTAGATGTCTTCAAGGAAAAGTTCTGTTGGGTATGTTATGGAGGGATTCTTATACAGATTTAGGGTAAACTAGATGCCTTCATTCCATTTGTCATAGAAATATTGCATTCTCCCTATATTTAAAAGGAATTTTTATTTCTTATTTTGTTTAGATCTAGTAATAGCTTTTCTCAAAGTCACTAGACTTTTCAGATTTAAGGAATACATCTAAATAGAGTAGTTCGATAGACTTTCATGTAAGTGGAATTACTTTGAAATTGTTATTTCAAATCATTCTCCTTTTTTTCTTTTTTCCTTTCCTGTCCTGATTCAGATCTGTGGAAGAAGGGGAGAGACCTTTTGCACTAGGAATGCAGTTTGTTTTATTACGAACACTTGGTAAGTCTCTGAATTTCCAAGTACAATTCTTACTTCCACTTTGCAGGTAACAAACTCTCAATTGCCTTTGAAAATGAGAAGTTGCTTGTTTTCATTAGGGGCTGGGATTTTACAGCTTGACATGGAGGATACTACTCGTTCTGATTTGAACAAATAAAAGGTGAATGATTTAAGATCATAGATTTAGAATTGGAAAGGATCTCAGTGGGTGTCCAGACCAATTCCCACATTTTACAGATGAGAAAGATAAGGCCCAAAGAGGTGAAATTACATAAGTGTCAGAGATGGCATTTGAAACTAGGTCTTCCAACTCCAAATTCATTGCTCTTTTTCCTGTACTACATTATCTAAAGTATCCAATTGGATTTTTCACTTGTCATGAAAGAAAAGCCATAATGAATTTATGTTGTTTAAGGTAGAAATAAAAATTTAGATTTTGCTCCCTAAATGGTAATAATTTTAAGTATCATAGATCATGGCACTATATAAGAGACTTATTAATAGGCTTATGTAAAAGTTCTGTTGTGCATTGTTAATAATTAAAATGATGGCATTTATTCATCTCTCAAAAGTGAATTATTTAGCTGCCTAATTCTTGGGGGATGGTCATATTTGTTGCTGAGTCATGTCAGTTTTGTCTGACTCTTCATGACCCCATTTGGAGTTTTTTTTGGGCAAAGATGCTAGAGTTACTTGTCATGTTCTTCTCCAGATCATTTTACAGAGGGGGAAATTGAGGCAAACATGGTTAAGTATTTGCCTAGGGTCACAAAGCTAAGTGTCTGAGGCCAGATTTGAATTCATGTTTTTTCTGACTTTAGACTCAGTGCTCTATCCACTGTGCCACATTATTGCCCCTTGATGCTGATGGTAGTACAAGTACATATACTCAAAAACTCAATAAGATTTAAAACAACCTTGAAAATCATCTCATTTGACTGAGCTTAATCATATTAATGATGAGGAAGCTGAGGTGTCCAGACCAAGAGAGTGATTTGCTTAATTTTACACAATAATTTTTTTTCTATTTGGGGATAAAAGTGAATTAAACGTTCTGGAAAATTAGCCCAAACTTCCAGACTCTTTTTTAAGAGCTAGGATCATTAACACAACTGAAAATGATGTGGTAAACTGTAACAGCAGTCTTCATTGGTGGCCTAACACTGTTATTTTGATTTTATAAATACTCTTGCCATCATTCATTGAGCTGATACTTCAGGGAAATATAAAGAAAAATAAGTTTAGCTAAAGCATTTTTCTAAACTGACAGCTCTGAGCCTGTTTGCTCCACCAGTTTCATTTTTAAAAAAGACTTCCTCATTTGATAGATGCTCAGTCTTAAATTGTAGCCTCTCATTTCCCTCAGCTGCTGTTGTTCTTCTCAGCAATCAGTACTTTTGTCCACAGGACCAAAAAAATGTGATTTCATGCCTTGAATTTTCAAGTATCAACCACATTTCTACATTAAAGAAGGAAGAATCTTTTACCAAGATTTTGAAATATACAGTGTTACTGGAATCCTCCAATGGGTGTCAGGAGCCCAAAATTAACAAATTGGCTTTCTAGAGATAATCAGAAAATGAAAAATTATTTTTTTCTTATAAATCTGTTATCACTGTTCTACCCATAAGTTTTTTTTTTCCCTGAGAATGTGCTTTATAAACTTTTATAAACTATGTTGTTTGCAAAGTAAATCTGGAATCCTTTGAGAAAATTAAATGGGGGGGGGCAATTTAGACAGGTGTGGTATAGAAGAAAATCACTGTTTTTACAAAAGAAAAAAAATGTTTCCCCAAAAGATAGTATGATAGGGGGAGTAGGGAAGGGTAGAAAAGGAATCTTTCTTCTTTTTGTGTTTTCTCTCTCTCCTGAGCCTTCCTCTTGTGGAGTTTGTTGTCTTGAACGTGATCAACAATTTTGATTTAATTGTCAGGCATTATTGCTTAGCTATCCACAAAAGTTAAAATCCATTACCAAAAATTTTATAGAAAAAAAGAGATTTATAGGTTTTCTAACCTATCTCCTAACAGAATTTTGAGGGGTAGTTTGGAGTAGTAACTAAAGAGTTGGTCTCTGCTTTTGATGTGTTCTGTGGTCCTGGATAAATCCTTTGACCTTCTAGAAGCCTAAGCCACTTTCTTAGACTATCATTTATAGAACAATTGCAAATCTTCATTGGTGGAGAGCATTTGCTCCTTGGGAATTCCCTACAGGACTAAAATCACAAGTCAAGACAAAAAATAAATTAAAATGTTATTATAATAAAACAAACAAATAGCAACAAAAACCAAACCACCTTCTAATCCTCCAAGGCCATAAAGTTTCTTTTTCCTATTCCATGTCAGGATCTCTCGTGTGTATGACAAAGAGGAAGTGATTCCTCATAAGCTTTCTGCCTGAAAGTTAAGCAAATGTTATTCATATAACCACCACAATGCTCTCAGCAATATAAGGAACTAAGGATGTTTAGTCTAAAGAAAAGAAGACTTAGGAGTAACTTGAAAAGTCTTCAAATATTTGAAGGACTGACATGGATGGGTGAGAATGGATTTGATCTATTTTGACCCAGAGGGTAGGTATTGCATCAGTGGGTGGGTATTCCAAAAAGGTAAAAGTCTAATCACAAAATACTCAGTTAAAAATCAGTAAAAGTACTCTGTCCCATGAAGCAGTATCTGATACTTCTGAATGAATCAGCAATATAGACCAGGTGGTCAGAATTCCATGTTATAACAAAGTATTGACACACAATTCCAGAATTTTTTGACAATTTTCTTTACAAGTGGGGATTGGAAAAAGAAAACAAACAAATACATTAAATTGTAAAAATTATTTATGCTATGAGTTTCTGAATATATTTTCATTATAGTGAACATTTTATAGCAATAAATTTTTTATAATAAAGCTTGAGATAAAGTAGTATAGTAGAGTACAGACTGTAAGTCAAGTGGTTCAAGTCAGATACTAGCTCTGCAAGCCTGGGAAAAAAAATTAATGTTTCTGGGCCTCAGTATCCTTATATGTGAAATGTAGATTGTAAAGGCCTCTTTTCTCTTTAAATATATATCCTATTATCTCTCATGAAAATAAATAAGTAAAGCAATCCAAAAGAAAATCACATTAGAAATACAAAGCTTGTATAGTCTATATTCAAAACTTGTAAGCTGTATTTCTCTTTTTTGATATATACTAAATATGAATCCTTTCTTTTTTTTTTAACTTCTAGCATACATTCCTACTCCAATTTATTTTGGAGCAGTTATTGATACCACCTGCATGCTTTGGCAACAGGACTGTGGTGTGCAAGGCTCTTGTTGGGAATATGATGTGACATCATTTCGTTTTGTCTATTTCGGTTTGGCGGCTGGTCTCAAATTTGTTGGATTTATTTTTATTTTCCTGGCATGGTACTCTATAAAATACAAAGAAAAACAGCTGCAGAGACAAAGGTGGAGGACATCTCCTCTTCATACTGTCTGTGAGACAGTTTGCCACACAGATCCCCGTGAAAATTATTCTCGCACTATATCATGCCCAACTTTCAACAACAGAGGGGAGCTCCAGGAAGAAATGGGTCTTGGAAGAGGAATCCATTATTCAGCACAGACATACCCTGGGCCCTTTCCAGAAGCAATAACTTCCTCAGCAGACCCTGAGTTGGAAGAAGCCACTGCTGCCATGTAGCCCCCTTACCTGAAGGTTCATAATGGAAGACTTTGGTTTTGTTGGTTGGATCGAAAATGGCGCCTTGTGAAACACCCGTGCCTTCTTTTCTTTCTTTTTTAAACTCTAAAGACATAATCTATGAACCAACAAAACTCAATGCAAACAGCCATTACTGATTGCGAGTTGGATACCTCAACGTGACTTAAGAGTCTTCTTTATCCCCCTCTCCAGAAAATGGAATTTAAAGATAGGTTATAACTTCAGCTATATTAATTTAATGTTCATGCTCCAATCTAGTATAAATCAAAGGCTGAGATATTCTAAATTGTTAAGCAGAATTATGAGAAGAGTAATAGAGATGCATATCATTAATATAGACTTCAAACAAATAAAGGTGAGATGTATCATCAGGTTTGCATTTACAAATCATAGTTTTTAGATTATAACTACTGTGAGTTCTGCTACAAAGCACAAGTGAATTTGCCTAAACTATGCAATTTGATTAGAAATTTGTATGTATGGCATGTTTTATTTTTATTTTTTTAGAGCCTTTGATCCAGCTCCGTCTGGAAAGGAAGCTAAAAAAAATTGTCCTCTTTTTCTTAAAGTACTATTGATAACTGTAAGCCATAGAAGAGTTAGATATCAGGGAAAGTTTTCAGAAGCTTCAAAGACACCATGGCAAAGCCCAATATAGCAGACACTTGAATTCAGAGTATGTGTTCTGTTTCAGCCTCCTCCATTCTAAGGCTGGGAAAGAAGCTGCTGAATCATAAATGCAGGGGCTTGGAAATAAACTAAAACTATATCTCTTGTAAAAAAGAGCAAGGTGAAAAACTTTGACTCTGAGAACCTCCTGGCTGACTTCCTTTCTAGGATAGTTGCTGGACAAATTCATTGGCTAAAATCACAGTCAAGGCAGCTACATTTGTGACTTTTAAAATGAAAATAGTGAGTTCCCTCCTCTTAGTTTTCCCCACCACCTACTCCTACAACCTACTAGGCAATCATTTCAACACTGTAGTTCCAAGTCTAAGTAAAAATCTAAGTGTTCTAAGAAGGAATCATAGATATGTGTAGTCTTTGTTAAAGAAAATTTCTTTGAATTCTCCCTATATTAAAGTATTAAATCAAGACCGTTATTCTTGGGAGTAAGAAATCCTTTTGAAATCAGTAGAAATTAGATGTGTGAATTGGTACCAGTCAGTCAACCAACTTTCAATTGAAAATGATTAAAATGGATGACTCTATTTTCCTCAATGTCATCTCATGAGATCCTCTTACCATCTTTATTTCTTTCCTCTTTACTATCTTGAACATTGTAAGATGGCCCTAAAGGGAGAGTTTTCTCCTTTTACATCCATTTTATATTTACCATTAAAGAATATTTATTGTGTCCCTTGGGCATAGTTTTGTCAGAAAATAAAGTTCCATCATGATTGATCATAAAATATCTCCTAGTAACCAATACCTAAAATATTTATCCATGCTATAGAATGAATAGCAAGCAAATTTGTAGGGCATGGTAACTTGTGTGTGTGTGTGTGTGGGGGTTTATTTTGTCTTCAGGGCTGGTGTAAGAAATGGTCTCTCTACCAGGTAACTGTTTCCTATAATTGGAAATGTGAGTTTGAGAATTTTGCCTCCTGATTTGGGAGTGAGATTTACCACCATTTATTCCTAGTTGTATTGACAGAGTAATATGAAAACCATATTTGCATGTTCTTTAATAGATTGATTTCTCTTTACTTTTAGTCATGTTAGTTATGTTTTTATGGTGGTTGTCTATAGATTGTAGAGAAATAGTTATTGTTAAAAATGAAAGAGTATTTCTAAAGGAGAAAGCAAGGAAGATTTTTGTCTATTGACATTCACATATAGCAGATGGTAAAATAAATCTGTTTTTGCTTATTTCATAGGATCATCAGTTAAGGTTAGTAAAGACCTCAGAAGTCATGTAGTGCAAGCCCCTTACTTTAGAGACAAGGGAACTGACACACCCAGAGAAGTGCTAAGTAATTTTTACCAAGTTCACCTGGGCAGTAAGTTTCAGGACAGAAGTTGAATCCATGGCCTATGATTCAATAGCAATTCTTCTTTCATCTGTACCACAATGAATGAAATTTGTGAATACCTCCCTATTTTAGTTTCTTTCTGCCATATAGTTAATGGAGTACAATAGCTCCTTGTGGGGGAAATAGATATTAACCAACAAAATAAGCACTAGTAAAGAAGTTGCTCCTTCTGCACTCCCTGTCAAGTTTCTAATTGGGCGAGAAGCTTCTTACCCTCATAGTTTTTAAAACAGAAATTGCTTCTGGTGAGGTTCATGGACATGAACATACTAGGGTACTTGAAATAATTCAAGCCCTTATTCTGAGATATTCAACTGTTTATTTCTTTTTTAAAAAAATTATTTTATTTAAAAAAACCCCAATAAAAATAGAAAAGAAATACAAAACAAAATAAAGGAGGACATTGTCATGTGCCCAGCAGAACATCAGAGATGATTCAAAATATATAACAACAAATTACCCAACTGGTTCTTTCTAAGGAAATAAAGGAGATTCTCTGAAGTACACTGAAGATTTGATCATGCTCATTATCAGATTACTGCCTGAGATTTTCCTATATTTAACCTGAAAGGGTGTGTATGTATGTGTGTGTGTAAAACTGAAGATTATAGTATTCCTTATGTCATCCCATCTTTCTTTCCTCTGGCCCCAGACTTGATCATGTTAACTGACTGCTTCTTCAACCAGTGACCTCATTGGAAAGTACCATTTGATGAACTCCATATTGATTTCTGGGACTTCATTAATAATACACTTCCTACCTATGGATGGTTGTGGTCTTGATGGTGGATGTCCTTTAAGCCTTTTCTATCTTTAAGAAAGTTGGGATTAGTACTTCCCAGTAGGTCATATTACTAAGTGTCCAATTCTTGAGTTTCCAGGTATAGTCTAGTAATGAAACTAAGTATCCATTAGTGAGAAGCCTTTATGAACACATAAGTTTTTAATAATTACCTCTCAAGTAGTGTCTGGAGGAGACTGCTTTCAAGGACTATGCCTATGTGTTTGTCTACCTGGGATGTTTATTTAAGACATAAACATACATGTTTATAATCATATTTCAAATGTACTTTCTTTAGTACTTTGTGTAGAACATCCAAGAAAAACCCTAGAAGTAGGAAAATGATTATTAAAATTTTAATTATATATTTCACTAGATTTTAATGATTAATCTATCTTAATGATCACTTAAGTAAGCATCCTGCTAGAATAAGTTTGTAGTGATATACCTCAAATATGTTTATATTCCATACTGAGTATGTAAACAACCTATTTTAGGCATTGAAATGCATTCTAAATAAACTCCTGACATTAATTAAGCACATGAATTAAGCTGTACTTTGATAATTAACTTTGGAATTGTGGAAAAAAAGTTTAAGCAATTTTGTGTGTGATCATTTTGTCCAGAACATTTTTGTTCCTCTGAGATTTAGTATTTCCATCTACCAGTTCTTTGGTGTATATCAATTTCAAGAAAATTCTTAATGAAACTTTTTTTGAAGATTTGTCAAAAATATACACCAAATCACCTACTTTCCTTGGCTACTAATCATATTCCTATACCTACATAATAAACTGTGGAGGTCATGAGCATATCTTGTGTGAGTAACAAAACCTAAAAAGCATTCAAGTGCCTCTTTTGACAAAAGGGCAGATTAGTGATTGACAATGTAAGTCAAACTCTGCTTTCCAGGATGGATGAACTGAGGATTTGAGTATTTTACAGAGTTAAATTCAGGTGTTTAATGATATTTGTTACAGAATATTACACATTTCCTTGGGTGGATACACAAACCAACTGTATAGGAAGTAGCAAGATGAGGCAGAAAGAATGCTAAATCCTGTGTTCTCTCTGTGGCTTTACTATTAAGAACTTGTGGGGGACCTTGGACAAGTCAGTTAGCCTGTTTGGGCCTCATTTCTTTTTCTGTAAAATGAAGGGGTTGTACTAAATGACCTCTAATGTCCTTTCCAACTTTAAAAATATCATATGTTCCTATGCAATATGTATTCTACATTTTTTACTATTTATATTGGGATAGATATTTTTGATTAAACTCTCTGGTGTAAAGCCTTACCTTTGTAAAGTGTTTACATAGTGCAAAGTGTTTTTCCATCCATTGTTATTTGCTCCTTACAACAAAATTGGGAAGTCAATGGAAGAGATATGATACCTTATTTTACAGATGAGGAAACTGAGGCTTAGTGATTAGTTACTTAGCCAAGGTCACAGGGCTATTTAATAGCAGGACCAGAAGTAGAACTCAGGTTTTCTTGTGACTCTTAAAGGCTCCTCCCCTTATATCATGTTACTCTTCTAAGAGTCAACAACTATCATACTTTTCTAGTGAACAGTGTTCATATTTTAAAAAATGTAATTTCATCAATGTATTTATTTTTATTAGTGCATAATGTGTGAATTAGCTAATGTATGTAAAGTGCTTTCCAAACTTTGAAGAATTATATAAATTCTAGCTATGATTAATTATTATAATTAATTGAGGCAATAGAGCTGTGTATTAGAGGAGAAGCAGCAAATTCAGTAAGATCTCAGTTCACAATCCACACTTAGCATTTGCTGGTTAATTTACCATAGGCAAATAACTACCATAGGCAAGTCATTTAACTTCCATAAGCCTCAGGAAATTCCCTAATATTAATATTAGGTTGTCTACTACATTACTAGATGGAGTTTTTACACCAATTATGGGGAAAATCTGAGCTCCAAGCTTGACCTATTATATAAGTAGAGTGTGCTGTGAATTAGCATTTCTAGTCATTGAGTAGAAAATAGTTAAAATTCATTTTTTTAATTGTCAGGAAATGAGCAATCTGACTATGGGAATTTCACTTCCACTTACTACCACACAAAGCATGGGGGCGTCATAATAGCACAACTGCTCTGTAATGATAATAATACAATAGAATTCTATAACTTGACTTCATAATATAGGATCTGAAGCTTGAGAAAAACTGGAATCTGGTCCAATTCCCTGGTTTTACAGAAGAGGAAATCAAAGCTCAGTGCTTAAGTGCTTTTTCCTCAAGAGCACATGGGATGTAAATAGCAGATTTTAGAGTCAAGATTAACTAATTGAAAATTTAGGACTCTTTCAATCATTCAAATTTCGATATAAATTCATATCATAGCTCCCCAAATATAGCAAGTTCTACATAAAACAAAACTGATTTGACCTGGTTGCCATATCAATAGGTATTAACCCAGTTTTAATACCAAAGTTCTCTATTTACTACATAGCAATGAATACAAAAATATTAACATCAATTTTATTTTCCCTTTTCTATTTCTTTGTTATTTCAGTGATTCTCAAACTTCATTGGTCCAAAAATCACCCTTGTGGAGAATGATCCAATATACGTATCACTTGCTTTAGTGATCAGGAAAAAACTTCTCCCAGAACAAATGTATAAAATGACAATGCTAAGAAGTGATGTTTAATATAAAACTAGGCATCATAAGTAATTTATTCATTTATGCCTCAATTCAGTTTAAAGACTAGAATGTTACAGGAGTCCAAAGACCACTTTCAAGAATCACAATTTGAGAACTACTTTTCTAGTACCAAATTTTGTGCTTTTCTGTGCCAAGATGGACCCAGTCTTGGGAGGCAATAGGCAGTTCAGGACCTACACTTCTGTTTACTCAAAAGAGAATTTTTTATGTGAGACGTAAAAGAAAGACAAAAAGCAAGACAAAAAAGAAAAAGAACCCTTTGGTTTCAGCTTGCATTCTTCAGTAGAACCAGGATATCTTTTCTCCATTCCTTCTTATTTGTCATCAAAGAAATGATCAGTTCCTACTGTGTCATAAATTATCCAGACTTAATAGTACTGCTTTATCATTTCTGGTATCCCCTTCTGGAGATGGGGAGCTTTGGTGATTATGCTTTGGTGTGTATTTTCAACAATGTATATACTACACAGACATATAATGACCATCAATAACTTGCATAATTATATCCCAAATAATTTAATCCCCTAACAGATAGATTTCAAAATGCTGTTAAAACCCAGATTTGCCTCAGACTTCATTTGTCATTATCCAGACCAGTAGGGAGCCTTACACATATTTCCATTATGCATTTCATAACAACAGGCTGTGCAGAATGGCCACTGGGCTAAATGAATAGGCTTTCAGAATAGAAATCATCTGTAACAATCATTCTAATTTTCTCTGTCTCAAACAAGGTCACTAAATATACTATTTTTTTTTTAAGTTCAGGAAAGTTTTGTATGTATCTGATGATCTTTCAAAATGGGGCTTGTTTTACTCAGTTCTAGGAAGGATCAATATTCACTTCAGCCTTGTCTACAATGTCCTTTCTCTCTTTTGCTTCTGGAACATAAGAACTGCATTGGTGCTACTGGTGTCCAAGGATGTATGTTCACCATTAGCTAATCCCACGGTATTATTCCCAGTATTCCAGTGCTAAATGACTGCATGTGCTTAACTTTGGGAAAGCTGAAGTATTTCCAGGGAAAGAAATACTTTTCATGCTCATTAATACAACTTACTCAACATTTAACCTATGGAGACTTTCTGCTGCAGAAATGAACAGTGTGATTGAAAATACTTTTTCTACAAAAAACTCAGTGCTTTTTATATTCATTTTAGCAATTCTAAGCAGATATTAAGAGTAGTTTCAGAAAGAAATAAATAGTGACATAGTTCAGGTTACCTATTGTTATTTTTTCTTGAAGAGATCTATACCATTAAGGTGTTTTTAATGATGGGGTCTTGAAGGGTGATGTTTTTCGTGGTGACCTATGGTTTTTACTGGGTAGAATGGAAGCAGAAAATATTCCTGGAAAGTAAAATAATTATTGGGGCACATTAAATCAAAAAGTTGTACCAAAAAAAATCATTTGGAATTTGTATCAAAGAATGAAACATTAAAAAAAAAAAAAACTGGTTAAGATTTTACAGTGGACATTTTTCATCCAAAGAATACCTCTATCATGAACCCCAATTAGGAGCATGAAACAAGAACACTGGATTCTAATTAATTTTTGAAAAATGATATATAGTGTCAAATAATTTGGCATTAGATCCTTAGTGGTGGTGGTGGTGATGGTGTGTGTGTGTGTGTGTGTGTGTGTGTGTATGTGTGTGTGTCCGTCCATGTAGATCTGTGTGTATGCGTCTTTATAGAAATATATTTGTGATGAGAGGCTGTTTTGAATTGTTGCATACAGAAGGCTCATTTTGTGGTTTTTAAAATTATTATTTATTTGGAGAGCACTTAGGATCATTTAATATATATATATCACTTCGTGTTTAATGAAAGCTACTGTCAATGTACTTGTAAACGTTTGTTTATAATTTCTTGAATACTTGATGATTGAAAATAAAAATTTAAAAAAGGAATAAATGAATACATTGCTTTCTTGGATTGAAACCAGAGTTTGCCTTTTTGGATTTTTGCTGTGTCAGGAGATGAAACAATGGTGAGCCTTTGGGCATTTTCTTTTTATAAAATGATAAAAGGAATTGATTGCCAGGATATTCTTTATCATGCTTGAATCCTTTGCTGATTTGTTTTTCCATAGACACAAACTCAAATATAAAGTCTATAAAACTTGGTCTATTCAAAATCTTCATCACTTGGCCTCAACTTACATTCTTAGTACTATTTCATATATTTATTCATTCCTGTCACCTGAAATTATTTCCTTTTCTCTTCTCTTGTATTGCCTTTCTTCCCTTTATTCTGCTCCCTCACCCCCTGGGTTTTGTCCTCTCCCCACATTCTCATCTACTAGATATTTCCCCTTAAAGATCTACCCATCTCAGATTCAATTTCTTTCATGAAGCTTCCTTCAGAAGATTATTTCCTTTCAAAATCACTCTTTTCTCCTCTCTCTGACCTCACACATCATTCTGAATTCTGTGTAGTTATTTGTGTATGTTTTATCCTTCCTTAGAGGAAAAATCTACTTGGAATTCATAAAGAATTCACTAATTGAAATGAGCATTTCCTAGTTGAACATAATGACTCCAATATCAGAATCTCCCTAATAGATAATCAGAGGAGTTAAGGGGAAGAGCCAAAGGTAATGAAAAAAAGGGAGAGGAGCATTTTGATGTTATGGCCCCGTTTTATCATCCAGTTGGGGATAAGAATAGGAGCTTTTGAGTTGAATAGAAAAGCATAATCTCAAAGTTTTCATCAAAACATTACTAGGACTGGCACCAAGAATAAATTGATTCTTTTTGAACATTGACATCTTCCAGTATCCTCAAACTTTTCAATCAATATGAATTTGGAATGTCATAGTTCTACTTAGATACATCCATGTATATATCTTATTGTAAGCTTCTTGGGATTGAAATTTTTCTTTCTACTAGCAAATATTTAAAAGAATCTTAATGTTTATTGAATTGGTTAAATGCTCCTTTATATATTATTAGGATGGAAAGGATTTATGTCACCTACATGCCACTTATGCCTTCAAGAATTATATTGTATATTCCAGAATAGGGAATTGCCTTAAAAAAAAAAAAAAACTTAAGTAAAGTGATCCCAGTCTTTCTGACATCACATAGGATATATTTAATAAGTTCACCAGTTTTCAAAATTCGATCTGCAGATATCAACTGACTGCCTTTTGGCATATTGAATAGGGTTATCTCCCTCCTCAAATTTTCTTTGAGCAGCAGTTCTTAATCTTTGGACCTAATTTGGAGAAATTTCAGAAGAACCATGAACTTGAGCAGGAAGAAAGATTACATCTTTATTTTCACTATCAAAATAAATTTATCATTTCTTTTAATATTTGAAAAGCATTATGAAAAGAGGTCTGGCTTCACCAGACTGCCAAAGAGATCCATGACAAAAAAAGAAGAAAAATAAAAGGTTAAGGACCTTTGTTATCATTGGATCTCTCTTTTGTTCCCATTGCTTCTTGATTAATGTTACACTTATATGTGTACACATATTTCCCCCATTAAAATATAAGGTCCTTGAGGAGAGAGATTGTTGTGTACTCCTAGAACCTAGCACAGATACTGCCAAAAGTAGATGTTTAATAAATGGTGAGATCGAATTGCTTGAAATGTATAATAAAAATGACTCCTGAGGACAAAATATGCTTAAATTTGATGTTATGAACCCAGTGAGATGTTTGATGCTATTGGGAATCAAATAGTGATTTATTTTATTTAGAGCTGGTTAGCTGGGGATTAGTAATGTGAGGAAACCACTGAATTCTGAGTCTATGATCTAGAGGATAAAAGGGAAAGAGTATAGAAATTAATCAGAGTTTATGATTCTTTCCTAAATGAAAGGAGAAAGAAGGCTGATGCTTTAAATATAGTGTCCCTTAAGAGTTGTTGGAGGGAGGAAGGGAAATGAGAAAGGAGAGGGGAGGGAGACAGGAAGAGAGAAAAGAGGGGGGAAGGAAGGAGGAAAGGAAGGAGGAAAGAGAGGGAGAAAGAGAGGCGAGATACAGGGGAGAGAGAAAAAAGGCACATACATAGAGACAGAAAGACACACAGAGACAGAAATAAACACACACAAAGACAGAGAAAAAAGAGAAAGAAGAAAGGAAGGAGGAAGAAAGGAAAAGAATCATGCTTCAAATTGAGAAGTTATCCAGCTTTGGACATTCTGCTTAGATCACTGTGAAGGGTCTGAAATTAGTTTCCATTCTTCATTCCCCTGTCCTGACTTTCCACCTAAACAAAACAGTGGCAAAACCTCACAAAATCAATTTCGTTGTTTATATATGAGATAGAGAAAGTATTTCTTCATTGTGATCCATCATTTACATAAAGGCCTCTGTCCATGTTTACTTATGGAGAGCAGAATATATTTAAAAAAACCACCTCTTTTAAAACATGTCATTTTTTCTTAATTATGTGGACATTTTTGGCAAAAGGGATTTCTTTCTCTTTCCTACACAATGACCTCAATTGTCCTCTTTGCTTCAGGGACTACAGAAAGCAATATTTGCTGTTTCCTACATGAAATCTTTCCTTATTCTGGTCCCAGCCCCCAGCAGCTCCTTAAATTACCACATATCTATTGTTATTCTTAATGTGTACGTGTTGTATGTCTCAGTATAATGTAAGCTCTTTGAGGGTAGGGGCAGTTTCATTTTTTGTCTTTGTACCTCCCAGAATTTAGTACAGTGGCTGGTATATAGTAGGAACTTAATATATCATTGTTTAATTAAGTAGAAACTACAGGACGCTTGTGGAATAAATAAATGACAAATGCAGTTTCTTTCCTTTAGCTTTTTTCATATAGGATTGGTACAATACCAATGTCATGGGAGCTGGCCAAAATCTTTCTCAAGTGGCTGCCTTTCTTCCTCTTCAGAACAGCTAACGGTGCAGTCCATCTCTGTAGCTGTTGTGATCCCCAAGCCAAAAAGGATTTTAAATTTCTCCAGATCATCGGCCAGTTAGGAGATCAATATTTAGTGTTCATTTTACATTTAATTTCAGAGGCTTATTGCATTTCTAACTCTTAAAACCAATATAAATCAGCCCAAAGTGAACAAAAATATTCTGTGGCTTTTTAGAATGACGAAGATGTTATGTGAGGGAGAAATAGAGAAATCACCATGGATCAGATTCTTTCAGGTGCATTTTGGTTTAATGACAACATCAAGGGAAGTGCTGTTATTAAAAAAAAAAAAAATCAATGAAGATACATTTCTTACTCCCCACCCTGGCAGTAGGATGTAATTTTATTTTTCCGTTGTGCTACAGTGACACCTTGTGCCTGAGAAGAGAAATAATCACTACTTCATTGGAAAATAGCTTAGAGTAGAGTTCTGGCTACAACCCAGAAAGCTGAGCAAGGTATAAAAATTCAGTCATAAATGGCCTTTTAATCCTTTGTCTTATGTCCCGACACAATTTACTGCATTTATTGCCAGCCTAGCCCCATTTCATATCCTCTGATCTGAAGGACCAATACCTTGTGAATGGGCTAGGATGGATTTCATTCAACAAATATTTATTAAATACCTACCTATTCTGCACCTGGATTCTCAACTGTGCTTATAGGTCTTCATTAATAATTTTGTTATCCTTTCTATTTTTTCACATTTACATATAGATTTTATAGATAATTAGGACTGAGTCATTAAGTTTTTGAATTCTAAACTGTACTTCTAGCCTTCATTAATAATTTTGTTATCATTTCTATTTTTTTCAGGCCTAGATGTAATTAGGATGGAGTTACTTAAGTCCCTCCTTTTTGCTCTGATTCTCCCTTTATCAATGCCAGCCTCTTTGAGTTCCCTATATGTCTTCCTGTCTTCAAGCATCTGGGACATTGAAGATTAGTTAGACTCATAGATCTCTAAAAGTATCGATTTTAGTTTTAAATTAGGAAGATTTCCTGGCCATTAGATCTATCCCTAACTGAAATGGGCTGCTTACAGAGGTAGTGAATTCCCTATCTATGGAGGTATTTTAACCAAAGCCAAATGATCACCCATCTAGAATAAGGTAGAATAGATTTCAGGTATGAGTTAGACTAGCTAACCTGAAGTTCCTTCTTTCAAGATTTGATGATTCCATGATTATATGAAGTGGAATAAGGGATGATATTTCTTGCTTAAAAAAAATTCAGACAATAGCCAACAAATAGAAGATTTTTTTTTAAAAAAGAAGAACACTGATTGGACCTTATACTTATATTCAGAAAATACACTAATGAACTTTGGAGGTAAGTCCATCTTAATCTTTTTAAAGTCTGTTGAGATAGAGTATCTGAGTGAAGTCATTTGTTCTCCCTATAGTTCAAATTCCTCCAAGGGCTACAAGGAGGCCACTGAGTACAAGTCCCTCATATTATAGATAAGGAAACTGAGGCTTAAGATAAATGTCTTGTTGAGGGACACATACAGAGAAAGTTTCTGAGATGAGATTTTAACCCAGGGCTGTCTAATTCCTTGTTCACTACCTATTCACTATACAAGCTACCTCTCAAATTCTATCAAACTCTATCCCATATAGGAGATTTAAATTGAAAATAATCTAATCTGGTCCCCATGTCTGAAGCAAGATGCTAGATACTAATTACAGCCACTAGAGAACATAGTGGTTGGTTTCCAGTATTACTTCTGTGTTTTTAGAGCAGCAATGCACTGCATATTTAGGATGCTTTCTAAGACTTCTTTCATACTAAATCAGCAAAGGGAGAGAAAGAAAAAAAGGGAAGGAGGAATTAGATGTAAATGACTTTCATTATGTTTTTCTAGATTCCCTCCTGCTGGGTGGCCAATCTGCTCTTGCCAATGATATTACAGAAAAAAAGGGCATAACCTCCTCCACATGCAGTAAATTCCATATTTTTATGTCATATTAACTATTGCTGAAGTGTTTTCAGTGCATTATTTTTATATCTCTATTGGTAAAATGCCTGGAGATGACATACCTCTTTTACAAGACTCCCAGATGCCAGCAACCTTGAGCCTATTTTTGCTATAGCCTATTCTCTGAGTCACTAATCTTGGCTTCAATTTCTCCTAAAAATGTCATGATATCTTCAGGATAGCAACATTAGTCTCAAGATCGAGGTGTTAGGAAGAAAGTAGGCCAGGATTTCTTTAGGGAAATATTTACCCTCAATGCTATACTCAAAGGGAATCTATAGTCTCCCCTTAATTATTCAAGAACTATCCAATTTTTTCCTTTCTTTTATATAAATGATCCTTTGATACTTAACAATTCCTTAATATCTTAACCAGAGAGTGAAGCAGAAAAGAGAAACTTCTAAGTAGCTCAAGAGACTTGTCTTAGTAAATATAGAATGAAACCAATCACTAAAGTTTAGAAGTTCTTCCCCATCCAGGCTTCCAATAAAGTAAAATATTATTTGTTATTCTGACTTCTATTCATTTAGCAACTATAGAGCTCTCAAGACTTATTCTGCCTGTCCTGTAACCCCCAAAACAAAAATGAAGCAACTTCAAGGAAATCATCATGTTCAAACTGGAAATTCATTACTAGTTGTTCCTCATAGAAGACAATGATTTGAGGTCTGACTGGGATTTAATAATGTAAAATGAGATCAGTTTATTGCAGAAAAATCTTTACTACAAAAACTTGGTCATGTGAATTTATCTGAAGCAGATAAAATTAAAACACCTTTTATTTCAAGAAATATTGCTTCTAGACTTTCCTGAAGCCAGAATTGTTCTATAAAAGTATCACAGAATATTATACAAGATCTTAAAAACACAGTAGGTTTCCTAATGACGGGAGATCTATTTACAAATAGCATCATTCATGACCATAAATACGTTTGTTCTGTCATTCAGCCAATGACACATACATCAGATATGTAACAGTTAGTTAGTTTTAAACATATTTACAAAGTCTATGATAACAGCTTTTTAAAATTAGATTCAACTAAGAGAAACTGAATCTTTTTTTTTTAAAGGAATCTTAAAAACAAAGCAGTTTTTTTGTTTTTTTGTTTTAGTTCTTGAGTTATGTAAAACAAAAGACCAATAAGCTAAACAAAATAACAGGAAACTCTTCAACAGAGGTTGGGAATGATGGTGAAGAAAATGAATGAGGTAATTCTTTTGTTGCTAAGTGAAAATCTACAATGGGAAAATAGTAGTAATTCAAGAGCATAGAGTTTTAAAGGCAATTAATTGAATATTATACTTTTAAAGATTTCAGTATTTGGTGAAGCCCATAAAAATGAAAATATAACAAAATACTATGAAATTAAACTCATAGTGTATATGTGTTGTGTATGTGTGTTTGTTGTTCAAATTAGGAAACATTCATGAGTTTATTTCATTGAATAGATTTCCTGTTATGTAGTCCAGCTCTTAAGGCCCTTATTCATGTTATTAAAACCCTTCCAAATGAAGTCTTTCATAAGATGTCTTCAATAATATACTCAAATTTAGATATTTCAAGGATGTGACAAATGTTTTGATACTCCCCTCAAATGGAGGGAATAGCCAATTTTTCATTCTTTCTTTGTTATTTAAAATCTCTCAACACTTTTAGCCACAATTTCCTTCTGCTACTCAGTTTTAGCGAGTCAAAGTAAAAACATGCAATATTTTTCTGGCAAAACAGTATAAAAACAATATACTTTTCATTTATAACCCATTCTGAATCTCTTTCATGTGACCCTATGGCATGGTATCCCAATGCGCAAAAAAGTGAGGCAACGAAAAGCAAGTAAAATAATGAAGAAATGACACAGGGAATAAAGATCTCAAAGTGCAATATCATTTTACTCTAACCTGTGACATTAAGAAATTCCAGTGGTTAAAAATCATTGATCATAAACACATTATGTAGGCAGTGCGAGTATACTAAGACATTCATTGATGGTGACAACTTTTGGAAGCTATGCAACTCCAATTCTTGGCATCTTGGTTTAATAATTTTTCATGGTGTTTTTATGACCTTCAAAGGGTAATACTGTTTTAACACCAAAAAAAGGTCTTTTTCTACTTGTGAAAAATTGAGAATTAAAAAAAAATGTATATGTCATTGGGTCTATGACACAAACATACATACATGTACTAATTACAACCACAACATATAGTTCAAATAAACTTGGAATGTGTTTTGGCATGATTGCCTTTATTAGTTTGCTAATAAAAATAAAAAAATACTGTGTATAAGGTTTACAATTTCAACTAATTAGAGGACAGTGGAGAACCACTGCCTTCTAAGTTTTGTAAATTCTCTCTTGTATGATTATTTTTTGTGGTGTTAAAAATTGTCTCCATTTTGCTGGATCTGATAGGCTGATCCACTTCAGATGTATTTGCAACCTGATGAATTGATGATTCATCAGCATTCATCTGAAGATACATTTGATCTTCCAATATATTCTCTCTCTGATCATTGTCTTGGTATGATTCTTTCTGATGACTGCTAATGGGCTGTAGAATGAAGCTATTTGTTGCCTGCAGCTCTGTTAAACCATTGCCACTGAAATCCATTTCAAAGCTATTTAATTCTTTATTCCCCATCCATTTTTCAGTATGACGATATTTCCAGTGTTCGGAATTCAAACGACTCATCTCAGGAATATCATTATTCCATTCAAGTTTCCTCTCTTGATTTAATGGTGTTGAATCCAAATCCAGGGTTCCCAAGTCCAGTGGTGCAATCAGCAGCCACTCTTCTGCCTCCATACTGCTTATGTCTTCATCTGACTCAGTGGAGGTCATTTCCACTAGCAGAGGTGGTGTAGATGATGTGTTCAAAACCCCATGTTTTAGAGCAGTTTTAATGTCATTTGTGTTATTATGCTCATAGTGACTGTTCAGCAGTGCAAACACTCTATCTACATCCTTCAAGTAATTAGTCCAGTCAACCAGACTCAGTTTATAGTTGTATCTGTATTCATAGGAGCTTTCATTTATATTGTATAAATCTTCCAGTCCTTGCCAGTTGATGTCTTCGGTGAAGTTTGGCAGCTTAACCTTCCCATCCATCCCATAACTGTCCTCTGTGAAAATACAAACAAGTTTGTGAAGATTCACATTGAAGACAAGAGTTTCAATTCAGTAGTAGCTACAATTTATTACTGTATGCCCAGAGCAGTGCATTAAAAATAGACTTTTAACAAATCTCTTCCCAACAAATTTGGTATGGAAACAATAGTTTTAGTTTATAAAAGTAATTGGGCAAAAGACCCAACCTAGAAAAAGAAGGGGATATGGAGAAATTTCTGTTATTTGAAAGCATAATGACAAAAACTCTGGAGTAGAAGTGAGAATTCTCAGTTCCACTATTCCCTATTGTAAACTTGGTCAAGTCACCAAAATGTTTTATGACATGGTTTCGTAAGTTTTCAAAAGAATATAATAATATCTGTCCAACTTTATAGTGTTATTGGTAAGATCAAATAAGATGTCTATGAAAAGTGATGTGAAAAATGATAAAATAGTTGATACAGGTAGTAATTATAGTATTTTAGAACTAGAACAAAAACAAAACTAGAATCCAAGCAAACACTTCTAACTCCTCATACTACATATATATATATATGTATGAAAAAAATGCTTATATTACTATATGTATTTCATCACATTTTTAACTCTGCTTCCCTCTTTGAATGGTTATTTGTGGTATATAATTTTTAAAAAAAGACCTAAATGCTTTCTTCATTCTGATTGTTCCTTATTTTTTATATTTATTTATTTATATTTATATATTTTCCGTTCTCCTTCATATTGGTGTTTCACTACAGTAGACTATTTTAGTCCTGTAGATAAAAAACAAACAGGAAATAAACAAAGAAATCTTTTGAAAGAGCCAGTTAGAAAAATGGGTTAAGGTTGATGATGCTGAGTTAGTCTAATCGTCCAATGATGTTCATTTCATTACTTTAGACAGGTTATCAAGATAGGAAAAAAAAAGGAATCAAAGGAATCTTTGCATCTCAGTTTCCAAGTGTCATAGTCAAATTATGACTTAGCCCAAAGCAAAAGTATTATCTAGTCTCCTGTTATTAGTCTTCAATGTCAACCCCCATCAGTTCTGAAAAAACAAGGGGAGTGCAGCTATGACTCCTTGCAAGATTGTGTAAACAGTAATAAATTACAGATGAATAAGAAATTATCAGTTTATAATTACAATATTGTTTATTTTTTCTTTGCTTCTTCCTTTCTACTTTTCTTTTTTTCCCTCAGAGTCTAATGAATATGAAAAAGTGAAAAGCCAATGATTGCCATTTGATTTGGGTCAGTCTATTGCTAACCATGATGGAATAGCATGATGTCCTGATACTTATTCAGGAAGGTACCAATGGAGGATTGCTTCCCTTTTTGAAACCAATATCAACTAAAAGAAAAAAAAAACATTATATTGTAATGTATGAAGCATACAAGTTATAGTTTTGAAAAGCGAAGCTTACAAGATGAAGACCTTTTCTTGAAAGGAATTTTAAAAAACCAAGTTGCATAACATCAATAATTTCTAAGGAAGTCATTTAGTTTTGGCTTTATAGGAAGGTTTGCAATTATCAGTCCATTTTACTTAGGCTATCCTTCCTTCCTTCCTTCCTTTTTCTCTCTCTTTTTCCCTTCCTTTCTCTTTCTCTCTCTCTCTCTCTCTCTCTTTTCTTTCTTCCATTATCCTAAATCTTATTGGCAAGTAGCTTGACTCAATAAATCCTTGTTGAATCAGGAGAATTCATGCATATTTATTCATATCTTTGTAGCCATTTCCCCTCTGGGATTAAAATCCACAAGAACCAAAAGTGCAAGAAAAGACTCTAATTATGGGTTCTGTAAGAAAACTCATATCTAGTACTGAATAGAATTGATTTGGTAATGCTATAGTTATCTGCCACAATTGAAGAATGAGTTCTCTCACACACAAATTTCCCTAAAGAATACAGGTTCATTTAAAAAAAATGTGCCAAATACTTTAACTATTTCAGATGGTAATCCCAAAATGTGCTTTCCTGTCTGTGCGTTCCTGCACATATTTCTCTGAAAATAATTTAAACTTTTTTTTCATTAAAATGATTTTTTACACTATTCTATTGCATTGAGTACCTTAGGTGTTCCTAATATGTCTCCAAGGCTGATTGTCCTGACTTTATAGAGTTTATAAACTTTATCATTGGTATGCCTTTATGACACCATGATTCCTTGTATTTCAGAACTCATAGAGCTGCCTTCCTTCTGCCTCTTTTTCATTGGATCCCCTATTCTTTACTGTCATCTCCATTGGGGTTTCTAGCAGCTACTGATTCTTTGAAATAACTCTTAATACTGCTAACTTCTTTGATCCTTCTCTTTTTCCATTTTTTTCTTCTTTCTTATCTTGACTAATTATCCTGCTTTTTTTCTTCATGATTCTTGAGTTTTATGATGTAATGTATATAATGTAATATATTGGGTTTTATAGTCATTGCTGGTCAAGAACCTTCCTTTATTTCTGTTCAGCTATTCAAATAATCATAATATCAGGCTGAATTTTTAGAGCTTTTCAGATATTTTTGTCACTGCTAACTATTCAAAGAGTTGCTTCTTTATTATCTGAGTTGCCTTAAATAAAAAAAAAATAGCCTTTTGAGGTTCAGAGCTAGCTAGATGGTTGATATTCACACAAGGATAACCTTCAAATAAATGAAGCATTACGGTATTAAAATGTTCTCACATTTCAAACTTCATTAACATGTAGAAATCAAACTTTTACAGGGAGGTTGCCATCTTAGGAAGGTTGGATATAAACATCAAAAAAATTTCCTTTAACCTTGCATAGAGATGCAGACAATAGGCAATAAGCCAACTGGGAATTTACAAGGTCTTATATCAGGTAATATTTCCTTTACCTAGTTTTAGTTCAAATAATAGCATTAGATTTTTTTGTCAAGACAATTAGGGTTAAGATATTTGTCTAGGGTAACACAACTGGTAATGTCAAGTATCTGAGGTACAATTTGAATTCAGGTACTCCTGACTCCACTATACTATTAGCTACTCCATGCATTTGATAAAATAGATTATTGCGATAATTTATAGATTCAAAGTACTAAAATATCTAATGCAATAAAAAACAAACAAAAAAATTAAATCTTAAAAATAGGATAGGTAATTGCTTATGATCAGTTAACATGAATAAAATCTAACACACAACTTTCCCATTATGCTCTATGACTAGTTAGCAAATAGGTTACTCTGAATTGTATATATACCAATGTGAAGTACCAACATTTTGGAAATGTTTTTTGACATTTGGATTTTTCTACTTGTGTTCATTAGCATTATTTTTCTCAATTATTTTTCTTGACATTACAACAATTTAAAGGTAAATGTCATTTTTTAGTTATCACAATTCTCCACTGATCTCAGATGTTCCTAAATCAAAACAACAATATAACTACAATATTCAAAAGATTCCATGCTTGAAAAACTTCTTTTCAGTCTCAGTAAGAATATATACACAATTCACAAGATAAATATATGATAATTTAATAACTAGCTAATGTTGATGAATGATGATAACGATAGTGATCAAATGGAAATTTTCTTTAATGTCTGGTCAAATGGTGATACAATTTTGTTCTGGGGCTATATGATCAATTAATATTTGTTTTTAATTATTAAGGACATTGTCAGTTAAAATTTATCTCTTTCTCACATTGTTTTATTCATCTAAAGCAGAGGTTCTTAGATTGGGGTTCATGAATTTGTTTTAAAATATATGTTGATAACTATTTTTCAATATAGTTGGTATACTTTGTAATTCTATGTGTTTTATTTTATGCATTTAAAAACATTCTGAGAAAGGGATCAAGAGATTTTACTAGACCACCAAAGGCATCCATAGCACCAAAAAGGTTAAAAACTAAAGCATGATGTATATATATATATATATATATATATATATATATATATATATATACATCATGCTTTAGTTTTTATATATACACATACCACTTTTAAAGTTTGCAATGCATTTTAAATTAAGGGAGGGCAATCATAAGAAAAGAAATAGAAGCATAGTTTTTGAGTCTGTGACTTGCTGAAAAACACCATCCAAGAAAAAAGCCTGGCACAGAGAGGTGCTGCTTTGCTGCAAATTATAAGTCGAAGAGGCAATAGAGAGATAATGAGAGTGAGTCTGGCTACAAAACAAAGGGTGAAGTAGAAATAAAATGCTGGCAATCTCAGAGAAATCTGAGAGAGACTATCTCTCATAGCAGCTCTGACTTTGTATGTGGAGGAGAACAATATTAATATTCTTATATAACATGGAAAAAGACAAAATAAAACCCAAATAATTTAATGACTACATGCCTATTTTTTTCTCCAAAACAGAATAGTGAGAAAGCTCTCAGTTTTAGCCAAATTTATTTACTAAAGTACTCTCTGAGCTATCTTTTAAAAAAATTTTGGTTTCTCTCTTAAATTAGGGACTACTAGCCTGAGCTCATATGCTCATATGTCTTTTACTTGCATTAAAGGTCAACTAAAGCAATAAGTGAAAAAAAGCAAAATGAATTTGCTGAACTAGGAAATCAGGTTGTTTTGCCAGGGGCTTCTGAGTCACTGTTGCGAATAAAAAACTAAATTATTCCCTAAAAGAAAGAAGTCATACTTGAAAGACTATGGACCTAATAAGTCTAGCCCAATTAATTATACACACACACACACACACACACACACACACACACACACACATATATGTGTGTGTATATATATATATATATATATATATATATATATATATAATGCATACATATATATTTATAAGGACTTGTAGCCTTTCAAATGTCCTTAGCTTGGTTTCTACCACATCTTTAAAAGTCTTTTAAAATCCAATAATTTTATTAATACAAATAGATTGTAAATGTTTTAAATATTAAAGTCTGAAAGAATCATGGTTACTTAACAGCTCTTATTTCGTATGTACCTAGGCAATGGGAAGAATGTCCAGTTTTACTTCCATAGTGATGGAGGAAGAGGGAAATTAAAATTGTGGGAGTGCTTTTGAGCAATTTAAAACAAAATTGGTAATTGTCAAATCTATTTTCTTTCATTGAAAATGCAGACAGGATATCAAGCAAAACAGCATCAAACACAACATTTTGGTGTCCAACAAATTTTCTCAGGCAATAATTTGCCTAATAGGCAAATGATTTACCTGTTTCCCTGATGACTCTACACGCCCTAGAAAACTTGTCCAATGATTTCCTTTTCAAAGGACTGGGACTATGGAGGCAGCACAGACTAATGGAAGAGCCCTTGATTGAACAGATAGAAACCTGAGTTTCAGTTTAATTTCTGCTACTTTTGCCATTTGACCTTGACAAGGTCTGAATTTCCTTGTCTGTGTTGATACATAATAATTAAATATAATACTTATAAGGAAAGAAGTATAAACAAAAGCAAAATGTGAGCTATTGTTGTTTTTCCCAATTCCAAAAATCTTCTGATTTTATAAGTTGTGTATAACCTCAGAATGGTTATTTTAGGGCCATTTTTGTTTGGATATCTATTTCATGGCATATGCTTTATCACATGTGATCCCTGCATGCTATCACCACATACCAGAGAATGAAGACCTTATTCAAATATCATGGATATATGGAGTATATAAAAATATAATTACTTTGGAGTTCCACTGTATTTCTTTCCTTTTTAGATTCCTCTGTTGGTAAGTATGTTGAAAACCCAATGGTTATTATGATTTCATGCTCCAAAGCCATAATGAGATTGTTGAAATAACCATACTATATGACATCATTTCATTTAGCACATCATTACTAAAAGGCAGTATCTAACTACAAAACCCATAAAAATGATTAATTTGGTCTCAGTAAAAAGGAAAAAAAAATTGGTTAGGAATTAGAGATATATAGGCTGATTTAATGCTTTGCATTTGAAGATACAACTTTGAGTCTGCTAATATGTTAAATAACTAATTCTTATTCCTTCCATCACAGGAATGTCATGAAAAATGTAAAAGAATGCAGAATAAAAATTCTTGAATTCTTTAATAAAGCTAGTCAGAAAATAACATTGTGGTGTAGTAGATAGAGAACTACACTCGGAATCAGGAACACCTGGGTCCAAATGTCTCCTCTAACACTTTCTTGCTATGTGATCATGGAAAAGCCACAATCTCTATGAACCTCACTTTGCTAATCTTTAAAATGAGAGAGATAGTTTTCAAGGTTCCTTTAAGGTCAACATATATGATCTAGTCCCTTTGTGGACTCAAAAGAAATGAAAGCCTAATGTTAATATTGATGTAAAACATTATGCTCTGTTTAGGAAATCTAGTAAAAGGCAGAATCAAGAAACTGTGTGAAGTTTTTCATGGTCTATAATCTCAATTCTAACAGTCAACATATTATATGAAAATAACTTAAAATGAATTCTTCTGTTATGTCTAAATGTGTATCCATAGTGATGCAAATGGGAAGGGGAAGGAAAGGATTGTGAAAGCAAGGGGAAGGAAAAAGGAAAGAAGGAGACACAATATCCATCCACTTTTTACCTCTTATCTATTACTCTCTCTTTCTCCTACCTTTAGTACCCATCCCTTATCACTTCTCTCTATCTTTCTCTCCATCATTTGTTATCTATTTGTATTTCTATTTTTATTTCTCTATCAATTTATCACTTCATCCTATTTATCTATCTCTACATCTATCACCTATTTATCTATCTTTACTTATCATCTATTTCTATATTTATCACTTATCATCCATCTATCTATCTACCTATTTATCATCTATTTCTAAATCTCTAAATCATCTATATCAATCATTGATCATGTCTATTTCCACATCATCTATCATCTATTTCACCTCTATTTCTATCTCTTCCATTTCTATTTTTGTTTTTATCAGATACTTATCTCTATTAATAATACCTGATCTCTCTGTCTATTCCAAAAGTACACTGAGAAATTGCTTCCTTTTTATTTTCTTCCTTTCTCTTCAGCTCTCCCAACTGACAGTAAGGTTTTCCAGATGGAGCCCTGGCTGCATTGGCTCTCTGGTTTCAGTATCATAAAAGACGTTTTTTTTTTTTTAATCACTATGAGTCCTATAAAAACATAGATTGTAATCTTCCTTTTCTTTAACAGACATTCTATATGATATGTTGTGGCTAAAGGAGAAAGCAAAATCATCTACTGGCTAAGCTTATGGAATTGAATGTCTGTGAACTCATAAAGTCTGTCACTAGGGCTGTATTTGAAGCCCTTCAATCTTACTAGAGTTGGGCTCACTAGAGCTTGATCTCTTAAGATATAGCCAAGGTCACTGCCATGACACAATGAAACAGTGAACTTTTATTGTAGTGGATAGATAACAGTTGATAGATTCAGTTTTCTTGTTTGTCAAAATGAGGAAGTTTGACTGGATAGATGATCTTTAAAAGATCTTTCATCAGCCTATGTAAAAAAAAAAAATTGGGGGTTTGCCAATTCTTTCTTTCCTTCTTCTTTTTGTCACCTTTGTCTTTTTGTTGTTGTTGTTGTTGTTCAACCATTCTTCAGTTGTGTCCAACTCCTCATGACCCCATTTGGGATTTTCTTGACAAAGATACTACAGAGGTTTGTAATTTTCCTTCTCCAGCTCATTTTACAGATGAGGCAAATAGGATTAAGTGACTTGTCCAAGATCACACACTAGTAAGTATCTGAGGCTGCTGTTTTTGAACTCCTAACTCTGGACCTGGGACATGCTTTAATGTGCCACTTTAGGATTAGACATCAATATTTCTCAACATCCTTTTGAAGCTTAGTTTCTAGAATTTATTAAGTGGTAATATCTAGGGTCTTCTTTGTTTTATTCCCCATTCTTTTCTTTAAAATTCTCATTACTACTGATGCCTAGAAACATTTTTAAACTTATATTCAGGAAATCTTTCCAGATAATTAGCTGCTATGAAATTTCCAAGTACTTAGAGAACAACCCTCCCCCTTCCAAAGAGATTCTTTTGTTTTCCTCTTAGAATATTATTCTCCACATCAATGCATATTTTTCTGTAGTTCAATATATATATATATATATTTAAAGTTTTCAAAAATCATCACGGAATAAGTTAAGTGTGCTGGTTTATGCTTTACTGTGAGTAAGGGGAGTTAAGTGCATAATTTTATTTTTGAAATCAATAACAAAATGCAGTGTAGGATGCTGTTAGAACTTGCATGCATCACAAGTTAGCACTTCTTTGTACAACATGGCAAGGAATAATCATTAGTTGAAATGGACTGAATCATGCAATTATTGGGAAAGCAGCTGCTGGGGAGAATAAAAAAGTCTGAATACCTGTGTGGATCATAGCTTCCTCCATCTTTATTCCCTGATATAGGAAAATACAAGAGTAACTTATGTTAGTGTTTAAATCTGGAAAAACCATTCACAATGTAGTATTCCATGTGTATCATCTAATTCCTAGAAAGAAATACACTTATTAAATATGGACAGGCCTGAGGTCCAAGAGAAGTTTTTGACAAGCTGGGTTCAAACCAGGGGCTGAAAATGATACTTTTGAAAAAGTTTTAAGTTAGAAAACATAAACCAGAAAATTTCCATGAAAACAGAATGAGAAAAAGTAAGGAAATTACATTTAAACACAAGAAGAAATTTCCTTCAAAAGTTCACAGAGATCTTTGTGTTTAGTAGTCAGAACATTGAAAAAGACTTAGCAATGATGATTTCTCTTAGTACTGGTTTAATTGGCACATGGGGCCTTTCAGTGCTACCAAGGTTTGGAATTCTTTCCATGTTATCTCATCACTGTGAAAACTACAAACATCATCAAATTATGTACTTATATTGTAGGCATAATAGTTAAGAAATTTTCAAGCACTGTGTCATGGAAAGAAGATAGGATTTGAAGTCAAAGGACTGGAAATTAAGTCCTGACTATGCCATTTCCCCACTAAGTTATCTTGGACAAGTTATTTGTCTCTCTATGCCCTCTGTTTGTTTATCTGTAAAATGGGGATAATAAGATTCACAGCACTTATCTCTCAGAATTATGAGGACCAAGTGAAATACCATAAAGTGAAATACTTTGTAAAACTTAATGTCCTCCATAAATACCAGTTATTGTTATTCAGACCTCAGCTAGAATGGCAATATCTCTTTAATGGAGACTGTAATTACATAGAAAGGCAGAACATTATCCTAATTTCCTTGCAGCTGGCCATTAATTATTCTCATTCAAATATTAGCTGTTAACTAAAGTATAACTCTTTCTTTGGGGTTCTTGTATTTCACTGGGGTCTCTTGATGAGCTCTTTGGGAACTGAATAAAATTATAATGGTCAAATAATCTAGAGAAGAGTTGATATTTTGGGTTGGTGACCAACCACCTTGTATACCTTCCTGAATTGCATGAAATTAACCAACAGACAACTCAGAAACACAAGTAATCACCCTGAGAACAGGTTATCCCCAAATGACTCAGCTATTTACAGCAACGGTTTCTTTTTGGCAGTGTTTCTCACTGCTAGTTTTCTTGACTTTTTCCCATACAGTGGTAAGTCTGATTGTTTCCTTATCTTTCTATTCTTCCCTATTTCCTCTATAGTTATTAAAATATGGGAAATAGAATCTATATATTAACATTTCTGAATAATAAAGGAAGAGAAACAGGGTATGGTCATTAGCCATGAAAGATGGGGGCAGGGACACGAGGACAACTTGTTTAGTAGTACCCTGGGAGAAAATGAGTTGATTAGTACAGTACTACACCCTAGGGAGGAAATAATCTGACTGATTCCACACAGACCCATTTACTCTGTCTAGATCCCAACTTAATGAGCTGATCAAGAAGCTCTAATTTCAGATACTATTCCAACCGATTGTTTGAAATTTTCATTAAGGGGCATGGGAGACACTTGCAAATGAATTTAATTCACTTTGTCAGATGAACTGGAACTCTTCTGGGTCAATTCCAACTGCAAATTGGCGACCCTGTTATTGTCTGAGCTAGCCCAGTGCCCTTAAAGAAAGAGGATACCCTCATTTACTTAAAGTAGAACTCATGCTGTTGACAAGAATTACAAACAAACCCCCAAAGCTTTCATTCCTGTTAACCCATCCTCCCATAGATGCCTCTTCTGGGAATCAAAGCTTGTTAACAAAATTGGACCCATTGGAGAGAGTGAAGTGAAACTCTTATGAACTCTGCAAGGCAATTGCATTTCATTTCATTAATGCCTTCCTCCAAACCTGGATACTGAATCTGACCATGAACTGCCTTGAGTTTTCTAAAGTATTTTTTCCATATATACAAATGTTTCAGATGAAGATTGCTTGGTAATAAGGGAATTAAAATAAAATCTTTGAAATATGGAAAAATTATACACATATGTGATATATGTAAATAATGAATTATATCTCTACATATATATATACATACATAAACAAGTATAAGTGTGCATATGTATACATGATATACATATTTTTATTTCTATCTCTCTATCTCCCATAGTAAGCACTTAACAAATGATTCCCTTTTATTTACTTTAATAGAAATAGCTCTCTCTCTCTCTCTATCTATCTATCTAATAGATATGGGTGAAAAACTTGGCTTCAAAGGCAAGAAGACATGAAGTCAGGCTCCTGCTTTTTATACATACTGACTGTGTATCAAAACACACAGCTAATCTTAGCGCAAGTATAGCCTGGACAATGTCATTTAAGCATTTGTTTTGTGTGTTTTAGATCAATGGTATCAAACTCAAATTGAAACCAGAGTCTAATTTTCTGTGTACAGAAGAGTCCCTGCAGGCCATATGTTGACTTAGTTTTAAAATGTTATATTGTCTTTGTTTTATTATCTTTTTGTTTATTTTATTCAATATTTTTAATAACATTTTAATCTGCTTCAGGCAGCACTGGGGAGAACTGGACACAGGCTCCACATTCAATACCTCTGCTCTAGGCAATTCTCAAAGAATAAGATACGAGTCCATAGAGCTCAGCATTGCTTTGTGTCAACGAAATCCCACAAATCATGTCCTTTCCCCATACATATACATATATATCTTCTCCCTTACCTGCTTCAAGTCCTTTAGGCCTTGGATTGCATTGTTTATAACCCTGACAGCTTCTCAGTTCCATCAGTTGTACATGCAACTGATTCAAGATGCCTCTTTCTACTGTGTGGACTGTATTTGTGAGCTGGAAGAAAAGAATAGGAAGGGTCAGGCTGAGAAAATTAACCCAAATTCTCACTTTAATTTTCAATTTCTTATAATCTTCAAAAAAAGGAAAGGGCTTTGTTTACCTGGTAGGGATCTGTATTCATATCAAAGTATTCCAAGAAGCCAGTAGCAAACTCACAGAAAAGAAAGTTGTGTGTCTCGTTGACTGTTCGTAAACACCAGTAAGTATTGTTGTTTGAGCTTGTGCAGGCACAGAAAGATCCCACTGTTAGGAAGGAAAAAAGTGAATGAAGTTTAGGTGGAACATTATTGTAGAATTTCTTTAAACAATAAAGTTTTATCAGATTTAAACCCAGTTATCTTCCCAACTTGATCTCTTTCTCTGCTCTCTGGCTACTGCCACTATTTTAGAGCCTGCAGGTAAGGTAGTGCTTTCCTGATTGGTGAGTGAGGGAAACATGTCTATAAAGATGGCTCAGGAATCCTCATGATGGGATTGCACATATATAAACTTTATACAATTCTTAACTTTTTAGGGATCAAGGAAGGAAGGAAAAGAGGAAGAAAATTTGGAAATCAATTTAATTTAAAAATGAATGTTAAAATTGTTTTTACATGTAATTGAAAAAAAAAGCTATTAAAAAAAGAATCTTCATGATGCTTTACCATTCTTGTGATTTCTAAGACTAAAACATGCCTTCTTAGACATCTGGTCCTCTATATGATTAGTCTCTCTTTATGGCCTTTTTCCTCAAGGGCAGAGACTATATTTTGTATCTGTATCTAGCACATATCACAGTGCTTGGCATATAATAAACACTTGCTAAATAATTTCTTACTGATTGATTTATATAGAAAGAACAAATAGTCTTTCTGGGTTGGAAGATGAGCACTCTTCCCCATTGGTTATTTTTCTGGTGCCAATGAAAATGAATCTAGTACCACCATCTGGGAAAGGACTGGCCATGACATAAAAGTGTGGTATGTGTTGTATTACAGTGGTCACTGCCTACCCATGTTTATTAGCATGTGAATTGAAAACTCCATATAGCAGGGGTTCTTAAACTTTTTTTTTTTCTGTATGTCATGATCTACTTTGTCAATCTGGGAAAGTTCATGGACCTCTTCTCATAATGTTTTTAAATACATGAAATGAAATATGTAGGATTACAAAGGAAATCTATTATATTGAAATAGTTATCAAAATATTTAAAACAACAACAAACTTCAGTTATGAAAACCTACCTTAGAAAAACACAGATCTAGTGAATGAACATGGAGACATGTCAGGAGAGCCCCCCACTTAGTTATATTTGATTCAGGTTCTAGGCAAGGAGTCTTTGGGTAAGGCAGTATAGGGACAGCACCAGTAATAAACCTAAGGAGGGAATATAGCACTTCTACTTTCTCCTCTGATGTGTTAGCTATGTAAGGATGTATGACTGAGGCTAGTTAGCTAAAATTCAAAAGTTAGTTTTGAGAATTTTGCTCTCAATAAGACTAAATCCTTTCAAATATTAAACATCTTGATTTATTGTATTTACTGTTCCTGTTTGCTTATCATTCCTTAGTATCTACAAAATCAATAATGACTCTACATATATTTTTAGAATTATAGGGTCACTGAAGGTTCTTATAGAATAATGAATCCAACTGACACCACAATAGCAATTCTTTTGACAATATCCTTGAGAAGTAGTCATACAATGTCTGCTTGAAGAAGACCCCTAGTAAAGAGGATTGTGCTATATTATCAGTACTACAATTAATCTTAGTCATAATTCTAAGAGTTAGGAATTATTTCCTTGAATGGAAAGTAATTTATATGAAAGCCAATGAAAAAATATAAGGATTCATTTCCTTTTAAAAAGTGCACATTTTGCCATATACCTAATATACATCAAATATTTTCTATTTTATTTTGGGTATACAATTTAAACTAAATGGAGATATTTGTAGGCAAGGCATATGTATTATTCTAAGATAGGAATCTGGGATAAAATTAGCCTTGCCACATAAAATTACTTAAGAAAAAAATCAAACTATCTAATTTGCCTTGGTAAAAAAATAATAAAATAGATTCCTTTTGAATCTGCACAGATTCTTGGATTAAGTAACATACATGAAAAAAGAAAGTCTTACAGTTCCAAAATGGTGCTGTTTGCCAGTGGTTGTTGTCATGTGTGAAACAGGTAAGTCCAGGCAGGCTGCATTCATCTCCTTTCTTTTGTCTCTTCTTCTCTTTCCTCTCCTTCTTCCTTCTCCGATTCTCTTTGAAAAGCTGTAGTTTACTATCCACTTCTTGAGCAGCCTCTCTATCAAAGAAAATAGATTTTGGAATTATTTAAAAGTAATTTTCTAAATTTTTTTTAAAAAAGATTCTCACTATGATTCCTACTGTCTAGAAATGTCTAATTAAAAGAATATTCTTTCTCAAGAAGACCCAAATTTCAGTAATAGTAAAAGTAAACATTAGTAAAAGTAAAAACTTAGAGTTTTGTAGGCTATGCAATCATTTGTGAAATGTTATTCCTCTACAGATTTCATTTTATATTGGCCTAGATATTCGATTTCATTAATAAAGAGTTCTTCTGGTCTAAAAATTTTCTCCCTTGATGCAGATCAGTAACTTAGAATGGTCTGGATACATGGAGAAGTTGTTACTTTTGTGACATTGTCAGATACCTTGTATCTCTGACTCAGGCAGGTAGAATTTGAAACCATGTCTTCCTGACTTTAAAGCTGATGCTTTATACACTGTATCGTACTCTTTCCATAGTCTTGCTTATTTAACTCAGTAGAGTAAATGTGAAAGTCATTTTCATTCTTTAATACTACTGACTTGAACATTTTCTCCTTCAGTCTCAAACTTCTTTTCAGAAAGTTTCAAATATAGCCTTCTCTGTCCTCCTTTTTTTTCCTCTCCCCTTTCCTCCTTCTCCCTTTGTTTATCTCTCTTCTTTCTCTTATATAGTTTACAATTAAGTTTCCTTGCTTCCATTTCCCCTTGCCCCCATGCTGCTTTCAATTCTGTTGTGGTGTAGCTGGAAACCTTGGAATTAGCTGAGGGGGTATGAACCAGATCTTCTTATCTTTTTTCTTACATGGCAATATAATGAAGGGAGCTAGGTGCTCCAGGGGATAGAGAATTGAATTGCACTCTGATAATGGGCCTCAAATGAGTGATCTTGAATGAATGTATTCTCATGATACTTTGAGGTGATGTCTCAACCTTTTGGTTTTCCCTTTCTAGAGGAAGTCCTATAGCAATACTTGGTACATAGTAAACATTTGCATTATTTGTTGATGGTCCCACAAAAAATTGGGAAGTTGCCACTTTACACAGTTTCCTTGTTACGTTTCTACCCCCCAATCCCCAATTATATCCAATGTGCCCACTTACTTGAACGGGTGAAGGTGGCTCTTCAATTTCTCTTGGGCTTTCACACCTTTTTCTTTATTATAATAGCTACAGGTAACAGGATTAAAAAGTGAGTTTTCATACATTTCCATTTGATTACATTTAATTCATTTCTGTAAACAAAGCAAAAAATAGAAAGATAATATGGCTACTCTTGGTAAATGCTTCTGTTTAAAGGGACTGTGCCTTATACCTACTGCTTAGATTTATAGTGCATTTAATTTTATTTAAATAGCTTCAGTCATTACTATGTGCAATAGTACATTAAACATAATAAGCTTAGTAATAGATATAACCCTCGCTATAATAACCTCAGCCAGTACCAATAGCTAATGAGTTTCTAGAGCAGATGTTACCAGCAGGCTGCAGCAAAGAAGCCATTACCTCTGCTTGTTACAATCACATTCATCAGGCTTTCTTCTCTTTAGATGTCCTCTCACTTCTCTTAAATTCTTAATTTTATCTTGGAGAGCTTCAATCTGAGGAATACATTGGGGATTAATTACATTTTAAGGCCAATGACCCCTTTGGATTTTCTTTTGAGCAAAATGCTTTCTCAGTTCAGTTTTTTTTTTCTATCACCAAAAGCATATGTTAAACCACTTGAAAAATTTGGGCCTATGCTGAAAAAAGATCACAGTACTCCCTACATTCTATTAAAGGTGGAACACTTTTTACATTTAATGAACATTTGTTTTCTAAAAGATGCATGGTATTATTGGCCTAGAAGGAATTTAAAAAACACACCAAATCATCCTTTATTTGTTTCCTCAAAGGGTTTTATGGTATGGTGGAAAGAGCAGATCCCAAGGCAGGAAGATCTAACTTTAGATTTTGACTCTGCTTATACTTCCTTGTGGTTTAAGCTGGATCAAATTATTTTATCTTTTCTGAACCTTGATTACTGTGTGACCTTAAAACAGTCACAATACTCTTGGGGCCTCTGTTTCTTTAATCTGTAAAATGGAAATAATAATAGTAATAATGATAATAATAATAACAATAATGCTTATCTTCAGGTTTGATGGGAAGATCAAATGAAATAATGTGTACAGTGTTTTGCAAACCTTAATATTCCATACAAACACTAGCTATTATTAAGTGGTTACTACAGGCAAGATCCTATGTTAGACAATGATATTAATACTTGCAGTTTCCTATTCACAGAGTTGTTGATGAAAGGAGAAAGGAGTTGTTATTACTACGTGTAGCATTTTATATGTAATTACAACACATACTAAGTATGACACTCATCAAGTGAACAATAAAAATAGTTTCTTAGCCATCCAGTTGGATTTGTAATAGATGTTTAAATCCCAGCTAACCTCCTTATCGATGTATGCCTTGTGATCTTTCCAGGCTCTGGCTGATTGATAGAGTTCTCTTTCACAATGGATTGTGTCATTTGGAAGAATAAAACACCTATGGAAAAGACCAAATGTTAGATGTGAGGAGAACTTTATTTTTTTTCCTGAACCATTTTATTTAGATACAAGCATCAATACAAGATTATAAGCTGATCAATAAATAATTATAAATGTAATGACTCTGAGCTATAAATGTGAGTATCCAGGAGGGGTCAGTGGGAATCACTGCTAAAGGCATAGCCAGAATTAATACTATTCACAAAATACACAAAGCAACAAAAAAGAAAATTTAGCTTAGAAAACATCAGCTAATACACCTGAAGAAGTAATTGGGATGGGGTGGCATTGATAGAAAAAATTAATATGAGATTTTGAAATGTTACAAAAAAGGACTTCATTTAAAAATCATTTAATTAAAAGGACCATATCTATCTATAATCCTTCTCTATTAAGATCATACTTTAACAATTCCATTCTTTAATGCCACAAAGAAAGAGAGTTAGGGAGATAAGGAAGGTGGATTGATCAATAAGAAATGGGGAAACAACAAGATGGTTAAAAAGCATGACTGCTTTTTAGTACCATAAAGATTATAGGATGCAATAATTAAATTTTTATAGCTAAGCAGTGCTCTTCCTTGTAACACAGAGGGATAAAGTAATGATAAGGAAATTATAAAACATTCCTCCAAAGATGTTTTTTTTTTTTTTTAAGTGAAGATGGTTAGATATAGGCAATACTAGCTCTTTACTGAAACTCTTTATTCCTTAGTTTTTTCTCATGGGCCCAGCCTCCAAAAAGCAAGAATTCATGCTAGACTAGCTGGGTGCCAATCTAATTAACTCAAGTATTTCTCCTCCCTAATTCCATTCCCCTATCTACTCTATTTCCCTGGATACCCATCCAAGAGACCCCACTTTCTGATTATGTCTCAGCTACCATCACCACAAGAGTAATACAGCAGATCCTGACTAATAACAACCACATACCCAGGAAAAAGTGTTGGTTTAGTAGTGCAAATAATTATCCCCATCTGTTTTCTCTTCTCTCAGAACCCCCTGTGGTGATAGCAGCTCAAGGGCATATGCTCCATGCCTGCTATGTTAAGATATAGCAATATTATTGTGGCTTCTTGGATTCCCAATGGAATATGCCTGAATATGAAACTGAATCAAAATCAGACCCTGAACACTTCTGTTCCCTGAATCCCCACTGTTTATTTAGCCACTAGCTGCTAACCAATGCCAATTGTTCTCCCACTAAAGCTGAGCTACATTTCTTTCTTGTAATGGTATGAAGAAAGCAATAATAACAATAATACACTTCAAGTTAACTTGAAAATCAATTTATCTGAATATCTAGGCATCCATACTTATGTGTCACTCGGACCGTATCTGATTGTCCCACTGTGTTAGGACCATCGGCCAGCATTAATTCACCATCACCAACATTTGCAGCAGCATTGTGGACTCCTGGAGATTTAAGGCCTTGATCATGGCGCTTTGAAATACTTCTTGGGCGTAACAATTGCAGCTCTTCTTCCTCTAAGTTTATATCATATATTTCTCCTTCAAATTCCACAGACAGGGAGCGGGTTTGACGAGTGTGGACAAACCTTGGCTTATATTCTGTAAGGAGGGAAAGGCAATTTAATGCTAATACCAAGATATAATTGTATAGCTTAAGAAAATTGAAAGATTGAGATGGTAATTTGGGATGACAGCTCCCTATGAAAGTGGAAAATACTCATACTTTGTATAGATTCCCCAGCAAATTGAAATATTTAAGCATGTGTTTAGGGTTAGGGTTAGGGTATACATTTTTGGTTTGGGTTAAAGTTAGGGTTTGTGCTAACTGAAATTACTTTTTACATGTTAAACAGTCCAACAGGGCAGGACTATAATAATATATACTATCAGTCCTATTGATAGAAATATAGATATGCTTATGTGAGTGTGTGTATATCTGCATATGTGCCAGTGTATTTTAGCATAAATGGTAGAGAATAACTCAGTGAAGAAAATGCTAACTTTTAAAGACATTTAACAACCAACCTATTATTACTATCTTGTCAAAGTTGGGGAAAAGTGTCAGGACTCAATATATATCCTTGACAACTATCTTTTATCAGTTTTTGGAGAGGCAATATAGTATACTGAATAGGGAATATTCATTGAAATCTTGAAGAGCCAGGTTAAAGTCCTGTCCCTGACAAAATCTAACTCAATGAACAAAGACAAGTCATCAATCTCTTGGGCAATTCTAAAAGTTTTTTTAAAAGGGGAGTTTATTGGTTTGCAATAGTAGGGAATTTCCTATATCAATGGAACTACAGGCTTGGATTAAATCACAGCTCCTGTGCCTTGTATGTTATTTACTTTTGTTGTTATTTTGCCTTCGTACATGAGATTAGCCATGTGAGACCCAGTTTTGGTGGGAGCCATCAATGTCTCTTGCTTGGACTACTTTGATAGACTTGTGGTTGCATCAGATTTGTCTCTATTTTAATCTACTCTTCAATTCAGTTGCCAAAGTAATTTTCTTAAAGCATTGCTCTGACCATGTCATCCTGCCACTCAAAAAATTCCAGCGGATTTCCTATTATTTCAGGATCAAACATAAAAATCTTCTGTCTTAAAAAAAATCTTCACAATGTAATTCTTTTCTATTTTTCCAGTCTTCTTATTCTTTATTCCACTCAGTGTACCCTAAGATCAAGAACATGTACCTCCTTGCCTTCTTTCTGTTCCTCACTACACGAATCTCTCAACTCCAAGCCTTTGCATTGTTCGTCCCCTCTACCTAGAATGTTCTCACTCCTCACCTTTTAGTTTCCTTCAACACTCAGCTCCCATGCCATGTTTGCTTTCTTTCCCTCACTGCTACTACGTTCCTTCTAGGATCATCTTCTATTTATATTTCATATTGTCTTGTGTGTACATAGTTATTTGTGTATTGTTTAGAATATGAGCTCTTTGATGGTAGGATAATGTTTTTGTCTTTCTTTGTATCTATATTACTTAAGACAAAGTGATTGGTACCCAATAAATGTTTAATATTGTTTGGTAATTAACTCTGAGGGACCACCTTATACCTATCAGATTGGCTAATATGACACACAAAAAAAGAAAAATGATAAATATTGGTGGAAACATGGGAAACTGGGAATGCTAATACACAGCTGATGAAGTTGTGAACTGATCCAATCATTCTGGAACTGTGCCCAAAGGAGGACTATAAAACTGTGCATGCCCATTGATCCAGCAATACTAGATCTGTGCTCAAAAGTCTTTTTTTTTTTAAAGGAAAAGAACCTATTTGTAGAAAAATATTTATAGCAGCTCTTTTTTGTAGTAGCTAGGAATTGAAATTGAGGGGATGCCCAGCAATTGGGGAACAGATAAACAAGCTGTGGTATATAATTATAATGGAATACTATAAAAAATGACAAGAAGGTATGTTTCAGAGAAACCACAAGATTTACAAGAATTGATACAAAGTAAAGTGAGCAAAACCAGGAGAATATTGTACACAGTATCAGCAGCATTGTATGATGAACAATGTATGACTTAATTTTTTTCACCAATACAATGATTCCAGACAATCCCTAAGGACTCATGATAAAAAAATGCTACCTTCTCTCCAGAGAGAGAACTGATATTGTCAATACATAAATAAAGCAAGCTATTTTTCTGTCTCTGTCTCTCTGTCTGGCTCTCTATCTCTGTCTCTGTCTCTCCCCTTCTTTCATTTGTTTTCTTGAATAAAGTGACTAATATGGAAATATTTTACATGACTGCACATGTGTAACATATCAGATTGCTTACTGTTTCAGAGAGGAGGGAGGAGAGAAAAGGAGAGATAGAATTTTGAATGAAATTTCATTTTTTTCATTTTTTTGTTTCTTTAAAATTTTTTTACATATAATTGCAGAAAAATGAAATATCAAAAAAAAGCTTATTAACTGCCTGAAAAGAATGTAGATTCTATGAGGCACACTAAGATGACATTATTTTCCTAAATCTCTACAGGCCCACCAGCACACATATAAGGTATATATAATGATTGCTGAATCAAAATGTACCACTATCTATTCCCTTTGAGGGGAAGGCACATCAAACTCTAAATGTAAACTAAAATGGTCACTAGAGTACATCAATGAGAAAATAGAATGTTCATACCATTTGATTCCATGGAATTTGGACATTTTAAGCAAATTTTATTTTTATGCTTGAAAAATCTGGTCTCATTTAAAATAAACTAGTCTAAACTTTGCTAACATGTGACTCAGTTGCCAAAATGAATGTGATTTAAAAGGCAATATAACATTATTTATACTTAAAGCCCTGGAAGATAAACTATACATCATCCTAACAAAGCATCTCTATCTCTAAGCTGATCTTGTAAGTTAAACTGTAACATGGGGACTATAGAAAATAATTTTAGTCAGCTAGCTTTGTGGTTTATATTAAATCTGACTTACCCACTAACAAAGAAAATGTCTAGACATTAATATTGTCCTGGAGAAATGCGTAATTTCTAATTCTGGGAAGAGTGGAATAATTACTGCTATATAGCATTCACTTTCCAAAACATCATGGAAATAAAAATCATCAGAGAAATGTCACTTCCCAAAATGTGCCACTAGATGGCAGAAGACATTCATTTATGGGCCATACTCAATTTGCACTTGAATTGGTCTTTTTTCAGGTCTTACTGGCGTTGCTCTCCTATCTGCTTAAGACAATGTTTTAATAAAATTAATGGAGAAGCTAGCCAGGGACAGTGTGATCCTTAAAGTATTCAACAGAGTTCCTCTTGAATCATACTATTTGAATCCTATCCACCAATCTAAATAACACTAATTTGTCCTTATGTTTTAAACTACAGAGAAAATGGACCAGATCAGATACATTTTGAAATAAATGTATTTCACACTGATGTAGTCTCTCATACATTGTTTTTTGCTAAACCTACAAGTTAGGTACCCTATGGGTGATGATGAGGAGTCTGGGATTTTCAGGGTCCACCTTTTTGGTAGATTGTGGGTACTTTTCAGTGACTGAGTACATAATTACTAGGGAATTACTTGAGGCATATAGAGGTAAAATATCTTGACTGAAGCCACACAGTCTCTAAGTGTCTAAAGCAAATTTGAGCACAAGACATCCAGATTTAAATTCTAGTTCTTTTTACAATCCCATACTTCATTTATCATAACTGGATCATATATTTAAACCACCTTAGAAGTCAGCTAATCCAACATCCTCAGAAACTAAGGCCCAAAGTGATTGAGTTGTCAGAGGTCACACAGACAGTTCATTGCAGAGCTAGCATTCAAATCTCTGCCCAGTCCACAATTCCTCTGTACATTCATTTTTGTTATTGGAGGCAAAAGCCTGCTTTCTAACAATTTGCTAAAGCAAATACTTTGGTTCTATGGCTATGTAAAAGCAGCCTCAGTGGTATTCCTTTTAGGTCAACATGTGGGAATTTTGTATCCCTGTAGTTATAGATAAGGGCAGCTATGTGGCACATGGATGGAGCACTAGATCTGATTCACCTTCCTGAGTTCCAAACCAGCCATAGACACTTACTAGCTGTGTGATCTTGGACAAGTCACTTAACCCTGTTTGCCTCAGTCTCCTCATCTGTAAAAATGAGCTGGAGAAGGAAATGGCAAACCATTCCAGTATCTTTGCCAAGAAAACACCAAAATGCGATCACAAAGAATTGAACTCTACCGAAATGATTCAACAACAACAAAACTACAGAAATAGTAATGGGGCACATAAAAACACAAGTGACAAGGGAAAAAGAAGGGGATTCCAATTAGGGGCTGGGGGTTCCAAAAAGGAAAATTTCTCTTAATTATGCCAGAGTGGTCGCCACTTCCTTTCAATGGTCATTTAAGAGGGGATAAGGAGAAAATCCAGCAAGGTATAATGAAAGAGCTCTGATTAATTAAAATTAAAAGAGTCCCAGGTCCCGAGTTTGAATCTCACCTCTATTACCATACTGTAACTTTGAGCAAGTCAACAACTTTTCTGGGTCTAAGTTTCTTTGATGGCAAAATGAAAATACTGAAACTGATCACCTCTAAGTTTCCCTCCAGCTTTAGATTTAAGGATGATTGTACGTTTATATATATGTATGAATCTACATATGCATGTGTGCAGTCTAATCGCTTTGAATCTCCTATATATCATAATTTTATGATTTCAAGTCATTAACTTCACTAATTAAATATACATTCATTTGATATTAGCAGAAATATCTTTACAGGAAAAAAAATTGATGAGAATTCTTATTTTAAACACCATTTTGCCATTTAGGGTTGTGTAATAGAACAAAGAAATCAACATCTAAAGACATATATGTAAATATGTGTGTATACACACATATACTTACACATGTATGCACAAGATTCTATTTCCTTTATACCTCCCATTTCCAAAGACTTCAACCTCCTCCTAGGTGGGCATTAGGTGATCACTTACTTTGAGTGCCTTGATTCCTTAGGAACTGTCGCTGGTTTTTCCTCTGGCTTCTGCTAGCCCGATAATCAGTCTCCCCACAGTTACATTCTTTGTCTTTATTATTGAAGCCCCGAGAGTGGATACTTCGAGTTCTCTTCCGGACTGCAAGCAGATCACTGGATCCTTTACATTTGTGAATTCGAAGTTTTCCAGATGTGTCTTCAATGCACTGCCACTTCTGCATTAGGGAAAGTGAAAGATGTTTACTTAGTTTCAGATGTTATTTATTAGAACTATTGTTTTTGTTTTGGGAAAAATTGGCAGTTCATTCAAGAGTAAGTGAGGGAAGAGCAAGTGACTACAACAATTAAATTCCTTTCTGATCTCTTTAAAGTGTTTCTCCCACCAAAGGCAAATAGAGATGACACAAAAATAACTGGAAATCACAATTGCCTACATTACATGAATACCAAAAAATGATCTATAAATCCTGGGATCTAGACAAAACAAGAATCTTGAATGGGGGAAGCTATAAAACTTTGTCAGGGCTGTTTTCATCAACTTCCCTTTCTTTGTAAAAACAAATCCTACTCTTTTGTTTTCTATTTTGGAATTGAGAATGTGAATCAGGGAAGAAAGACAGAGACGAGTGCTATCAGAATCTATCACAGAGAGGGTTAACCTTCATTTAGCCTGACTATTAGAAAACAGATCAGGTTTTTCTTTGCCATTTTCCTTAGCAATCTCTAAACATTGCATAACTAGTCATTTCAAAAACTTCTTAAGAGAAGTATATTTCATTTTCCCTAGAGGTGTATATAAGAAATTAGAATTGTTTTCTTGTTTCTAGTTCTTTATCAAGATTTTTGGCAGATATTTTAATAAATAATGGATGATGAAAATGTTACAATGTCAGTTTTAAATATTACCTCCTATGTCTTGAATTTCATCTACTTAGTCAATATATATATATATATATATATATATATATATATATATATATGTATTTTTTTTTTTTTTTTACCACTGAAGATATTTCATGGGATCCTCCAAACTGTCCTCCATTGCCCAACTTTTTAGACTGTGGATCACAACCCCATATGGTGTCTTGTAACTGAATGTGGGAGTTGTGAAATTATAATGTATTATCAGTAAATGTTTGACTTGAATATCTATTGTATAAACACATATATGTAAAAATTTCTCAGGTGAAAAGGGGTCAGGAGTAGGAAGAGTTTAAGAAGCCTTGCTCTCTTGAACTTGTCCCACTTTTATATCTCTATAATATGAATCTGGGAAGAATGGAGTACTTGGAGTATCTATTAAATTCAATTACAGAAAAAGGTTAATAATCTAAAGCTTCATTTGCCCTGGAACAAGGCTTTCTGAGATTTGGCAGATAACTTTGCTCTCCCATCAAAAGGCAATGGGTACCATGTGGTTTTCAGTGACTCAGGAAGCTCCAGGAAATAAGAAGCAAGGGCTGAGGAGTCCTAGGGACAATTTCCTGAGTCTTTGATTGTCCGGGAAACTTTTAGAGACTGAACTCAAACTCTAGAGTCCTGGGAAAATAGATGTGGTGCCTATTATAATATCTATTATTATTAATAGATGTTCCTGAAGACTTGGGTTCTATGATGCTCCTGAGGATTTAATGAACCCAAGAATCTGGTATGATTCTATGACCTTAAACAGAATTGGACTTTAGTCTGAATATAACACCTTAGGTACTAGGAATATAAACCACAGTTCCTGAGACCTGTTGTTTACATCCTAGTTTCTTAAATTATGGTTTGTGAGTCCAAATGGAGAATCATAACTGAATATGGGGGTTGCGAAATTACAATTATCAGCAAATGTTTGATTTGTATACCTATTTTATATATCTATATGTCCAGGATCATGCAAAAATTTCTTGGATAAAAAGGGATCACAAATGGAAAAAGTTTTAGAAACCCTGGGCTACATAACTGAATTTTACTCTGGGATAAAGATAAAACTGGTAAGGAGAGGAAAAAGTGAATTATCAATGATGGCCAGCATGCAACAGTTCCAAACAATCCTGCTGTTTTCTCTTCAAGGCATTTTCTAGCCTTGGCACACAATTTTTCAAAAATGAAAAATCTTTTAATGCAAATAATCTAAAAATAAAGTCTTTGACCTAAAGAAACTTAACTTGTATTAAACATTCAATGCCCAAGTTCTTCATCTTACAAAGAAACTAAAATACAAGGCAAAATAACTCCAGACCTATGAAAACAGAGGAGAGTCTACAAATTAAGTCCTATTCCAAACCGTCATTTTTTTTTTTTTTAGCCCTAACCTATGATTTCACTGGTAGAGGGAACTCCTGATGAGAAAACTCTTATTAATTCAGGTCTGTGCCTGCTCTGAAGTTTATGGTCTTAGAAAGTTGCTAAGGTAACAGACAAAATACTTTAAGAGGCAGCCTGCTATGATGGGGGAAAAAACCTTGGTTCAAGTCATATCTCTCACACATACTGCTTGAGTGATCCTCTGCAAGTCATTCAATCTCTCAATGACTCCAGGCCATGCTGTAAGGATCTGCACATAGTAGAAGCTTAATAAATGCTATTACATGAATTATGAATAATAGTGAATATACAATTTATAGCCAAGAGAAATCTTAAAGTAGATTTATATATGCAGAAGACAAATCTGCCCTGCCTTGTTGCTGAAAAATCAGGAGCTCAGTACCACTAGAGGCCAACTATAATGTGCATTAGTCCACATCTTGATTTTGCCTTGTACATAGTAAACATGTATTGAATGTTTATTGAATTGTATTGAATTCAAATAATGAAGACTTCTTAGGCTCTCCCACTACCATACACTTGAAAATCCTGCCTGGCCTTTTACTTGAAAGGGCTAAGGATACAAGTAGATTCCTGTTCAACACAAAGGTGTAGGCAGAATTTTTAGACTTGGCCCATTTGAAATCAAGTCTGCATTTTATTCTTAGCCAAAATGCCTCACTGATTTCCTACTGGATACAGATGAAGGAAAAGGGTGTTTCCTTTCTGAATAGTTGGTTTTTAACCACACCTTATGTCTGGCACTGTCCTTGGCATTGGCAACTGTACCAAACAAAAGTGAGATCTGGGTTTGGGGTAGGCTTTTATTTTAGACTCTGAATAGGGATGTTGATGGTTTACATGTATGTTTATGGAAAAAATGAAGAGAAAGATAGAATTATTGAAGCCTGTTACATGTTTGTAGCTTTAGGATGTTTTAGAAATGCCTATTCCTTCCTGAATAGATTGTGGAAACCTTGAAAGAATCAACAGAGAGTAAATAAAATATTTTTTAGAGGCTATGAAAAATGATATAGTAAAATAATGATCCAATGGCAATAAAATGCATTTCATCCCCTAAAAAATTGTAGGCTAAAGGAATATAAGTAAAGATGATCAGCAATATTCAAATATATATATATATATGTCTATATCTATATCTATCTATATCTATCTATCTATCTATCTATCTATCTATCTATCTATCTATATATCACCATGGACTTGAGTTGAATTGAATAAGTGATCCTTTGACTTTTGAAATCTTTTTTTATATGATACAATGGAAAAATCATGAGCCTTACAGCCAGGATAACTGGGTTCTGGTCCTGACTCTGGGTGATCTTGGAAAAAAAACTTTATCTGTCCAGATATCTATTTTCTCATCTGTATAATCTATTTATTGATTCTTCATTGTCCAAATTATTGGGTTACATGAATAATTTTTAATGTTCCTTTTAGCATTTAGATCTTGTTTCATTCTTTTATTTATGCCTGCATGTATACATGTATACATGCCTGCATGAACCAAGCATTTATTAAATGCCTACTGTGTGTCAAGCACCATGATAGGTAAGAGGGAGACAAATTCAAAACAAGACAAATTCTATTAGGGGAATATACACCCATATATTTGAAGAGGCAGAAAAAGAAGAGGAGGGAAAGTCTGTCAGGCTTCTTCAATAGGACAATAAATTCAATTCTTCTTAATATATCACATGAACACAACTGAGTGTGAACAACATTTACACAGTTTGTGCAAAGGAATGTAGAAAGGAGAAGTGATGTTGTAGATAGAGAACAAGTGGGCCAACTTTGTTAAATTATAGTGTGAAGAGAACATCAGAGAATTTGAGATTGGGAATAAAACTTGATCTCTTTCAAATAATATATGAAGGAATCTCTACTATAATAGGCCTAATAACTAGTCATTCTGCCTCCACTTGAAGATCTTAAAAGATATTTTTATGACTTTCATCTGTTCTTTTTGAAAGTGATCACTGAATGGCTGAACAAATTATGGCATATGAATGTAACAGTGAATGATTGTGCTATACAAAATGATGAATAAGGCAGATTTCAGAAAAACCCAGACTTACATGAACTGATGCTAAGTGGAGTGAGCAGAATCAGGAGAATATTGTACACAGTAACAGCAACATTGTGTGATGATCAATTATGTTAAGCTTAGCTCTTTTCAACAATACAATTATCTAAGACAATTTCAAAAAAGTCATGATGGAAAATGCTATCCACACTCAGAGTCTGAATGCAGATCAAAGCATATTATTTGCACTTTTTTTCTTTCTCATATGTTTCCTCTTTTGTTCTGATTCTACTTTCGGAACATGTCTAATATGAGAATATTTTTAATATGATTATATATGTATTACCTATATCAGATTGCTTGCTACCTTGGGGAAGGTGAAGAGAGGAGGGAAGGAGAAAAATCTGAAACTCAAAGTCTTATAAAAGTCAATGTTGAAAACTATCTTTACATGTAATTTGGGGGAAAAAAAAGCTAATTAGTGAAAAAAAAGTGCTCAAGAAACTCCTTTATGCTAAATCCTTCTCTTATCTTTGATTTCTTTGCTTACTTGTTCCTTTTAAAAGAGATTCTTTGGCCTCTATGAATCTTCTACTGGTTTTCCTCCTATCCTTTTGTCTTTAATACTTAATTTCTTACTGCATACAGGTATACCTCACTTCATTGAGTTCTGCTTTATTGCATTTTCCAGATATTGATTTTTTTAAATTTTAATTTTTTAATATACTAAATATTTATGCCAATTCTGTCAAATAACCATCTTCCCAACATCATGTGACTACATCATGTCTCTTTCTCACATTCTGGTAATTCTTGTAATATTTTGAAAATATTTATCATTATTATATTTGTTATTGTGATCTGTAATCAATGATCTTTGGTATTATTTTTATAATAGTTTTGGAATGCCAAGACATTGCGTCATATAAGAAAGCAAAATTTAATAGATAAATGTTGTATATGTTCTGACTGCTCCACTGACTATTCTCCATCTCCCTTTCCTCAGGCATCCACATTTCCTGAGACACAATAATATTGAAATTAAGCCAGTTCATAACCCTATAATCTAAGTGTTTCAGTGAAAGGAAGAGTCAATTTAATGAGGCAAACTTCATTGTCTTATTTTTAGAAATTGCCACAGTCACCTCAATCTTTAGCAACCACCACCATCTTGATAACTCAGTAGACATTAATGAGGAAAGACCCTGCACCAGAAAAAGATTATGATTGACTGAAATCTTATAAGATATTTGGAATTTTTTTGGCAACAAAGTATTTTTAAAGTATATACTTTTTTTTTTTGGCAAGGAAACTGGAGTTAAGTAATTTGCTGAGGGTCACACAGCTAATAAGTGTAGTGTCCAATGTTAGATTTGAACTTAGGTCCTCCTTATTTCAGGGCTGGTGCTCTATCCACTGTGCCATTTAGCTGCCTCCAAGGTATGTACTTTTTAATGGCATAGCATTAGTATCCATTTAATAGACCACACTATAGTGTAAATATAACTTTAAAATACATTAGAAAACAAACAAAAAAAAGTGTGTGATTCACTTTATTATAATTCTCACTTTATTGCCGTAGCTTGGAACTGACCCCATAATATCTCTGAGATATGTTTTTATACGTCATCCTTGCTTAATTTTTCTAAATTTTATATTCTCAACCTAGACTGGAGCTCATGGTAAATGGGAAAGAGCCATGTATTTTTAAAAATTATCTTATTTTAATCATTTTGATGGACATCAGCTTGAAGTATACTGGGATAAGTTACTATTCTATTATTATTTTTTATCATTAATGTTTTACAAACAATTGCATAGGTGAGTAAAATATTTCCTTTTCTAAAATTGGAAAAAGCAGTGGTAAATAAACTGATTTTCTTTGGGTTCAGTTATTATCATTAAATACATGAACAGCTCACACTTACAAAGTATTTTAATGTTAAGACTTTTGATACTCCTTCCCCACCTACAAAGTGATATGAGAGTGTAAAACATATAATATATTATGTATATGTATGTACATATATATTATATGTGACATTATCATATATGACACAATGTAATATTTGAGTATTGGTTAATTTATCACATTCAGCTGTTATAGAAAACAAGACATGAAGATTACTCAGTAGGAAGATAGTTTTTGTGGTCTAGTAACAATACCTATCATATGCAAGCATCATTTTAGATCCTAAAGGGTCCAAAAACAAAATGAAAGAAAAAGTCCCTCTCCACAAAGAATTTATATTAGGAGGAGCAAATGAATATAAACTACTATATATATTCATTATAGGATGAGAAGGGAGAAAGTATTAAAAATAGATGGAAGGGAGGGTTAGGAAAGGTCAGGAAAGGGAAGTAACACATGATTTTATCGTAGAGTAAAATAAAGATTCTAAAAAGAGATGGATGGGAATAAATTCTATGTCTGGGATAGGGACCAGTTTTTTTTTGAAGGTACAGGAAAGGAGATGGAATACTGAGTTTAGGGAACCACAACTATGTCTCTTTCTAGAGATTAGATGACATATAGGAATAAATCTTGAAATTTAGGCTGGAGTCAGATTCTGAAGGGCTTTAATCACCAAGCCAAGGAATTTGTGAGAGGTGAAGAGGGCTAAATTAAAATGGTTGACCTGCATGGAGATCAAGAATCGATACAAGATATATTCTCATAGAATCAACAGGACTTTGCAGTCGATTGGATATGTAGAGTTAGTGAGAGGGAAGGCTTGAGAGTATCTGAAGATTGAATGACTTCTGAAGGACAAGAGTGATCTCAACAGAATTAGGGAAACCCAGAACTCCATTTTTAGGATGTAGGAATAGTTTAGTTTTATCAAAGATAGTTAAAAATACACACCAAATTCCCTCACAAAACCATACCAAATTTCCTTACAAATATCTTAAAGAATCATAGAACTACAGTTGCAAAAGGATCTCAGCTTAGATAAGAATGCTTTCTATAACAACTCTAACAAGTGGCCATTTGATTTCTTCTGGTCAAAAGCCTCCAGTGAGAGGAAACTCAATATCATCCCAAACTTATCTCTATGAGAAACTCTAATTATTAGAATGTTTTAGTCACTTTAAGCTAAATTATCTTCTCTAATTTCACCTGTATTTCTGGCTCTCACCTGGAAGATGACATAGAGAAAATTTAATTCCTAATCCACATGAGAATATTTCTATTATAACAGCTGCGATTCTTCTTTTCTTTAGGTCATCCTTGAGTGGTCTGGAATATAATTCTTTCACTATCTTGGCTGCCCTCTTCTGGAAATGTTCCAGATTGACAACATCTTTTCTAAATGGCAGCCAACATAACTGAACAAAATATTCCAAACGTGGGCTGAGTGTTCCATGTTTCCCCAATCCTGAACTTCTAGACTTGATTTTTGAACTCAGTGAAGAGAATGCAGAATCTGAAGTTAAGGAAACTGGTCTCATATCCCCCTTCTGATGGTATTACATGTATGTGATCCTGGGTAAGCCACAGGTGTCAATTTCCCCAGCCATTAGATTTTCCCCTTATAAAATGAGGATGATATACTAGAAAGCCTCTGGTGTTTTGTCCATGCTCTATATCCATATATTATAACTCAGGTCTCTCTCAATTGCATTTTTATCAGTCAGGTCATCATTCAAACATGTTGGGATCCTTACACTGTCATTACAACTCAAAATCTTGCCAAAATTCTCTCACTGTGTTGGGTTTTTATTGAATGAAGTATTGCTTAAACTGAGCCAAAAATGATGCTTCATCTATCGATAGAAATATGGATTTTTGTCAATGCATTGATATTTATTACATAATTTGACTAATGTGTGGATTTTATACAAGTTACAGAAGGAATATTTAAGCAAATAGAAAAACTGGAGTCTTGCCCTTGCCTAGCTACTGACTGATAATTCAATTGCTCTGCTTCCTTAGTTTCTTAAAGCATATAATTACACTTGTCAATTTTTTTTTTTTACTAACAGAAATGCCATGAGAATGAAATGGGATAAATTATGTTTAATAAGTGCTAGTTGCCTCTAACCTAATTTAGTGGACAATGTAGTCTCAGGAAGAAAAGTTACTAAAATGGTAAATTGGCAAGCCCTTTGGAAATTTTAAGGAGATATATATTTGTCATTTACTCACTACCACTACCATCATTACTGCAGTGAAAATTACAATTACTATGATTACTACTGCTGGTACATTTATCAGGTACCTCCTATGTGCTAGGTATTATGTGATAAACACTGGACATACAAAGAGGCAAAAACAGTCTGTGTTCTCAAGGAGCAAGTGTCCAGTGGGAAGACAACATGCAAGTTGGGGGTTGATTTCAGAAAGAAAGCACTAAGATTAAGAGGAGTTAGGAAAAGTTGGTTGGAGAGGGTAGGGAAGGTAGGACTTTAGCTGAGGCTTGTAGGAAGCCTCCAAGGAGGAAGCCTGCCTTTTCGAAAGCAGGTTAGTAATGATAAAAAGAGGGAATATTCAAGATATGAGGAGGACGGTCAGTGAAAATACTCAGCTGGGTGAAGAAAGTTGCTTCTCAGCCTTGGAATCTGGGTCAGGCATGGAAAAAATAGAGACAATCTCTGATTACACTACATAAATCTTAAGTACTTGTCATGTTGATTATTATAGTATTGACCAGGCTAATCATACACATTTTAAATATTAGTCTGACATTTTCTATGGTCATCCTTTATAGGTTGGGGATTGAGGCCCAGGCAAGTTTAACTGTATTTTTTATTTCATGGTCACACTGAGTCAGATTTCACAGTTTAATAATACAAATACTCCCTCTTATGCATGTAGTAGAAATCTATTATAATACTTTTCTTGATTCATATCATTTTTGAACCCCAGCTCTACAGCTTCTACCTGTGTATTCTTGGCCAGATCGCTTAACTACTCTGTTGTTTAATCTTTAAAAAAAGAACTTTAAGATTCCTTCCATTCCAAAGCTTCCTTACTTTACACAGTCTCTGAAATCAGAATGATCTCTTTTGCAACATGGAGATTTAGGGATTTCATAGCTCTCTGTAGGTCTCATAGCACTCAAACCCATTTTCTTTCACTATTATGATGCAGGAAATGTTATTCCATTATATTACTCCTTAATAGGAATGTCAGGCTTGGGAAAGAACTGAGGCACTAAAGTAGATGGAGCTCTGAATGTTATATAAATGTGCAGGCAAACTATAGTTAATTTAGAAAGAGGAGCCACAGGACCCATGTTCAAATCTTGCTTCATCACTTTAATACCTGAGTGACCTTGGGAGACTTATTTAATGTCATTAAATCTCAATTTCCTCATCCATAAAATGAAGAAATTGGATCAGATGGCCTCTAAATTCTATCTGTGTCTATGAGAAAAAAAAATTTAAAATTCCTAGTTAGGCTTTAAAAAAGAGATAGACAACAGCAGATTAATTGAGATTTTTCTTTAAAATTAAAAAAAGTAGCTATATAATACCAATAGAAGACTCTTATATTGATAAGCATTACATCAGGAAAAATTGATTAAGATACAGAAAACAAAAATCTAGATTAAAATGGCCATGTGTAAACAACAGAGAGAACAATAGATTTTGAGGCCAAAGAATTGGGTTCAATATCTGGCATGGCTACTTATTAACTGTGGTTATTTTGGCATTATGGGCAGGCCCTACCCTGCTTTGGACTTTGATTTCCTCATAGTGAAATGAAAGAAATGGACTTGGTCTGTAGTGTTCCTTTAAGCTCTAAATATTAAAGTTATAAGATCAGGGTAAGGGTTCCATTGAGTAACTAGCCATAGAATAAGATTTGTGTGATTTGTGTCCTCTAGGACATAACAATTCATGCAAAATCATAGGATTATAGACTATGGGTTAGGAGGGACTTTAAAGAATATTTAGTCCAACCTACTAATTTTGCACATGAGAAAACTGGGGCCCACAGAAGCTGAGATTGCCCATAAGTCATAATATAGTAAGTGGTAGAGCTTGGATTTGGTATCAATGTGATTCAGTGGATAGAGCACTGGGCTTGGAATCAGGAGAATCTGAATTTAAATCAAATCTCAGATATGTGCTGCTAGTGTGACCATGTGCAAGTCACTTAATCCAGTTTGCCTCAGTTTCCTCACCTGTAAAATGAGCTGGAGAAGGAACTGGCAAAAAAAACTTCAAAGGAGTCACAAAGAACTGGACAGAGCTAATCACCAAAACTATAACCTTTGATTCTAGTGTTCTTCCCATTGTATATGTCAAATTATATTCCCATTCCAATATATAAATTCCCATTATATAAAAAAATACAATAATAAAGACTATAAGAAAGTGATAACTTGTGTGCTATAGACAGAACTACAGAAGGTGAGTGAAATCTTGACAGAAGAGAATTTGACCTATGTCTTGAAAAGAGAAAGCATTCATTAGGATAGAAAATAGCCTGCTGGGAAGAGGTAGGAAAAAAAGGCTACAAGGGAAAGTATAGGTGATATTAAAATATATTAATAAACATTTGTTTTTAAAAAAGTGAAACTAGGGAAGACAGAGAAGAGAGCATGAGGTAGGGCAACCAATGTGAATGTAGAGATGGAAAGGGGAGTGAACGCTTTTGCCAGTAAGGAGATTGAGGGTGTGGATGTGGTAAGGCTGAGTCCTTCTGTAAAGCCAGAGCAGCCAGAGCATAGAGAAATATCTATGTGTCACATTGTAGTTTTAACTAGAGCTCCGTAAAGGTCTGGAATCAGACTGTAGACTTCTGGCCAACAGTTTCCTGGTTTCAGCCAGCTTTTCTGGGTCTATGTGTTTTTATTCACGCTCTGCAGCTGGTAATAAAACTGACCTTTACAAATGTACAGTCATTGTTGCATGAGAACATAGATCCTAGAGCCAAACCAGACAACACCCAACAAGCTACATTCTAACTTCCTTTACATTATTATATGCAGCTGGGTTGATTGTTGAACTCCTTTTAAATTCCAAACAGAAATCATTGATATCCTATTGATAACAGTCACTTGAAACAAACCCAAATAAAAAGCATCTTGATGTCTCATCAAAAGAGGAGATGGCATCTATTATATAAATATGAGTGGATATAGTACAGAACTGACACAGAGTAGGCACTTAAGTATTTGCTGATTTCTAGATATTAACAAAAATGGATATCCCATATTCAGAAATATCTCCTCTTTAATAACTTCCACTTAATGAGTCACTATGTCCAGTGGGATATTGTATTTTATGTTGGGCATCACATTTTAGGAAGAGCAATCAAGATGCTGGGGTGGGGGTAGTTAGATGGCACAGTAGATAGAGCACTAACCCTCTGGCCCTGGAGTCAGGAGAATCTGAGTTCAATTGCCCCTCTCCTCCCCCCCAAAAAAAACAAACCCCAACAACAACAAAAAAATAACAACTCAATCCACTTAATCCAGTTTGCCTCAGTTTCCTTATCTGTAAAATGAGCTGGAGAAGGAAATGGCAAACCCACTCCAGTATCTTTGTCAAGAGAACACCAAAGGGGTCACAAAGAGTTGGACAGAGCTAATCACTAAAATAATAACCTTTGATTCTACTGTTCTTTCCATTCCATCAGAAAGAATATAAGAAGATAGACTTCAAGGAAGTGATAACTTGTATCCTACAGACAGAATCAGAACTATAGAAGGTGATTGAGAGCTAAAAGGGACTTGAGTTCAAGTTAGTTCAATCTTGGGATTAAAAGAATTACATCTCAGGTAACAGAGGGAAAATTTATATACAATTTTAAAAGCTTAATGCTTCATATAGGGTTAAATAATATTGTAAAACACCAAGAAATATCTTAGAGAGGTTGCAAAATAGTACTCAATGAAATGTTGCAGGGAATTAAGTAATCCATAGGTTGTTTTTATTTTTAAACCTGAAATCCCTCAAACAATTACACCTCTGACAGTGAAGATGTTGGCAAAGGATAAGAGTTGTCTTCAACTATAAATAAAATTCTATGATGTAGGATTGGGATTCAATTTAGGTTTGTATGATCATAGGTTCATAAAACTGTAGGAGACTTCAGATATTAATTCAAACTCCTTATTTGATAGACCAGGAGACAGAGTCAGAGAAATTAAGAGAATTGCTCACAATCACATAAGTATAAAGATGAGGAATATATGTGCTGAATTTCTCTGACTATAAACCTGGTGCTCTTTCCCCTTTGGCATGTTCTTTTGTTCCTAGAGGGTAGAATTAGGAGCAATGAGTAAAAGTTGAAGAGAGGTATATTTACATGTGACTTCAGAAAAAAAAAATCCTAACAGTAAGAGCTATCTAAATGTGCAAAGGGCTGACTTGGGAGGTTGTTTGTTGATTTCCCCTCACTGGAAATTTTTCAGTGAAAGGCTAGATTAAACACTTGTCAGTTATATTGTAGAAAAGAGCCTTCATCTTTGGAAAGAACAAAATGATGTCTAATAGCTCTTCCATATTTTTAGAATCCTAGAATTTCAGTGCTGGAAGGGACCTCAGTGTCAGTCTACTCCAAGTCACACTTCAAAAAATAAAAAGATCCTTTCTACAATATATCTGACAATTGGTTATCCAGTCTTTGAAAACAATCTAATTCTGAGATCCTAAAATTCTGAAAAAAGGAAAATAGTCATAATCATTTTGGTTACTATGTATGAAATCCCAAAGTTAGTTCTATAGAACCTAAAATCCACAGGAAAAGCTAGGAAAATTGCATTCTAAAATTGAAAAAAAAGAAAATAGAATTTATATCATCTTTGCAGAGATGGAGTGGGATTGTGGAGAAAGTGTTGATTTTTCCAATCTTGCTTGGTAACTTATTTAACCTTTTTGAACCACAATTTCCTTATTTATAAACTAAGAAAAATGTGAAGAGTGGCTTTTGATGGTTCCTTCCAACTCTAAATTTATGCTCCCATAAGCAGGAATCTATTTTTAAGGCTCATTTTGTTATTAGCTATTTAGATGACCTTGAACTAGTTACCTCTCCTCATCTACAAGGTAAAGATCAAATAATTTTAAAAATCCTTCCCAGCTTTGACATTATTATACTGAAAAGGGATTTGTGCTACAAAATGAGCTTTTCTATGTATATATAAGTGCTAAAAAAAAAAGTTCACTGTCCTATTGTGACTGATTGATAGGAATTCAAACCCAGAAGCCTCCAAGGTAGATTAAGGATTATAGAGGTGATACAAACACACATATACATATTGTCTGAACTACTCTTCCTGTCCCATTGCTTCTGTGTTATTGAAACAGTCTGGGATCAGTGCCAAGTACCTCAGGATTTCTAGCACATTTTAATTCTCTATAGGTTTTTTTTCAAGAATGAAAATGACAGGTAGGGTGGTGTAGATAACATGATATGGCTTCCTGTCTACTAAACAGCCCCCAGGTGGCCAGGCATGAGGGGACCTATATTAATGAGTCATGGGATTATCCCTTATGGGATTAACAGGGAAAAGAATGGTGCTGTCAATTTCTCCTCCATACAAGAGCAAGTACCAACAAGGAGATTGGAGGTGACTGAGTTGCCGCCAATAACATGTCCTTTGCATGAAGGCAGTATGTTAGGAGGAGGAGTGGAAACAAGACATAAACCAGCTGTAAACACAGAAGCCAAGTGAATAAACCCATGGAAGTCCCCAGTCAAAGCTTATCCTTGAAATAGAATAATATGTGGCTACCTCAGAAAAGATGTTCTCTTAAAATTCGGTTACCAGGATAGAGTATTATTATAAATCACAAAAGAAAATTTCTTACAAAACTGAATGGTAGGATAGGGTCTATGTCTTAGGTTTTAAATGCAACCTCAGCTAAGACTAGAGTGCTGCTGGCAAATTTATTGAAGTTCTGGATAGTTTCTGACCCCACACGACTGGTTGAGCAATGACTTAGTAGAGGCAGTGGTTAGATCAACAACAGCAACTCCTTACAGAGATTTCTGCAGCTCTGATGTAACTATAGGCTGGAGGCAATTTGAGTATATTCTTCAGTTTATTCTAAAGCATAAACCTGATCCATTTTAGAAATCCTGTAAGGATAACCTTCATGCAATCCCCTTTGTTGCACAGAGTTAGTATTCTACAAAGGCAACATCGATAAGGCTTTACTACTTCCACTGAAATTGAATTTGGACCAATCTATGATGAAATAAAGTAAGCAGAGGGAAATTTTTTATCAAGAATAAATTAAAGCATTTTATAGGATAAAAATAAGAGTAGAAAGAAATTACAAAAGAGCAAAATAAATTTTACAACACAGTTAACATTCAGCTGGCTAGTGGGAAGGTGATGGCAGAGCACTACTGTTTGGTTTAAAAGCACAGCTGGGCTTTAGAGTACATATTAAAATTTCAGCACCAGGCATATGGAGACATTTTCAGAATTACATGCTGGAATATAGGTACTATACCTTGTTTCCAAATGATGATAATGCTTACCACTTAGTGCACTAAAATAGTAACGAGAACATGAATTTGCATGAGATGTATTTAACATAGCACATAACAGACTCCTGAATAACAGTAAATTACTATTCTTGCAGAAATTGGCTCATAAAACAAAATTTCTAATGTTTGGTACTGAGAACACTTAAAGTTGAGTGTTAAGTGATTTCTTTAAAGAGTAGTCTTGCTAGAGATTTTTAGAAACTAAAAATATTAGGGTCTTATTATTTTAATTAGATTAATAATAGGAGGGGCATCTTTTCTCTCCAAAGAGGGGATACCTATTAAGGGAAAATGAGCTCTAATCTTGGTTCTATCATGATGTAGTTACATGTTGTTAGGCAGATACTTTTGAGTTTTTTAATCCATGAAATGATGTTTGGAATGGGATATTTAAGATTCCTCTCAAAAACTATTAATTACCAAGAGGAATATCTGAAGATCTCAAACTCAAAGCATTGACTAGGTCAAAGCCTTCATCTAAATTACCTGAAAATTAAGATGTATGGTCGAACCGAATTCTATGAGTTTCCCTTCCCTTTCAAGCCCAAGGGGATCTATTTCAGTTGCAGAACTTTAAATGACTTCAAAGAAAGCCAGTCGTGTGTGCAAGAGGCATGTAATCATAGAGAGCAGGATAGAAATACAGTTGATTATTTATGTATATTCAGTAAGAGAAATAACTCACAACAAGTATGCAATAAATGTAGCCATTTTCATGGGGGTCAAATTGCATACTTATTGACACTGGTTCCCTTATGTTCTTAACTGCTGCTGTTTTTGGTGGTGTATGATGGGGCAAGATAGTTGAAAAGACATAGTTGATCTAGAGTTCTTTTACCTTCATAATAATGTAGTGAAACTCTTGTAAAAATATTTCTGACACTTGCAGGCATTATCATTTGAGTGTGTTAGCTTTTCAGCCTTGGAATATGGATCGGGCTTGGTGGAAATAAAGATTAATTCTGATTACAACATAGCCTTTTAGCCAGTGAAACTTGATGATCATTTCTCATCTTGCTAGAATTTAATGTAGTGTTTAACCTATATCAGATTGATTACTGTCTTGGGGAGAGAGAAGGGAGAAAGAGGAAGAAAAATTTGGAACACAAGGTTTTGCAAAGGTGAATGTTGAAAACTATTTTTGCATGTATTTTGAAAAATAAAATACTATGAAAAAAGAAAATAAAGAATAAAATGTATGGAAGCTTCTTGGTGATAGAGATGTGTTCCTTTTGTAACTGTAAACCCAGAACCCAGTAAACATAGTGGACAATTGCAAAAACTTATTAAAGTAATACTTGGTTAGAGTAGCTCCATGCCAATTCCTCATGGGGATACTTATTTCATTGGTTTTTTTTGCTATTCTGATGATCTGAGTACTCTTGATTCAATGATAAGATGTATTTCAATAATATTGCTCTTTTCCTAAGGACAGCATGGAAGAGAAATAGCACACTGATCTTGAAGTCAGTAGGACTATGTCAAAATTCTGCCTTGGACACTTTATTAAATGTGATTTTGTGAAATTTCTTAAACTCTTAGGGCTTCAAGAAATTCTCTTAAGATTGAAAATTGCAGAGCAGTTACTAGTCTATTTTGGTAAGTGAGGATTTTCTCACCATCACTTTCCTATATCAGTGAAATTACAGATTCAAATCATTCACAAGTACAATCTTTTTCATGTATTCTCTGGAAATTCGGGCACCAATGAGCATCTTCATTCCTTCCTCCTATCATTGGAAGCTACCTTTGTCAACCTCATCTCACAGAAAAATATAATGTTGCTTTTGTAATATGGTATCACTTGCCTGACATAATTATATGATTACACATAAAGTTCATATGTAATCTTTTAAATAATCTTTTAAAAAACTCAGATGTGAGTTTTACTGAAGATAATGCTATGTAAGCACATATGTTAGAATAGAAAATTCCTAATGGGGCAGCAGGTGGGGTGAGTCATATGCTTGTTAACGCCTCCCCTCCCCAATATTTCAATATACTTGGTTTACTTTGTAATCTTAAGTATTTTATTTAATCATTAAAAAAACATTATTCTGTGATTATTTAGATCTAAATAACTGGAGAAATAATATTTGCTCATGAGTTGGTGGAGCCAACATAATAGAAATGATAATATTTAAATTGATTCAAGCTATTCGGGGATTACTTTATAGATCTTTATAGAAAAAAAATGGTAATGATATTCATCTGGAGGAGCAAAAATGGGAATAAAAGGGACCTAGGAGCAGCAGATCTCAAACTATACTATAAAGAAGTAATTACCAAAACAATTTGTTACTGGTTTTAAAAAAGAGAGATCAGTTAGTAGGAAAGCTTAAATATACCATATATAAAAACAAATGAATCTAGTAGCCTATTGTTCAATGAAAACAAAGACCCCAAGTACTAGGGTAAGAATTCACTATTTCACAAATACTATTCAGAAAACTGGATGGTAGTATGGCAGATTTAGATTAACATTCAAATCTTTAAGAAGACAATGAGTAAGTAACCTGGATATAAAAGGTCACATCATAAACAAATCAGAGAAACAATGAAGAAATTACTTTTCAGGTTTATGTGCAGGAGAAGATAAATTAAACATAGAAGAGAGATTATAGAAGATAAAATGGACAATTTTCATTACAAAAATTTTAAATTTGCATAAGCAAATCCAATATGGTCAAGATTAGAATGGAAACAACTGAAAGGAGAAAATAATCTTTGCAACACCATTCTCTGAATGAAACTTCCCAAGATATATTAAAGAATTGATAAGCATAAGAGCCACACACCAATTTACAAATGGTCAAATAATATGAACAGGTAATTTTCTAAGGAAGAGATCCTTTCTAGCTAGATGAAAAATGCAACAAATTACTAATTGAAGAAATGAAAATTGAACAAAAGAGATGTCCTATCTCATACCCATCAGATTGGCAAGAGTGAGAAAAACGGAATATGATAAATGTTGGAAGGGTTGTAGCAAAATAGATGCATTGTTACTGGGGCTATGAATTGGTCCAGTCATTCTGGTAAGCATTTTGGGATAATAATATCTTGAAAGTTATGAAACTGTATATGCCCTCTCAACTAGTGATATCACTTTTAGGTCTATACTACCAAACAGTTTTTTAAAAAGTAAAGAAGCTCTTGTATATTGAAAAAAAACACATATAGTAGTTCTTTTTGTGGTGACAAAAAACTGGAAACTAAGGTTCTACCCATAAAATTGGGAATATTGAACAAAATGTGGTATATGATTGTAATGGAATATTATTGTGTTGTAAGAAATGAAGACATTTTCAGAACAATTTTGAAAGGCATTTGTGAAATAATAGAGTGAAATGCAGAGAATCAAGATAACAAATTATAACAATAAAAATATTGTAAAAACAAATAATTCTGAAAGACTTAAGAATTCTGATCCACACAATGACCAACCAAGATTCCAGAGGACTGATGCTGAAGAATGTTGCCTACCTTCTTTCAGAGAGATGATGGACTAATATGCAGAATGAAAAACACATTTTTGGATTATGGCCAATATGGGATTTTATTTTGCTTAACTATGCAATTTGTTATAAGGGTTTTAAATTTCTTTGTGTTTTTTAAATGGGGGGGATGAGGAAGAAAAAATGATTGATAATAGAAAAATTAAACAATATTTTATAAAGAAATAAAGACATAAGCCTTACCAGATTGCCAAAGGGAGTTACAAAATACAAAAAGAAACTCTGAATTAGAATTTCCTTATTTTTAAAGCTTATTTTCTTGGGGTGTGGCATGGGAGGAGGAGAGTGAGGTCTTTATTTTCCTTGCCACAAAGTACTAATGAATACAAGTGTTACTCTTTTGCACTCACCTGTCCAGGTTGTTCACAAGCTGTTTGATACCGTGCTTGTTGGCAAAGTTCTTTGACCCTCTCATATTTGGGTAAGTGATTTGACTGCTGGGCATTCTTGCTAGGTTCTTCCTTCTTACGTAGGAATTTGCTTTGATATAAAGGGACAAGCATTAGAGAAGTGGTCTTCCCCACCTTCAATGATTCCTGCCCACCCTACAACCTTACTTTTTAGCAAGAGGAAGGAACTTAAGAGAAAGCTCTCTGAAAGAGGAAGTACTGACAAATTCAGCATTTGGTGAGCTGCTTGGATGAAAACTATCAAGAATTACCAAGAAACTTTCTGGGATGGCAAAGATTCTACTACAGTCACCTTTTCCAAACAGTAACAGTTTAAAAAATCTTTATATCCCCAGTGCTTGGTTTTATAGGTTATAAAGCCAGAAAAGCTAAATGATTATTTGAATATCTTTTAGTTGTGAGAATTGATGTTATGATAAAAGGCAAAACATAGAATTGAATGGATAGAAATCAGTGTTTTTATAAATAAATCTCCATTGTATTTTGGAAATTTATTTTAGTTATCAAAAGTGTAATTTAAAGAAACAAGAAGATCTCATAGAATGGAGATGGGGCTTTGAATGCAACTGAAGAGGTAAACATGGATTTGTTTGTGTTATAAAAGTGATATGATCATTTTTGCTCAAAAGAGTTGATTCATTTTTTCCCCAATAAAATGCTATAGGTGGGAAAAAGTTCAAATCAAAGAATAGTTTGAGGCCCCATATTATAAAAATTCATTGTTGAAAATTCAGATGCAGGAAGGCTGTAATGAGGGATCCACCTTGCTTTGCTGGTCAGCGGAGAAGGATTAGAAATGATTCAACCTTGTGACTAGGAATTACAAAATCTGCAGGCTTGCTCAGTGAAAATGAAAAAAAAAAGCACCCAAGAGGTAGATTTAACCACTAAGAATGTTTTCCATCAGCACCCCAAAGCCAATAATTACCCTCTTTCCACTAGGAATGTATCACGCCAAATTTTGGTCTTTTTGTTTGTTCGAAACCTGAAAGCAAAACAATAATATTTACAGCTGGCATCTGGAAGCCTCTTTATAAGGAGTCATATTAACAGTTTATTTAAAGAAGCACCTCTCACTTCATATGGACCGTAACTGTAACTTTATAAATGTACTATTCACATACAGCTTAGAAATTCCAAGTTTGTGGTGATCCTGATGGAAAGAGCTTGTTTTGCTAGACTTTTTCTCTGTGCCATGGTGGGTTGGCTCAAGTGTACACTGAAACTGGCTGTAGGGAAGGATAATGACCCACCTGTTACCTGGTTTTTCTAGGTCCAGTAGTTTGAGGACAGACTTGCCATCAACATCAGGAGGAGTATCAAGCCCAGCAATATCCAGGATGGTGGGAGCCAGGTCAATGTTCAGCACAATCTGAGACACTCTGCAAAGGAATAGTCAGAGGAGAAATCCATTCACCTAGCCTCAAGAGGACATACAATTCAGAGTACTTTTCTACTTTTCTAAGAGCATAGAAGTAACAATATAAGTAGTTTAAGGTTTATAAAGTGTCAGACTACTAGCAGACTGAGGCCAGGGCCTGACTGAAATGCAATTGGGAAATATTTTATGAAATAAATAAAATTAATAATTTATTAATAAATTACAAGATAATATATAATATTTATATTATTTATATCATATTATTACATAATATGATATATAACATATACATTAAAATAAAAATAATGGTAATTTGCTGCTTTTTAAGTCACTATGAAGCCTCTAGAAATTAGTTTATATTTGACACCAATATTTTACATATATTTTCTCATTTGATCCTTACAATAACCATGTGAAGTCATGAAAAATTGACTTTTACCTATCCATATATTCTTTTTTTGATCTCATTGTGCCAAAGAGAGATATTTATAAACATTTATCAGTGTGATGATTGAACTCTGTAGCTATGGAACACAGCAAAGCTAACTGACCCACAAAGGGATCAGAAGTAGACATCATGGCCTCATTAATACCATTGTCTAAAGAAGCTACCAGCCTAGACAAGGTCAGACATATGGCCTTCACAGGATGTGTACTGGCTTCTCAAAATTCTTTGAGTCAAAGGTTTTTCCTGCAGATGTAAGGGTTTTTAAAAACAGAGCTGTCAGATTCCATCAAAAGATAACTAAAGGCTTTCAAAGTTGAATACTATCCTCTCCTATTCTACTTCTCAAACAGAGAGTCTAAGATTCACTTTTGAGAAAGACCAGACACATCTCCAAATTCTCAAAACACAAATCACTTAAATCCACAACCCCTAAAGAATGCAGCATGATATAGTAGCATAGACATTGGTTTTGTGTCATGAGACCTTCCAATGTCTTGTTCACTCATTCTGTCTGTGCTTGCTGTGAGATTTGGACCAGACACCTAATTTCCCTGAACTTCTTTCAGCTCTTACATGGAGTTAAACTTCTGATGTCTCCTGGTTGTCTATCAATCTAGAATAGATAATTTCATGATTTGAAAAATTAGGGGACCATATTAGATGATCTTTGGCATTCCTTTTAGCTTATTTTCTGGATAGGGAGACTGAGACAGAGATACTTTGTCTCACTCAAGTTTACATAGAATTTAAGTACATACTAGGTATTAATAAATACTTACTAATTGACAACATAAGGCCATGTCTTCTGTTTTTTATTCAGTGCTTAGTTTCATTAGACTGCTCTGTGTTGATCAAATAATTCACATTTTACTACACATACACACACATACATGTATATCAATATAAATAGATATAACTATAGACAAAGAGATATAGATATTATAACATATATGTACAAATAGATGTATTTGTGTATATGTATGTATGTAAATATGTGTGTATGTATGTGGGTCGTCTAGACTTCAAGAAATTGGAAAGAGGCTGTTATGAACTTAAATAAATGAGAGGTTGTTGCACAGTCATGAATCCTTCTTCTTTCCTTTCCCTTTTTACCTAACAGACCAAGAAGTATGAGTTCTTTTTGGTATGCAAAGATTGATTGTTAATAATGTAACCTTTTTTCTCTAAGTTATTTTGAATGTTACTGAAAAAAACAACACATTATCCTTTTCATTTAAATTATGCAATCTGAAGATAATAATGTTTCTAGATTAGAGACTTTTATTAACCAAAATCATTGAATTGCTTTTTGCACAATAGCTAGTGTCGTAAACAGAAGAATACTTACATTGATCCTGGTTCTACACTTGGTCCACGAATAAAGAAAGGAACACGGATATCAAAGTCATATGGCATGGATTTCCCCTTGACCAATCCAAACTGTCCAATATGGTATCCATGGTCTGCTGTGTAAATGATGTAGGTATTATCCAGTTCTCCAGTTTCCACAAGCATATTATATAGCTGAAATACATCACAGAGAAAAATAGAAGTGAAATGGAATGATATAACATGACATCCAGAGGATTTTATCACAATTATTCCCACTTAATCCTCCCTTAAAATTTTTTCTTCATTAAGAATTTAATAATCATTAGACAATATATGTATGCTAATATGCAAAGAAGATCACAAAAGGCAATGGTATGTGGAACTATTAACTTCTGTTATATATACTTAAATCTTTTCCTAAAACTTATCATATTACAATGCAAAGATTGTTTCTTAAAGGTTAAGTAGGGGAATGGGACAGAACTATGATTTCATTGATAGAATAGGCTCCCAAGAGGAAATACCTCTTCTTAATACACAACGGTATCTACTCTATGACTTAGAATCTTAGAGAATTGTCTAAAGATATTAAATGACTAGTGTAGGGTCTAGTGTTTGTCAGAAGCAGAATATAAACTTTGGCATTTCTAATTGGGACTTGCTCTCTAAAAGATTGATATCTTATTTTTTTGTCTTCCAATATTTCCCCCCAATTACATGTGAAAACAATTTCTAACATCATTTTAAAATTTTTTTTGAGTTCCAAATTCTCTCCCTTCCCTCCCTCTGCCCTGCAAAGGTAAGTAATTTGATAAAGCTATGTATGTGCATCATGAAAAACATATTTTCTTTTTCATCATGTTATAAAAGAAAACAAACCCAAAAAAACACTATGAAGAAAACAAAGTGAAACATAGTATGCTTCAATATACATTCAGATTCCGTCATTTCTTTCTTGAGAGGCAGACAGTTTACTTCATCATGAGTCCTCTGCAATTGTTTTAGATCACTGAATTGCTAAGTCTTTCACAATTCTTCATTGTACAATACTGATGTTACTATGTACAGTGTTCTACTGGTCCTGTTCCTTTCACTTTGCATCAGTTTCACGTAAGTTTTTTCAGGTTTTCCTGAAATCATCCTGTTTATTATTTCTTATACTACAATAGCATTCCATTATAATCATATATTTATCCAATCATTCTCTAATTAATGGACATCCCCTCAATTTCTAATTCTTTGCCACCACCAACTGCTATAGATATTTTTGTACAAAGAGGTCTTTTCCCCCTTTTTTGATCTCTTTGGCATATAGACCTAGTAGTGGTATTATTGGATCAAAGAGTATACACATTTTTATAGCCCTTGGGGAATAATTCCAAATTGCTCTCTAGAATGGTTGGATCAGTTCAAAACCAGAAGTATGTTAGTTTTCTCACATCCCTTCCAATATTATTTTTCTAGTATATTAATCAATCAGTTAGGGGTGAGGTTGTACCTCATAATTTTTTTGCTTTGCATTTCTCTAATCCATAGTAATTTAGAGTATCTTTTCATATGACTATATACAGCTTTGATTTCTTTATTTGGAAAGTCTTCCCTCATACATATTCTTTGACCATTTATCAATTGGGGAATGATGTATTCTTATAAATTTGATTAAATTCTAGATACCTGACAAATGGGGCATTTATCAAAGACACTTGATATAAAGTCTACCTTCTCCTGAGCTGTTTTCCTTATAATCTTGGTTGTACTGGTTTTGTTTGCAAAAGCACTTTAATATATCAACATTATCCATTTTACATCCTCTAATGTTGTCCCTTTTTTCAGTCATAAAGTCTTCCCTTAATCAGATATCTGTCATTAAATTATTTAATGCTTCCCAAATTTGTTCATTATATCATGCTTTATGTCTAAATCATGTACCCATGATCTTGATACATAGTATAAGTCTATACTTCAATTTCTGCCATACTGCTTTCCAGTGTCCCAGCAGATTTTGTCAAATGGTGAGTTCTGTTTCAAAAGCTTGGGTCTTTGGGTTTATCAAATATTAGGTCACTGATTATTCACTACTGTGTCCTTTGTATTTAATTTATCCACTTACCTACCACTCATATTTTAGCCAGCACCAGTTTGTTCTGATGATTACCACTTTTTAATACAGTTTGAAATATGATATAGCTAGGCCACCTAAGTTGATATTTTAATAAAATGGTTTCTTAAGCTTCTTTACATATCTATTTTACTAATTCATCTTAAGAGTTGAACTCTCTGTCTCCCTGGAGGATAAAATCACCATTTGACTGATTTGCTTGTCTTCATTAATTTCACTATATGTTCATCTGAGGCAGAGGAATCAAATAAAATAACATGTTTAAAATTTAGCCATTTTTTCAAATGTTTACATTTTCATAAATGTTAATTTTTGGCTAAGAAGAAAACTTTCTGTAACATGTCATTTTGAAGATGCATTGAGGAAACAAATTACTTTATTGTTGCTTTTATATTTACATGTTCTTCCTGTTTTTCTACAAGCTGTGACTGGCTTGGCTTCCCTCAATTCTATCTGAACCATAAATAGAAAAATATGAGGAGTGGGAAAAAATATGAGGAGGGGAGAGCCATGATGAAGATGGGAAGGTATTCACAAATCAATGTCCTGAAATGCAAGGAAAATGTGAAAAAGCAAAAAGTTTTCATGGAAAAGGCAGGTGACACTGGAGAGAAAATAGGAGGAAGCCTCCTTGTAGATTTTGTGTGCTTACCCTTTCTACAGAGTCATCAACTGACATCAGAGTCTGAAGCCTTTTCCGCTGCAAAACATTTGTAAATTCCATGTGGATGGGCAGCATGGGTCCTGTGTACTGCATAATCCAATGCTTATCCATATTTGGTGCATAGTTGTAACTGGGAGTACTGAAAATAGCCAGGAAGGAGTCTTAGTGTATTTTTATACTTAGTCACTTACAGAAACTCAGTAATAAGAGTCATGAAATAATCTTTCATGGGAAGCAATTAAAACATCACTAACACATAATTTTTTTTCTCTCCAGACTATGTCTTCTTTGCTTACAGGAATTGACAAATTACATTGAAAAGTGCAGTAGGAAGTCTACTCTGATTCCTCTGGACTGAAGAACTCTTTCCCTTCTTGGATCTCTTATAGCACTAAAAACACATTCTGCCTATCCTTTCTTTCCTATTACTCTACCAAGTCCTAGAGGGTAGGAAACATGTCTTATCTTAAATCCTAATTTCCCTAGGCTATGCATAGAGTTTAGTTCTTTTTATTTTATTTTTTAGGTTATAGATGTACAATCATATTTTATATATTTCCAAATGAGTCATGTTAGGAGAGAAAAACATATAAGGGAAAAACTATTAGAAATAAAAAAAGAAGGAAAAAAGGTAAAAATAGTGTGCATTGATCTGCATTCAGTTTGCATAGGTCTCTCTCTTGAAGCAGATGGTGCTTTCCATCTAAAGTTTATTAGGATTGCCTTGAATCAGTAAATTGCTGAGAAGAACCAAATCTATGATAGTTTGTCATCCCATAATCTTTTTGTTGCTATGTATAATGTTTTTCTGGTTCTAATTGCTTCACTCAGCATTTCATATAAATCTTTCCAGACATTTCTAAAATCAGCCTGTTCATCATTTTAAAATAGAACAATAATAGTCTATTACTTTAATATACCATACTTTATTCATCCACTCCCTAATTGATGGGCATCTAATATTTTCCAATTCTTTGCTACCTCAAAAATCTTAATTTCTTTTTGTGATAAAAGTGAATTTGAAATCATTGTCATCTGAAACATCATTGAAATCTCTGGAATGATTTCAATTTAAACTTTTAAATAAAGACTCGCAACTGACATGCTCTCATTTTAAAAGACAAGTCTTTTAATGTTCTCTATGATCTCGCTAGAACTTACCTTTTTAGCCTGATTTAATAGGTTTACATTTTACATGCTCTGCATTGTAGTCAAACTGATGCTTAGCCTTTCCTGATGTCATCTCACTCTCTCCTCCCTGTCTATGTACAGGTTATCTGAGTTGAATGAACTCCCTTCACATCCCTGCTGAAATGCTTCTTTTCCTTGAAGTCTTAGCTCAGAAGATACCTCTTCCAAGGTGTTTGTAGGGATATCTCTTTAAAGCTTCATGAACCTCTCACTTCTTTTTCACTTATCACAAAAGTTACTTGGGTAAATGTCTTAGGTCTTCTGATTAGATTGTAATTTCCTTGAGAGCAAAAGCTATGTTGTTTTTATTTCTGCAGTTCTAGTATCTAGCATGGTATATTGTAATAAATTTGATAAATGCTATTGGACTGAACTTTTATTTTGGTTTGTGAGATAAAAGATGCATTATACAGAGTGTTGTTGTTATTGTTGTTCAGTCATTTCAATCATGTCCGATTCTTCATGACCCCATTTGGGGTTTTCTTAGCAAAGATAGTGTAGTGGTTTATCATTTCCTTCTTTTAACAGCTCATTCTACACATAAGGAAACTGAAGAAAAGGGTGAAGTGACTTGCCCAGAAAGACACAATTAATAATTGTCTGAGGCCAGATTTGAATTCAGGTCTTGTTGCCTCCAAGCTGCTCATTATACACAATAACATGAATACAATTATATTTATGCTCAATGTCTATAATGAAGAAATCAATGTTTTCCATAGCAATATGAAATCATATTATATTTGATTCCTTATTAGAAAGTTAAATATCCCATTTTCTACAGGACTCCTTTGCCAACCCCTCTAATTAAAATGCCTTTTCTCTATTAATTGTTTCCTATTTATTCATATAAATATAAATATGTCTATGTATTTTGTATATTTGTTGTCTCTCATTAGATTGAGAGATCCTTGAAAACAAGGACTCTTTTTTGCCTTTCTTTGTACCCGCAATGCTTAGCATAGTACCTGGCATTTAGTAGGTACTTAAATGTTCATTGATTGATTAATTAAATTATGTTTCCATAAATACTTGCTGTAACATGGATAAATTATTACTTTTAACATATGATTTCTTTAAATTTATTCCATTTCTTAAGTGCTATATTTCTATTGTATACAGAGAGACTTCATTTTTCAAGTAAGTTATATCACAGTTAACTAAAATCCTGCTTGCTAAAGAGCATCATGGGGGAAAAGGCAAATCTTACAGCCCCAAAGACCTAATTAGAAGTTCTGATTCTGATACATACTGGATATGTGACTATAGACAAGTTACATAAACTTTCAATTCTCTCTAAAGCTATAAATTAGCATGGGGGAAAGGGTTCTGGATTTGTTATTGGAGACCTTGGTTCAAATTTCAACTCTGCCTTTACTAGCTGTGTGACTTTGGACCTCAGTTTCTTCATTATATATTTTGTATGTACATACACACACACATACACACATTCACACACACTCATAATGAGGGCATTTAGTTTCTAAGGTTCCCCTACATCTATGATTCTATGAAATGTTTGCTAAGTTTCAATGTGAATTACACCTATGCATTTTGCACAATGTTTCTGGCAGTTATTATATGTTAATCCTGCATTTCCCTACTGATTTTAAATTATGTCAAAATTGGAACTGTACATTATTTTTCACCTAGATTACCCAAGTGTTAGAGATATATCTAGATGCACAATGGAAGTAAATCTTACCAAGGGTCAACATATTACTATTGAGTTAAAATACAGCTATGCAAAGAACTTCTTGATCAGAATGAATATCAAAATCCTGGGCGAGTAATAAAGAAAACGGATAGCTAATTGCTGCCTACCCTGAAAAGATCATAGCTAGGATAACTTTTAGGTTTTATTTGTAAGTCCACTTGAATATAATCCAATAATATTATTCAAGAGATTATTATTCCAAATAACAAATTATTCATTTTAGGTTGAGTATGTTCAGATATTTCCAAATGAATTACAGACCTCACATATAAAATTTATCCTATAATGGCCCAATTCTAGTGTGTTTTTTTTTTCCCAAGAGACACCTAAGCCTAAGATAGTATGATTATCTGAGACCCCTTAGAGCTACAATTACAGCAATGAAGAATTTTGAAAGGAAACAAGTCATGTAAATACAACATTTTTATCTTTTCCTCTTCCTCTTTTTCCTACTCTTCCCCTTCTTTACAGGAGATCTGGGGAAAAGCTTTTTGCCCACTTCTATAGCAGATCCTGCTCCAGACAGCAGAAAAGTTCATCCCTGATTCTCCATTCTACTATATTCATATCCCATTTTTCTGTCAGTGAGTAAATATTGTTCTTGAATATAGATGAAAATATCAGCAGAGAAAGTTCATAAACTGGCTCAAATTACAACATGGCACTTATCACACAAATAACAATATCTTCAACAAGGTTAGATCCCAAGTATCCCAAAGTCTTAAACTATAATCTATCTTAGAAATTTCCTGGGCACTCTGTATTATGGCAAAAATCACTAGTGGAAATTTTTAGACAATATTTTCCTATATTGTTGAGGGGGGAATTACAGAACACATTTTCTTCTACTGTCCAGTAAGTGGATGACTCATACTGAATGGTTCCCATGAACAAAGTATGAAGGAATCTTTCCAGATCCAAAAACTGACTTGTTTTCCACCGGCCTGATCAGGGCCACTGAATTTCAAGAACAGATGAAACAGCAAAGGCTCTTTAAGTTAATATTAAGATTTCATGACTTTTATTTAAGTAATAAAGTCTTCTTGTTTATTAAAAACCAAGATTAGGATGGGCTGCAGCATAAGAAGAAAGAGAACTGGTTTAAATTCAGAAGGCTTGGTTTCTAATTTTAAGCCTATCTCTTACTGTCCACATGACTTAGGGTAAATTGCCCTCTTCAGGCTCAGCTATTTTAGCTATAAAGTGTGTAGGTTGTATGAGTGGGTTGTACTAACTGACCTCTGTGGTCTCTTGGTGAGCTAATTCCTATGATCCTACTATTCTCAGGTTGGGTATGTAAGAACATAAAATGTTCCTTCTCCTGGAAAGGGGGTTACGATGCATTCCTTGGGATGTTTTGTAATTAGAAAAATGAGAAATCTCTTTCACTGTTAACAGGTTTTCAAATTGTTTACTGATCCATAATTTTAAAAAGGGTGTTGCTGTACCAGAATAACTTTACCATGTTTATTTTTAATATTCAAATATTCTCTTACTTATTTAATGGCAAAAAACTTTAAATTAAAAATTAATTGGTTAATTTTTTAAAATCACAAAACCAGTTTCACATGATTAAAATTTTATAGTAGGAATCAACTGTGAACTCATAATGGGTTAATGATATTGACACCAAATATACTAATGTGTTTTGCATTATTCAGTCTCATTTGGTAAAATAGGTAAGATTATTGTGAGCTTCATTTAAAAAATTTTTTTTAATTTTAGAGACAATCAGGATTAAGTGACTAGCCCTGGGTCATACAACTATTGAGAGTCAGAGGTCAATTTTGAATTCTGATCTTTCTGACTCCAGGGTCCATGTTCTATATCCACTGTGCTGCCTAGCTGCTCTGTGAGCTTCATTTTTGTAAATTGGGATCCCATATTTGGGAACAGATTATGTTTCATTTAATTTTATGTGGGAATTCATAAAAATACAAGGTATATTGCCAAAATCATTTCTTTTCTTTCCTTTTTTCTTCCCTCCCTTCCTCAACCCTCTCCTCTCCTCTCCTTTCCTTTTCTCTCCTCTTCTCTTTTCTCTTCTCTCCTTTTCTCTCTTTTCCTTTCCCTTCCCTTTTATAGTATGACTTTGTTCTCCAAAGAAGAATTCTTACAGAGGAATCTGAAGCATAAGGTAGAAAAGTCAGTAAAGGAGAATGCAGCTTTATTTTTCTGGAAAAAGACAGAAGACTAATCTCATGAACCATCGGTTTTCTTTAGAGATCTTAGACAGGTTGACTAGTCATTTAAAAATTTATAAACTTTCATCCTTGTAGATCATCAAAAATGTAGCCTCTAAGATAGTATTTTAACACATGGCCTCCTGCCCTCTGGCTTTAACTGATATTTTCTTTTTTTAGACTAAACAAAATTCTTGTTTGCAATTCCCTAAGGCATGTAAGTATCAGATAAACAACTATATTATTAAAGGCTAAAGGAAAAGATACATTTAAAAAAAAACCACTTAAGTGACATAGGCTATGAAAAATCCACATTTATGTGAAAGTGAAAGAAACCAGAAATCTCTCAGGTCATTGGTCCTTCTTCCCTATCACCCAAAGACGGAGAGTTGGACCTATTTCCAATGAAGCTCTGGTAGCTAATTCTGAGGTAATCCTCTGTATGAGTCACCATCAGTCCTTCTTTATTAACATTTAATATGGTTATATGTATCACCTCCTTGTTATTACTTCTCTGAAGCTAAGAGAAAAAAAAGGGGGGAAGTGTTCTCACTTTTCTATTCTTTCTATCTCAAGCATCCTCTATTTTGGTCAAGTTAGAATCTGTTGAGAATCAGATAACAATGTCAGTCTTTTCTCTGAGGACTATGCACCCACTAGGGGGTAGTCAATTGCCTTATTGTTCGAAAATCAAATCTATATCATGGTAACTAGTGGCTGCCATATAGGTAAATAGGGATAATTTCCAAAATATTAAAGGCATCCAAATTTATGTCATTTTTTTTTTAAAGAATGGGGTGGTGGTGGCAAGATTTCCTTTTAATCTTCTTTCTCCATCCCTATTTTATGATTTTAATACCCTTTACTCTTATGTCCTCAGGGATAAAGCATTTGATCTTCCCATTCGCCTACTGACCTTAGGGCATATGCTATTATTTAAATGGTTTGTGACTAAGGCTGGCAAATGTAATCTGTTATATGCATCAATCATGCTAAAGGATTTACTCCTGACCTGAGTTATAATTTGGAGAAGTTACTCAGGCATCTCTAAAATATCTCTGGTAATTTTTGGAAGAGACTCTCTAGAATCGAGAATAAACTAAACTTTCCTGTCCTTCTTGAGGAGATTTCAGAATGACCATTTTATCTGGTTTCCAAGGCTAGAAATGGCATAGACATATAATTATTTCTTTGCTCCTAATAACAGAAGTTAGATTTGAATTCATGGTTTCTGATGTTAGACCTAGGGTTCTATCTACATGCTATCTTCCCTCTCATACAAGTCCTAAAATTTACTCTCATCTACATTAAACTTGAATATAACTACTTTGGGTTCCATTTGAAAATTTCCTACCAACCACTAAATAAATATTTGTTCTAAGTATTAAATCAAACCAGATTGTCAAAGACAGTGGTGTCAGACTCATATAGAGATGGATCACTAATCCATATGTCAAGATCCCTGTGAGCTGCATATTGACTTAGTTTCAAAATGTAATATTATTTATGTTTTATTGTGTTTTTATTTATTTTGTTAAATATTTCCCAATTACATTTTAAGCTGGTTCAGGCAATACTGGGGAGTCTTGTACTCCCACAGTATGTTTAACACATCTATGGCTCTTATAGAATTTGTTGGAGATAGGGTAGGTAGACAACAGAACTGGCTTTTTACTTTTTCCAAAACCAGTAGCAACAACAAAAGGGTGGAATGGGGCCCAATTTTGATTTTTGGAACTCAAGTGGGTTTAGTTTTAAAAAATCTCCCTGAAGCATATTATTCATATAGTTTCTATTCTGGTAATAACTTCTGTTATCTCTCCAGATAAGGTATATTTACTAAGTATAAGGTAGCTGAACTGCATTTCTTCTAAAAGAAAGTATAGTTTAATGATTTTTCCAATGTATTCCATTTTTCTTTTTTCAGCACTGAGTTTCTGGATTTATTACCCAGTTCACTGCATCATTAGATTGTGAGTTCCTTGAGGGCAGGAAGTGTCTTTTTGGCTCTTTTGTATTACCAGTGCTTAGCACAGCTCTTGGAATAACTAGATGGTACAGCGTAAAAAGTTGTAATTTGGAATTTAGAAGACTCATCTTCATGAGTTCAAATCCAACTCAGACACTTATTAGCCTTGTGACACTGGGCAGGTCACTTCACCCTGTTTGTCTCAATTTCCTCATCTGTAAAATGAGCTGGAGAAGGCAATGGTAAATCACGCCAGTATCTTTGCCAAGAAGACCCTAAATGGGGTTATAAAGAATTAAACATGAGTGATATAAAAGAAAAACAACAAACACAGTTCCTGGCACATAGTAGGTACTTAATAAATGCTTATTGACTCGAATGGTAAAATCACTTAAGTCCTTTAGTTTATCCTTTTCTATGTATCTAATTTTCTTTGAAAATAATATTTTCTTTTTAATATGTTTTATTTTGCTGACATGCCTTGAGGTATTTAAAAATCACAGATTCAATCATTAGAGAATCGGAGCTGACAGACATCTCAGCAGCCCAATCCAACACATAATAGGATAAGAATCCTCTATAAGACACCTGGTCATCTAGTGTTGGATGGGAGCGATGCCTATAGACCTAATAATGAGACCTTTTATCTTGGCAGGCAGAGACCCATGGAGAGTAATCAATTCCACCTAAGTGATAGTTTCAACAGAATCTTGGTTTACAGTATATAACACAGACACACAGACACACAGACACACAGACACACAGACACACACACACACACACACACACACTTTATATATATATTTCAGCTGAGGCAATTGGGGTTAAGTGACTTGCTCAGGATCACACAGCCAAGAAGTGTTAAGTGCCTGAGATCAAATTTGAACTCAGGTCCTCCTGACTTCAGGGCTGGTGCTCTATCCACTGCACCCATTAGCTGCCCTTTTAAGTTCTATATTAAAACCATACCAAGTGTCGCTAGGAATTTGTAGTTTTTTTTTTTTTTAACCAACCCACACACTTTGTTATCATTATATTAATATTCAATGTTTTTCTAGCATTTTATATTTGGAAATTATTTTTAACCATTTGTTCAGCCTCAATGAACAATAAGCCGTAACAGTTTCAGGATCATGGTAATATCAACGTTATTTGAAAAAGTCATTTCTCAGGTCATAGAATGAGACAGTGATACTCAACAGGGATAAAAATTGTCTTCTATGTGAGTTTTCACTAACACTGAACTGATTTCACTGAGAATATTTTTTCCTTCTCCAACTAAAATATAGTCACATAGCACTCATCAAGTTTAGATATAGGGAAAAAGCATGTAAAATATGTTTTCCTACAAATTTCCTAAATTAGCTTGCAATTATCAGCTAAAAGATTACACACACACTCACTCATATTTTAACTAGTCTTGTGCCTGAAATTGAAGTAGCATAGAAAAAATGTTGGGAATTTATTCCTTGATCTCTTATTTTCCTATTTTATTTAGACAACTTCTTTGGGACTCAGTTTCTTCATCTGGAGAAAGATAAGCTCAGACTAGATTATCATTAATGCTCCTTTCACTCCTAATTCCATGAGTTTAATAATGACAGGATGTATTTTAAAAAATGATACTGTCATAAAATAATAGTTGATGGGATTACCTTAATATATATTGTTTACATGGAAAATTTCAGTTTAACTAACTTAACGATCAATAAACATTTATTATTCTCAAAAGCATTTTCATTCTTGTATTTTTGGAGGAATTGTAATGATATATCATAAGATTGGGATAGGATAATTATTTATTTTAGAACATTTCGCCTTGAGGAAACTCTGTCAATATAGGATGGAATCTACCACTGATAGTCTTAGAGAGATATCCAGAGATCTGAGATGTTAAATGACTTGTCCAAGATCATATGAGTCACTATGCATCAGAGGCAGAATTTGAACCCAGCGCTTCTTGGCAGGAAGGCTTTTTCTTTACTCACCATGCCCCACTGCCTCTATATCTAAAACAAATTCTTATAAAAATGAAAACATTGTTCAGTATTATTTCTATGGGAGGAAGAATGTATTTAAAAAAAACTTTGTTCCTTATACTATATTAGTTTCCTATTTTATGGATGAACTTTCTCTAACATACTGTTTTTTTTTTTTAAATTATAAGGCAATTGGGGTTAAATGGTGTGTCCAGCAACCCACAGCTATAAAGTAGTAAGTGTCTAAGGCCAGATTTGAAATCAGTTCCTCTTGATTCCAAGCCCTGAACTCTATCCACTGTACCATGTAGCTGTCCCTACACTATGCTTTTAAAGCCACACCAATTTAAGATGATTCTTGTATTTTAGAGGAGAAGTATTGGTATTATGAAGTCTTATGTTTTTCTTCAGTTAAAGTTGTGTAAACATGTGAGATGATGGAAAAAACGAAGACAACTTTCTTAATAAATAAAAAGATGTAAATTAAAACAATTTTGAGGTGACACTTCATATCCAACTTGGTAACAAAAACTATTTGCAGTTAAGATATATAAAATGTAATGCTGGCTATGTCATGGAGAAATAGGTATACATTCTTTTTGGTGAAATTGCAAACTAGTAGAATTGTTTTTTAGAACAGTATAGAATTACACAGTAAAATTACAAAAACAATAATAGTAAGCTTTGATCTGATAATCCCACTAATAAAAATATACCCTGGAAGTGTAATAGAAAACAAAAAAAGGAATGATCTTTTTCAAAGATTTTGATGATGGCATTATTTGTCATTGCCAAATACCTGAAGCAACTTATATGTTTAATAATAGGGGAATTGTTAAATAAACTGTGCTTCATAAACCCATTACAACACAATTAGAATGGACAATATGGGAGAAGTAAAAGAAATCTGGAATAATTTTTATTAAATGATATGAAGAAAAAAAGTATCTGAAAAAACTACCCACTATGATGTTAAAAAGGAAAAGTGAAAGGCAATGAATGGATAAAGAAATCTCTTGGAGATGTACAGGAATATCTGAAAATTTGCTGTCATATCTCATGCCTTGAAAAATCATTTATTTAAATGCAAATAGTTCCTATGTAAATTTAATTGCCTGTATTGCTCTCTCATATTAAATTTATAATAGCTGGTTTAAAAAGGAAGGAATGGAATAGGAAGGAAGGATCAAATCAAATCAAAATAAAATTTGAGAGGAAATTTCTCATGAAGGAGCATATACAGAGTGGTCTAGAAATTAAATTATCTTCCATTTTCTTATTCTACTTAACAGCAGGTACATTTCATATAATAAATATGTCTTCAATAAAGGCTTGTTGATTTGAATTGAAGTAAACAGATAGAATTCAATTATAGAACTGCTCTTAAGAGACAAGAGTTCAAAACTCAGATTAGAGAGAGGGACATGACTGTGGAGATGGGAGACAATTTTCCACCAATTCAGTTGTTCCAATCAGAATAACTGAGTCTAGGATTTAGCAAGGGACTTTATGCAGATGGGATGGCAAAATTCTTTGAGCCAGCAGCAACTGACGGAGGGTTTCTCCTATTGCTGAAATTCTACACTATATAGGAAGCCATGTGCCATTGAACTGCTTTGTTAAACAGTCCTCCTGTCATATGTGACTGATAATCTCTTCTAATTCTTAATCTGTAGGCATAACCTCTAATCTCAGTTTGTAAAGCCAACAAGCTGATATTGAACTGGTTTCCTTCCTTTGTTGGGGGAAAACCCTAAAGAAATCTGATATAATGGCTACATTGCAAGAAGGTCAGATGGCTATAACCTAAGGCTAGATAAAAGGGATCCAAATGGTGCTTGGCCACCAAGGAAGAAAAACCTGAGGGGAAATTATTCATATTACATCTCTCTAGTCCCCAATACGTGGATTCAATAGCTTCTTGCTCTGTTTTATTAGGGTCTTCCAGATATTTCTGTGAGACACTTAACTTCTTCCATCCCTTTGCTTGAAAGTGCTATTTGGGTTTTTGCTGCAGAAACCAGCTATTCAGTAGCTTCACACACCACTATTGGCATTTTGTCTTCAATTTGTCTCACTTCTTTTGTATGCTGACTGAACTCTGAACCTGAGCAGTCACTCACTGGAACAACAAACTCACTCTGACCCTCTCTGGCCCTTTCCTTTGGGGGAGCACGGGAAACTTCAACAACAAAGATGCCAGGAATTCTGGACTGCTGAGACAGACAGGGAGACAGAACTACCAGCCAAGTGTGAGTTCCTTAAAAAGCCTAAGGCTAAGCAGCAAATGGAGCCGGATTAAACATTTACACTAATTCAAATTTTCTCCACATCCTGAAGTTTCCTATATTTATACAAACTCAAAGTCCTCAGATTCTGCACCTGGGATTATAGCATAAACTGGATTGATGCTTATTCTGTCTAAACTTCATATTGACTAGAATGTAGCAGCTGTGTTTTTTTGCATTCTATCTCTGTTACACTGGTCCATTTTGCCATCTCATTTTCCTCCCAAAGAGAAACAGACTGTAGCCTATAGATGCAGTGAATGAAATTATATAGTGAACTCTACTTTAAAATATCTCTAGTTAGTAGTTTGTACCCATAATGAATGAAGGTAGGAAAAAAAATCTTCTTGTTGCAGTAATATGTATATGCTGGTGTTATGAAGATGCTCTCCTTCAGGACCTTAAATATAAATCTGGAAGGATGCGAAGAAGTGATTTTGTCCAGTCCTCACAGTTTACATATAGAGAATTAAATTGACTTGGACAAGGTATTAAATGACTTGGACAAGGATCAGAGGTGGGGACTGAACAAAACTCATTGCTTTGACCACTCTCCCATTCCTGATTGCTATTAGTAGATGCGAAGTTTGATGGGGCATTTGAGGTCTCTACAAGAATCAACTTAATGACTATGACTTTACAAGATCAATTTTGGAAGCACTGCTTAGTTGACTTCTCCTGTGTTCAAGTCCTCTCGATTCAGATAGCATAATACAGAAGAGAAATGTCAGGTTTGAAATTAGTGGTCCTGGGTTCCAGTTCTTAATCTACTACTTACCGCCTGTGCCCTAGGTAAGTCATTTTACCTCTTTAGGGCTCAGTCTCATCATATTTAAATGAGGGGTTTTAGATCGAAGACTTCTCTATCTCTAAACATCACAATTTGTGTCTTCCCTAGCCCCTTCAGACTCTGAAGAATCTTCCTAATATATGGCATCTGACCATAATGTTTTTTTGTTTTTGTTGTTGTTGTTTGTGCAAATCAGTCTTCCTCAGTCACCAGTGATTCCATGTATAGGATAAAATATAAATTTCTTAACCCAACATTTAATTATCCCTTCATTTACTTTATTTTATACCCAAGCTAGATTACTAGGGATTTGCTGATCCACCTTTTTCTTCTGTGCATTCTTGCAGGTGATCATCTATGTTAAGAGTGTAGCTCCTTTGCCACTTGAATTACTTTTTTTTCTTTGAGATCCAGATTAGGTGTGCACCCCCCTCCCCAATGAATTTTCCTGATTTCCCTGTTTACAAGCCATCTCTTCCCTCCTCAACTTTTCCTATAGTACTTTAGACCTCTATTTTCCTCTATCACATTTTATGATGTAACATAACACTTGCTATACATGTGGTACACAAGCTACTTTCCTCCCAATAATTCTTGGAAGTATGAAATCTAAATATTATTATCCCTGTTTTCCAAAGGAAGAACTTGGGCTCTGATAAGTGTCTTGCTGAGACAGATAACTAGGAAGAATTAGAGCTGGCATTTGAACTCAGGACTCAGATCTGAAGATGGAAATTTTTGAACTATGTTGTGGTGCTCCACATGCGCTTTCATTCAACAAGAATTAACTAACATCTACTTTGGGCCAGGCTTTGTCCTAGGTGCTAGGAGTCCAGATGAAAAAGTGAGATTATAGCCTATAGATACGGTAAATTAAATTCCCTGTCCTCAACGAACTTGAATTTTATCTACTTTAGGCCCTATAGTAGACTATAAGCTCTCTATATACAATGATTATTATTTGTCACTTTTGTATTCCCAGTGCACATAGCAGGTACACAATAAATGTTATTTTCATATTGTGAAACTGAATTTTAAGTCAAGAAAATGCTTCTAAACAATTCAGAGACTGGAAATTCAGTAGAGATGTGCTTACATTTTTTTTTTTTTTTTGTATATGCAGAATTAAAAGGGGAGAGAGGGGCCAGAGAAGCTCTTGAATTGACAAGAAAACACATGAGCAGAGCAGATTCCATCAAATTTGGTCAAGTTCAATATGTATCAAAAATTAGATATTTTTATCTCAAAGGATTATTTGAAAATGAAAATTTGTCAATATACTTAAATATGCTTAACCACTACTTCAAGTTACATTTATTTATTGCATTAAATAACAAAACCTTTCAGTCATTCCTTTTCAATCTCTATCATATTCATTCTCATTCATTTGTCTTATATAGTCATAATATGTAGGATCAGAGACAAAAGAGATGTTAGGGATTTTATATTCAGTCTTTCCTTTTTACGGTTAGGAAAACTGAGATAAATTCAATGTCTGGTTGCATAAACAGTAAGTATATCCTTCCAAGGCAATAATGAAAGCCCAGGCTCATAGTTAGGAGGAGAATAACATAGGTAGGAAGAAACAGGAAATGCTGAAGAGCCTTAGAATGGGGTCCTACAGCAAAATCTATAGCCAGATGTGATATAATACTTTAGCCTGTATTGGGTAATGCTGCTTTGATGCATAATTTAATGTATAGTCTGTAGGAGTTTATAGAGTGGCCTAGAAACCCAACTAATATATAACTTCTCCACTCAAAATCAATCAATTGGATTCCAAAGAGTCTTCCCAATTTATGCCATCTGACCATGTCATTTCCCTGCTCAAAAACCATCAGTAATTACCTGGATTCTGCAGAATAAAATATAAACACCATAGACCAACCTTTAACAATTTACAATATGGATCCAAATTCTTTCTTTGTGCAATTTATAAGGCTAAATCAAACTATTAGGGATTCACTGGTCTACCCTCCCTTTGTCCATTCCTACAATTAATGAATGAGACCATTCTGGGCAGACTTATAATGCAGCTCTCTCTCATAGTAGATCCCACTTGCTGGAATCATTTTGGTATTTAATTAATTGACAAGTTCAATTAAAAGCAATAAATTACACACAGAGAAATTTCAGCAATCATATCTTTAAGGGTCTAAAAAGCCCCTAAAATTTTCCTGCAGAAGATTTAAGGATTTCTTCAATGAACAAGAAAAAATAATGATACTCTAGAAAGGTGTAAGTGGAATCTGGTATTGTCTGTTTAAAATGTCTTTACATTATTAATTAAAAATCTAAATAGAATCTAATTTCTTAGCAGCTCAAGAAATTTTCAATGATCTTAGAGTACTCTCAAAACAATTTATTTCACTTTAATCAAAACAGATATTTGCCATGTAACTCTTTGGCACACTGGATGTTGATTGCCTGAAGTTGAACAAATATTGATAAAAGAGTTGGCAGCTCCCTTTGGGTTCACTGAATTGGTGAATCCTTATTGTATACTTGCCAAAATAGGGGAATGAGTGCAAAAGTGGGCTCTTGAAAAATTATTTTTTCTTGACAAAATATTAAAGGGTTTGGAAGTAATTTTTTAAAAAATTTAAAATCATTTGAGAAAACAGGACCATTTCTAAGTTAATATTACTGTGACACAAACATACATATTTCATGATTATTATTTTTCTTCTAAAATCTGATTTGATATCATTCACTGATACACATATACAAATACATACATACCTACATTATATATTTATAAATAAGGGCCAGACTGGTAAATAATTGAATAATGGATACCTTAGCTGTTGCTAAGCTAGCTCACTTCAGAGAGGAACATTACCAAAAAGTCAGTTGCCAGATGATGAATTTTTTCAGTTACTGAAAATCGTGAAGGGTACCTATTTGATCACAGAGGAGTTCAGATTTACTTTATTGGAGGGAATACCTAAAATCAAAAAGCATTTATTAAGCATCTACTGTATATCCTATACTGTACTAAGTGTGAAGGATACAAAGAAAGGCAAAAACAAACTCATTGTTATCAAAGTGCTCACAGTTGAATGGGAGAGACATCATTCAAACAATTAAGACTAAACAAAGCACACATACAAACACATTAGAGTATGTACATACATACAAATATATATTTATCTATTTTGTTTACACAGTTGTTTGCATGTTGTCTCTCCTACATATGTAAATATATGTATATACATACATATACAAATATATACATTGAGATAGAAACATAAATATATTATGGACATATGTTGGAGTGTTATTCATGTTATTTGTCCATAATTTTTGCCAGTTGTTTCCTGATAAATACAAATACAGAAACATGTATTTCTCCACACGTTTGGGTATATATACACAATATATAATATACATATTACTTGTGCAGATATATGTATCTACATACATATATATGTATGCATGTGATTGCATGTTTTCTCTCATGTTAGACTTTGAGCTCCATGAGATCGGGGACCATTTTTTGTCTTTCTTTTGTATTCCTAGCATTTAGCACAATGTCAGATGCCTTAATAAGTGGTTATATGCTTGCTGACTTTACAAATTTCCTCCACTAATATAGATCTGAATATCCTCACACCCAGGGCTTAGTAGATGGTTTTCATCATTTCCCCTTGGCTGAAAAAAAAAACAACTCATCTGGCAACTAATTTGCTTGTAATAACTTCCTCCTCATCTTCCCCCCTCTCCTCAAAGTGAGTTGGCCTGGTCATCAGGTAAAATCCTGTGCCATTTGTCAGTCTAGTGTGCACCTGAAGACTTTTCCAGTCAGACCTTATGATCTGCTGCTCATAACTTTTAAGAACTCAGTCATCTCCACACCATAATGAGACATTGGGGAGGACTTGGGAACATTGCTATTAGCAGGTTTATCTTTTTTTTTTTTTTTTTAGTGTTAACAAGATGAAAATCAATGTAATATTTGAGTTAATAGATCTTTTAGTAAAGATTATCCTCTAAGAACTGTATTAAATAGAGGTGTGTCCCATTTTAAGAAACCTGGATATGTAAAAATCCAAAATGAATGGGCAATTCCTCACATTCCAAAAGGATTGTTTGCTGTATAAAAGGCTTCTCCACAGGGTTTCTTTGACTAGAGAGCTCCTGTGGTGAAGGTAATGCATCACTCAATTAAAAGGAAAGAGTTATTTAAACACTTTCATAATGAAATTCCTAATGCATAATGTGACAAACAAGCAAATGATAAAGGAATGCAATGTCTTCAGATAAGCAAAGGAATCATAAAACACTAAAACTCACACACTTAATGCAGGTTACTCAAGCTAAAATATAATGTGAACAAAAATACACAAAAGGCAGTCCCTGAGAAAAGGCAGCGTTACTCTCTAAACTTTATTCCAAACAGTATAGCTGTGCCCTGCTTCTACCTCCCCTTTTAACTTAAAACATTAATGACTAAGTAATCATCTAATAATCATCAAAAGAACACAAAATAATAAAGAGATACAAAGACTGACAAACCAAAAGGCCAATAGAAATTACTGTTTTGTTTAAGATACTCCTATCTGGGGTATCAAATGGAAATCAGGGCACACATCCAAGAAAGAGCTTTTTCATTAGTCAATAGACTGTGGACTCTGAAGGCCAGAGTCATAGCAAGGTTTTTTTCCTCTTGGTTAAAGCTAATGGGAAATCTCAGAATCTGGGATTGATAAATTGGAAGTGGTCATACCCTCTGGCAATATGGGTCAGCAGAGGACTATGAGGTGAGAAACAATAATGATACTGTGGGAAAAAATAATGCTTCCCTACTCTTAACATCATTTGGGGACAAAAGCTCCTTATGCTCTGTACTAATTATAATTCTAAGGAATACAACATTCATCTCCCAAGTATCTCATATTGGTTACAAACTATGTGGGACATATCCCTAGTCTATATTCTCACCCCAAAGTATAAGGGCTGCCAGCAAAAAATTGGGACGAGATTAAAGATCATATGTTACTTACAACCACCAGAAAGAAAATTTGCCAGATAATATTAGCATAGAAATGTCTGTGCTTCCAAAAAAGCCACACCTTTTGATCAACTAGTCGGTAAAATTAGATTTGGATTAGACTCTTCACCTAAGGGCAGAAGAAAGATATTTGAGTAATACAACTCTGGTACATTTTACAACCACTCCCACCTCCTATAAAAAAGGGAGGCAACATGTTAAAAATGCAAGTATAGTATACAGGTGTGGGTTCATTTTCACTAGTTAAACAGGCAATCAATCAACAAGAATCTATTAATCAGAAACTATGGGGCAGGATCTATGGTATGCTAGGTTTACAAATAATGAAATGATCCTTACTCTCAGTTAATTGGCCAAGTATCTTAGCCTATTCCTCAACTGGAAGACAGAAACAGAACAAAGCAGTAAAGGCAGCTAGGTGATGCATTACATAGGGCAACAGGCTTGGAATTAGAAAGATCCTGATTCCGAACTCATCTTTACGAGTTCAAGTCTGACCTCAGACACCTACTAGTAGTGTGATCCTGAACAAGTCATTTAACCTTGTTTACCTCAGTTCCTTCATCTGAGGAGAATGAATGAAATGGCAAATCCTTCCAGTATCTTTGCCAGGAAAACTCCAAATGTGGTCATAAAGGGTCTGGCAAGACTGAAGTAATTGAACAACCATCATGAAATGGAAAGTACACTCGCTCTATATATAATTAAAGGACTCAACCTCTTAAGCTTACTACTATATGACCTTAAACAGATCATTTAGCAGTCCCTTCTTGTTATGATCTCATGATCCTTACACTACCTATCTCTCAGAATTGTTGTGAGGAAAGTATTTTGCAAATCTTAAAATTTTATGTGGGTGATGTTATTGTAATATCTTCTTATTTTAAAACCATGTTCCCTTTTCTAATATTGCCCCTCCCCCAAAAAACTTTAAGAGAAACAAATTCATGTTGAACAGCTTCAACCAAAATATTTACCTAAAACAAATTCACATTCACTTAATCATATCAAGTTAAAGTCTGCTATTGGGAAGAACATAGCTACCTCGATTTTGTTTCATATCTCTCAGAACAAGAATATAGAAATGAATTCTTAATAGCCCATGAAACATCTTAGGAACTTAGTGAGCTTTCTCATCCTTAACATGTAGCTAGCCTGGGATATTGGAACTAGTCATCAAAATTCCAGAGCTATATATGGCCCTTTAATTCTGCTCCCGGTTACTAGGGGTTATTTATTTAGCCTAGTTCATTCTTTCTCCCATGGTTAAACCCCACATTCCCACCACATTAACCTGCAGCACAGAAAGGAACTTGAAGAAGGTAGGGATTGGGAAGAGGTGAATAATTGAAAATGTCCCATTTTGTTGGAATCCAGATTTTATTTTACTTACATGTGCTGAGAAGCATTTGGATAGAGGTCTGAGAACTGTGGTGCTGAATCCTCAGGGCCATGGGGTGCAGCATGGCTGATAACCATCATTATGGGCCTATGGGGATACATTCTCTTAGACATTTTGAAGTAATTAATGCTCTCGTTAGTGATTAAGTCTGTGAAGTAGTCCTGAAACATACATTTGATACAAAACAAAAATTACAAAAGAGGTGACATCAAGCACATCACATTCTCCTCCTGACTTTCAGAAGAAATTCTGTTAATGAATTACAGTCTAAAATAAGAAACACAATTCAGCCTCCTGGGGAAGTAGTTGCTCTCCCATAACAAACACTTGCCATTTGGGTAAATTATGTGGAAAATTGCTAGATAAGGACATACATGTGTGAATGAGTATACACCCTTACTTATGTATGCTTATACAATATAAATAAAATAATTTTTATCCCCTATGGAGACATACAACTTAGATATCAGGAAAAAAAGGTTGTGTTTACTTAAGATAGTTATCAGAATTGGCAACACACATGTTTCTAGCTATGAAACACCGGATACATATTTCATTCTTAGGTTTCGTTGATGTAATAATTTGACAAGTAATTAATTGTTCCAAGTGCAGGAAACCACCCACATCCAGTCCTAATTTTCATTTACACAACCTCTCCCTAATCCCCCTCCTCCAAAGAAATAGCTTTCCTGCCTTTAAATTAATCTTACATCTCTGGGACTAACACAATAATCACTTTTCCAAAATGGCTGCCAAAATACAAGTGCCCAGGGAAAACACTGATTTTTTTCATCAATGGATTTATATTGAAACCTCTATATGAATTTGGATGTGGCTGATTCCTACTGATCCTGTCCTTTTAATTGCCCAGTTAAAGAAGGACAGATGCCAGGAACAGAGCTGCAACTTGTTAATAAAATGGCTCAACCCAGAGTCAGGGTGGCTAATGAAATGCTATAAGGAAGAAGGAAGAAATGAAATCAAAAAGAGAAAGAAGAAAAGATGGAAACTTAAATTAAACTACCTGCCTCCCCTAGGTCAACATGGCTGATCTGGAGGGCTCTAGTATCAGCTTCATTGAAAAAAAATACGGACAATGTTCACAATTTCAAATGCTTCCAGGCATGATTTATCACATGTTGTGGATTCAAAGTTCTAAACAGCTGCAAAAGCAGTGCCTAAAGGGGCAGCATGAGTTATATGTCAGCACTGGCACAGGCCAACCAGCTGCACCCTTCCTCGCTTTCTGCCATTCTTCTCTCAACATGGAACAATCTTATTTGACACAGTAGTCTTTGACATTTAATCTGCCTTAATAATGAGAAAGAGATGCTAATTTAATATTTTTTTGGAAAATGGTGATTACCTTGTACTCCTCAGAACAACAGGGAGGTAAAGGTTAATAACTTAAGCAGTGAACATGAAAAACACTCCCATAGATAATAAATACAAGAGTATAAATTAATGGACTTAGTTCCAGCCCTATTTGAGCCCTAATTGTGTCAGTAGTTAGATGTGCCACCTTGGGAAGGCACTTCCCTCTCTGTGGTCTCAGTTTCCTCAGGAATGTAAAATGAGGAGCTTGAACTATGTAATCTCTAAGGTTCTTTCCAGCTCTAAAATTCTATAAATCTATAAAAAGAAGTGAGCATTCAGTTCATATTGTTTTTGGAAGCTTAAAAAATTGTAAAAGATAAAATGTAACATAAATTTATCTACATTCAAATAGGTCAATTATATGGCAATTAGCATGAAATAAATCAAGTAGACCAGACCTTCCTATTCTAGTGCATTTTTATTTTCTCTAGAGAGTTATTCATTTGGGAAATTAAGCTTATTTTTGATATTTGGGAACACAATATGATAAATTGGAAAGGGTGGATTTGGTGAGAATATATGCACACAAATCTTTGCTCTGACTCTGAATGACTTTGGGCAAGTTCCTTAACCCTTTTGTGTTCATTTCTTAAAAGAGGAGTAGACCATATGACCTACCAGTTCTCTTCTAGCTCTAAATGGTAGATATGGCACATTTTTAACCAAAAAAACAAAACAAAACAAAACAAAACAAAACAAAACAAAACAAAACAAAACAAATAAGCCTAGTGAGGAAGAAAATGGTTATGACTCAGAGAGGAAAGAGGCTTTAATGACAAATATAGTTCAATCCAATTATAATTTTGCAGATCAGGTTCAAGTATTTTTCCCCTTGATCTTCATCTGTGACTTTTTCACTTTGCAATTGCAAAATTGCAGATCAACTTTTGTATTCAAATATCTAAATTTAAACATATTTATAGTCATTGGTGAGTCATAAAATATATCCTTTTCTGTCACCTTGGAAATCCCAGAATTGATTCCAAGTAGTGAACACTGTGAAATATTTGCAAAGCATAGGTCCTTCTGTACAATACAAGCCAATTATGGTGAAGAATGAATATAGGAAGGGCAGATTTCCAGTCTTTGATTGTTTTACACCTCTGTCTCCATTCTGTCACTAGCAAGCTATAAGACAATAGACAAGTTAGATAACCTCTCTGAGCCCCAATTTTCTTATCTTCGAAATGGGAATAATAATACTTCTATTATCTAGGATTTTAGTGCAGATCAAATGGGGTAATGAAGGTGATGAGTTTTGTTAAGCTTAAAAATGTTCTACATGTAAAGTGTTATTTTCTTTTATTAACCTCATTTTTAATTTATTAAATTTATTATTTATTAAATTAAATTTATTATTACTCCTTTTATTAACTGGAAAATTCAAACTTCATAGACAAAATTCTTTTATAATGAAAAAAAGTTCAAATAAGCTGCTTTTAAAAATGAATAAACAAGGAAAAATTAAATGTCAGTACTTTTCCATATACTTTTATCAAAAGTTTATTTCTCCTCATCATAAATACTTGGAAAATTAGTGTTCCTTGTAACATTTCCCTACCTATATTCCAAAATAATCTTAAAATCACTAATTTTTACTATAAGAAAAAATGCAATATAGGTGGGGCAAGCTCTTTGAAAATGCTTCTTCCCAATCCCCCCAACTTAAGAATGAGTTAATTGATGTTGTGTCAAAGGTTCTGGAAATTACCTTGGCATAATCAAATCCATGCTTCTCTTTGATGCCATTGCGACAAACAGTGTAATTATAGAAACGAGAATTCTTGATTAATCCAAGCCACTCTCGCCACCCAGGAGGGATGTAGCTCCCATTATATTCATTGAGGTATTTTCCAAAGAAAGCTGTAATGTAGGGAAGTTGGGAGTGGAATGTTAATTTTTCACATGGAATTACCAGTCACACAAAGGCAAACTAATATGAAATTATAATTTTATTAAGAAATGGCAAGAAATAATAGAATTTATGTTAACATGACAGAGCAAAATAATATTACAATTATAGAAGTTTATTACTTTGAAAAACTGAGTGCAACAGACATTTTGCTATTGGAAAATGAAAGAAGTACCCAATGCTAGGCATCATATCTGCATAATAAAGCTCACAACTCCCTAACTGAGCTCCTACTATTTTAATGCAGCAACAATTCTACTAGAACTAATTTAAGAGGTGCCACTTAAGTTGAAGAAATCTATAGCAATTACACTCAGAGAGAAACTTGGACTTTAGCGAACCACTTTATGACACAGACCTTAAAGTTTCACTCATTCTTTTCCTCTCTACTTCATCCATTCAACACATATTAAGCACTTACCATGCATGAGTTATGGTGGGATGAATAAAACATAGTGTCTTCCCTTAATTTTAGTGTCATAAGTTTGTGTATGAGGAGGAATATTAGACATGTAAATAAATACCTGTTCTATAAGACAAAAAATGGGGCCAGAAGGTATCTACAAAATGCTATTGGGGTTCAAAGGACGGATAAATGACACATAGTTTGGAGGAGGAGATCAGGAAAGGATTCATGAAAGAGGGGGCATTTGAGACTGAAATATGGATAGGATTTCTGACATGGGGAGGGCAGGAAATAGTATGAACAGTTATGAGTAAAGTGACAAGAAAGAAAGATAAACCAGGCTTATAAGAAAGTAAGATAAATTGGATAATGAAAGTATCATGGAGAGGACAGATTCTGAGTCAGGAAGAAATGAGTTCAAGTCCTGCCACTGGCACATAGTGTCCAGATAAACCTAGGAAAGTCATCTAAATTCTTAGCTTAGATGCTTGGTGCATCTAGCACTGAGACAGGTAGGTGGCACAGTGAATAGAATACCAGACCTAGAGTCAGGAAGACCTGAGTTCAAATGCAGCCTCAGATACTTACTAGTTGTGTGACAGTATTGAAATAAGCTACAGATTCTATGAAGTAGAGATGAGTGAGGAGTGTATGCTGGATATGCAGGACAGTCTATGCAAAAGCAAAGAGATAGAAGAGGAAACTGTATAGAAAGAATAGTAAATAGATGAGTTTGGCTGGAATATAGAGTGCATAAAGAGTAGTAATATGTCATAATTTGAGAAAGACTGGAACCAGATTGTAAAGGACTTCCAAAGTCATACAGAAGAATTGGTATTTTATCCTGGAAGCAGCTGGCTACTGGAGTTTCTTGAAAAGAGTTAGAGTTACAAGATTAGACTGACATTTTTGGAATATCAACTTGGCAGTTGTGTGGAAGATGATTTAGAGAGGAAAGATACTTGAATGAGGAAACTTATTATGGAATCACTACAATATTTTGGATAAAACATTATGAGGTCATGAATTTGAGTAGTTACTATGTTAGTAGAATGTTAAAATTCACAAGACTTGGAGACTGATTATATATGAGGGATGGATGAGAGGGAAAAAAGGCAAGGTAAATTCTGAGTTTTGAAGATAGGTGACTGGAAGGATGGTGATGCTCCCAACATAATTAAGTGAGGTACAAAAAGGAAAGAACTTTGAAGGAAAGATGGGTTCTTCCACAGACATATTGAGATTTGATTTGATGATGTGAAATTCAGTACTGAAATTCAGGAAAGAAATAGGAGCTTGATAAACATATATATATAACAGTAGTCTTCATGGAGATAATAGTAAAGCCAATGGTTCATAAAAGATACCCAAGAAACGTAGAAGATAAATGGGTCTAAGGCAGAGCCTTGGGATACAACCATGAATAAGAAATAGGTTTGTTGATGATCCTATAATGGGACATGTAGTCAGGTAGTAAGTAAAACAAATGAGAGAAATGTCTTGAAAATCCAGGAAGAGCAATATGTATGAATGAAAGAGGAAATCAAATGCTCCAGAATTGCCAAAAGGATGAAAGTGTTTGAAGGCAATTTGATTCACTCAAAAAGGTGCATACTGATGTCCTTTTAAGACTTGACAAATTGTGCCAGCTATCCTTCTTGGTCTGAATAAGTTTCAGCTGTGGACAGCTCCCAGCTTTTGCTAAGTCCTCTATTTGGAAAATACCTTTGCCTGAGAGGTGGAATATTTATTTGGCAGTCAACTCCACTTCATAGAATCCCAGTCTTGCAAGGCTTTTCCTTATGTCCTCAGTTAAGTCATTAACATGGTCTTCCTCAGGAAATTACTTTGTGTATCATTGTATTTACTTCTTTAAATTCATGCTGTATTCCCTGAATGGAATGTAATCTCCTGTTTCATTTTTAGCATTGTTAACAACAATGCCTAAAGCAGAATGGAGGCTTAATAAATATTTTTTAAATTAATACATTAATGTACTTAATAAATGTTTGCTAAATTGTTGGTTGAATTAGGCCAATTATTAGGTTGAATTGTGTTAATAGATAGTTGCTACAACTAAAAATTATAGACAGGATGTAATCTAGGATCTGTATGATGCAAGTAGTTTTCATAGTGATGAAATTATATTTCTTTGATAGTCAAACTGATTAATCTAAATTACCATAATCCATATTTTCATGTATTGTTTGTATCAAATCTTGACTCTAATTTTAAGATAAATGATGTCAAATGAAGGTAATGGAAAAGGATAAATAAAACACTTGATATATATGATGGTATCCTCCTATTAAGATATGTTCTTAAATTAGCTATCATTCAGGACTTAATTCCCAAATTGCTGAAGGTGATCTTTTATATAAAGACCAAAGCTCCTCTCTCCATTATCTTTCCCAGACCCAATAGATATGCTCTTTCCTTTCATAAGATGCTGCCCAAGATGTTTTTGTATTTCATACCAAATGCAGTTTAATTTTGAGATGCAGGCAGCAATTTTAGGCCAAGTACAGAAGCAGCTATCAAAGACCTATCCTGTTATATCATCTAAGCAACATTGCCACCACACTAAAAAGGGACTTTACAACAATTCTCTGAGGTGCTTTCTATTCTTCTTAATACAAATTCATTGAAACATATCTCTGGGGAAGACAGTTCATTCTCTTGAAATGATGATTTAACTATCTAACAGATCTTAATGCAAGGGGATTCTTTTACATTTAGCTGACATTTTCTTTTGGTTAATTCTATCCCATTACTTTAGCTGTATTATAAAATAATTCCTTTTTTTCCTTACTATTTTTCCTCATTTAGATACCTTAGCCTTTTTAGCCAATTCTACTTTAACATCCTTAATTACAAAAATCTTACTCTTTTTTTGCTCATCCCACATAAATTATTCTTTAAGCCACTTAGTGATCTTTGAACTTTACCTCTGAACTTGTAGCTTTTCTATTTCTATTCTATTTGCACTAATGAAACATTTTAAAATAATAAACAGGGTATTACGGATATAGTCTCACCAAACATTTATGGAGAGAGATTTTTAGTGCTATACATTGTTATACTGCACTAGAATATATTTAGAGTAAAATCATTTTAGCTTTTCTTGAAATAGGACACTGTGGACTAATTTGTAATAACCACTTGGAATTTTTTTTTTGACATTACAGTTTCCTTGGCTGATCTCTTAAATCTGGGTTTCCACTTATTTTTCTGCAGATATATTGAGTGTGTAAAATTTCCCTGAAGATGAATTTCATTTTCATATCTATACAGCCAACCTTTTTAGGTATGTTTTAGAAATGGTCTAGTTGGTATTGGAAATTCACCCTAATTTATTTTCTGAAAATTTCCTTAATACATTACTTTTCACTCTTCTATATCCTTGTTTCTTCTGGTATGCTATTACATGATTCCCTTTAAAAAGCAAATGCAAGATAATGGGTGGGGTGTTACAAATGCAGAGGAGAGATGATTTAAGTATTATGGTATTAGAATAATTTCTTATGAACTAGATGTGAGACTTTAGTTAAATCACTTGATTTCAATGAATCTCTGGTTTTTATAAGCTAAGTAATGTATTTGGAATAGATTGGTTCTAAGATGCCTTTAGATCTTTAATTCTACTTATTTCTGCTAAGGACAAGGCCAGGATAGGAAGTGAGATATCTTGATTTCCCTTACAGCAAGATAAAATTCTCTTGTACAAAAGTACTCCAAACTATTTTCTCATAAAGTTAGACCCATTAATGTTTTTTTTCTCCCTTTCACTGAAAAATCTAAGCCCTTAAAATTTTTTGTTAAACAAGAACAATTTGCAAACATTCCTGGTATTATTAAACCAACCACAGATCTTGACTCAATAATATCATCTTATACAGTGACAGATAGATTATTGTATTAATTCAATTGATTTTCTCAAATTCCTCTGTCTTTTCCCAAAGGATCCAATTTAATAATTTGTCACTTAGTCTTTGTTCTCATTCAATTTTAATCTTTCCTTATGCCTTCTTGTATATATTATGATTCTCTTCATTTGGGCAACATACTTAATTTTAACTACATTTTGCCAAATAATACATTCTTTTTAAAAATAAATCTCTCCAACAATGACTTTTTCTTATCTCAGGTTTCTCAGAAATAAATAACTGTCCTGGTTCAATACATGGCCATTAAGTCTTTTAATTTCCTAAGATGCTCATCATTCAGATTGATTGATTTGTATATTTTCAAGTGGGTTTCTGATGGATAAATATTATTCTTTCAAATAATTCATTATTTTCTAATATTCTGGAATGGTTTAACATTTTTTTCAGTGAAAATGGATTTTGACAAAGTATATCTAAATTGTTGCCATTTTAGGGTTTTTACATTTTAATTCCACTCTTATTTATTAATAAATAAGACTTTTTCACTTATCTCATTTAAGCAAAGTACTTTAAAGTAGGACCAAATGCATGACTCTCTAAAAGATGCTATGAGAAGGAGCAGGTTTTCTTGAATCTATCTTACTCCAAATCTGTGTATTTGGGCAAAAGCACTGAATTCTTCTAATTGTCATTTAACAAAATCCAGTCGTTCAAACTATTCTTTGTTTCAGTCCTAGTTTATTTGCTAGATTTTTATTTTTCAAACAGCACCTACTATGTTCAAGGCAACAGAATTACAAAGATGAAAAATGGCACAATCTCTGATCTCAAGGGGATTGCAGTCTACCAGGACATGGATATGTGTATAAGTAAGTATAATACAGCTTAGAATGTTTTAGGAGCCTCCTATCATCCCTAAAATCAGATATAAATAATAAAAAAAACCAATGGCTTATTTAAAGCTCTTAACAATCTGACTTATTTCTATTTTTCTAATATCTTTACATATTACTCCTCTTTCTACCCTCAATAATTTAGACATCCTAACTTGCTTGTTAATCCTCATCCAGAGTCTTCATATTCTGTGCTTTAATATTGGCTGCCCCTTCTGTCTGGAATACTCCTTTTGAATCCTTTAGAAAATTCCCAACTTCCTTCAAAACTTATGTCAATATCTTCTAACAGTAACATTCATATGGTCCTTTAAGGTTCACAAAGTACTTTACATAACCTGCCATGTTTCATCCTCACAATAACCCTGTGAGATAGGAGCTATCATTACCACAATTCTACAGATGAGACAGCTGAAGTTAAAAGAGATTAGATGACTTGCTCGAGAATACCCAACTGTCTGAGGCAGAATTCCAACTCAAGTCTTCTTTAGTACAGATCCAGTGTTATATCCACTCTGCCACTCTGTCCAAATGACCAAACTGCATCTATGAGATGCACATTCCCTATAGCTATTAGTGCCTTCCCTCTCCAAACCAAATTGTATTTATTGTGTAAATATTCTATATTTGTGTGATCTCTTCTGTTAGACTGTGAGCTCCCTAAGGGCAATGACAGTTTTACTTTTCTCTTTTCATTTCTATTGCTTGACATATACCTAAGCACACAACTTAAAGAATACTATTGATTGATTAGTTGATTGTAGGAAAAGTGAGAGACTAACAAAGCACTCTAGCAAAATTTGAGAAGAATTCACTTTCAATTAAGAGAAATTAGGAATGTTTTCATATAATACATTTCCCTTTTAAAACTCTTTCCCTCTTCATTGTCATCTTTTGGCTTCTCTGGATTTCTTTAAATCTTAGCTTCTGCAAAAGATCTTTCCCTGTCTCTATAATTTTAATATCTTTTCCTTAAAGATTATCTTTAATTTATCTTGTACATAATTTGTAGATAGTTGTTTGCATGTTTTCTCCTTGCTTAGGTATACATGTTCCTGAGAACAGGAATAGTTTTTGCCTTTATTTGTAATGTCAGCACTTAGCATAATGCCTACAATACAGTAGATGCTTAATAAATGCTTTTTGACTTGACTTAACAAACTATAAATGTAATGCAACTTTAAAAGAAAAAAAGGAAAACTTGCTAAGATGGTACCCAAATTAAACTTTGAACGTTTAAAAAAGTGGAAATCATGGGCATGTGTTCTAGACAAGGGGAGAGGCCTTACAATTTGCCCTCAATGAATTCTCAAAGCTTCTAAAAAGAGAGTCCTATTTTATTTAATCTTCAAGTCAAAAGGCCCAAGTAGCAGGCCAAAATTTATCACTAAGATATAAGATATGTAAGGGAAGAGTCTATATACGTCAAAGGCAATGTCTGTTTCTGCATGTCTGAAAAGTGGTTATGGGCATGCAACTAAAGGAAAAAAGCTGGCATAAAGTAACCTTTCAAAAGGACTAGCCAACATATGAAATGTGATTGTACATATCCTTTCCAGCTACACTTCTGAATTTCCCCTATTCTACTCCTACTACAATTAGAATACTCTCAACTCCACTCTTTCCTACCCCAACTATTCTCTTATACATGTCATCTACCAGCTTATGTCCCTATTTGTTCATTCCTTGAACCTTCTTATTCTAGGATTTTCATGTGAGTTGAGGTGCAGATTTTCCCTAGTGGATCTCAACTTTCAAACCAGAAACTAGTTCATTTATCTTGGTGGAATATATCCTGTCTTAGCAAAGGTTATTTCACAAATATCTCTGGTTCTGATTTCTATGGTAGCCATTGGAGGGTGGGAATTCAAATTATAGACAATGATTCTAGGTTTCCTGGGAAGAGGTCAGAATTGTAAGGTTCTTATCTAGGGACTCTGTGCTACCAAAGGCCATATTACAAGCTTGTTATACATTTAAAAGGACAACTTTAACTATATGCTTTCCATCAAGAGATATAAAATTTGGTGCCTCGAGGCAGTGCTAAGTTGTTAAGGATCTGATTTTGACTGTGTCATTGAATAGGTCACCCATTTTGAAAGTTTCCTCTTCAGCTATAAAATGTGAAAAGAAAGCTTGCTATCTACTAATTCCTCAGGGATGTTTGATGGATTTGCAAATTGCATTTAAGTCCTTAGATAAAAGGTGTCATAAATTTAAAATTACTAATATGACTAAACACACTTAGGATAAGACCCTAGGGATAACCTTCTCTTCTGTCCTGTTATGGAAATCATAATCACTTTATTAATGTTCTTGGGATTCATTTCCATTGTGAACATATATCTAACAATAACTGTCAATGACAACTCTAAGCATCATTATAATCAACATCATTGCCCATAAATATAACATATTAAATGCTGACAGATTATATGGTCCAGAATCTCATGGGGAAAGATCCATAAAAGATACCTTTCTAGGATATTCTTTTATACTAATATACAATTAAGAGGGAAGGTGTTATAAGAAGAAAGAGGATTATTTTACAATTGTTTTGGGATACATTCTTAAATTCAATTCAAAGCAATTCCACAATATTTAATTTATGACCCATATGTACTCTTTACTAGTTTTATTATACTAGTTTATAGAAATAGAAAGAAAAATTTAAATGGTTCCATTCCTCAAGAAGCTTACACTAGGGGGTAGGGAAATACCACACATAAATGTGTGGGTAAATAGAAATTACAGACAAAATAATGACATTTTAGGAGATAGAGAGAATTAACAACTAAAGGGATCAGGAAAACAGAAAATAGCTCATGAAAAATTAAACAATTTCCATTATTCACTAAGTTTCAAAGGCCACTGTCACTCACCTGTTCTGTATCCGGTGTTGTTGAGGTACACAGCAAATGTGCGTGGTTCGTGCATTGCCTGCCAGGAAGGGGAGGAACAGTTTTCATTGTTGGTGTACACATTGTGGTTGTGGACATACTTCCCAGTGAGCATAGAGGACCGAGAGGGGCAACACATAGGGGTGGTGACAAAGGCATTAATAAAAGTGGCTCCTCCACGCTCCATGATTTTTCTTGTTTTATTCATCACTTGCAAGGATCCTAAAAGATACAAAAGAATCCAGGGTTGGTGGACACAGACAACCAGACACCTTAAAACCCATTTGTGGGTTAATGATTCTTTCTCCGGATTCATTAATTCTTTCCCTGGTTTGAATGAGCCTATAATTTGATCAGCCCTCATTTCTAGCACAAAATTAAACATTTCATATCCTGTCATCTGAGATATTTTGCAGAGTAATAAGCACATTTCAGCCTTTCTCCTACTTAGTCACAAAGGAAAAATGCAGCCTAATCTGATAATTAAAGCTAGAATTTTTGATATGGAGCAGATTCAAAAGCTAGCAGTCCTTTGAAGATTACCTTCCAACAATAGACTAGCCAAGCACCAAAGAACCCCTCTCCAAAACATTAGCAAAATGTTATTGTTCTCAGGATTATTAATCATAGGCCATATTAGCTTTTTGAGAAAATCAAAATGTTTTCTTTAATTAAAAATGAATCCTTTAACAAAAATCAACTCCACTATAATAACAAAATTATTTTTTAATCAAACTGGAGCTCTCCTCCAAGTTATGTAGCGGGGAAACTCCACTAATTTAAGTTTTAACAAATCCAGATGTGGTTCCTAGTGTGAAATAAAATGATTCTGCAATATGCATAGCATCCCAACTGGAGAATTAAGAAACAATTTTTTAATGTACATTTATATGTATTGGTTGTGGGGAGAAGCAGTAAAGGAGAAAAGCATGGATCTGTATCTTTACTATTATGCCCCTTCAAACACTTTACATAACCCTCAGCCAAAGACTGCAGAAAAGCCCAGAACAGAATTCAATAGTCTTTTCAGAACTTGTCAAGAAATGACATGGAGAACTGATGCCAAGGGGGTGGAATTTGAATCTCAAAACCTCAGATTTCCAACAGATTTCCCTCCTCTCTATAATGGGAGAAGAAGCTATGGAACTGTTTTTACAGTTAGAAATTTTTTAGCTAAACCAATGCCAACTCAAGAAATATGAAGGACTACCTACTGAAAAATCAGAAGCCAAAAGAATTAATGTCACCTAACTCTACCTATCCATCTATCTATCTATCTATCTATCTGATTATCTATCTACACACACACACACACACACACACACACACACACACAAATATCTATTTTCCCGGTAAAAACTTTTTTTTTTTCCTGAGGCAATTAGGGTTAAGTGATTTGCCCAGAGTCACACAGCTAGTTAAATAAATACTGTTAAGTGTTTGAAGACAGATTTGAACTCAGGTTCTCCTGGCTACAGGTCTGGTGCTCTATCCATCTAGCTCCCCCTTCCCCAATGTAAAAGCCTTTTCTCTCTTATGTAACACATAACATCAGGAGACAAACTTTATCACTGAGATAGCTAATGGCCTGAGAAGCAATAAAACCCTTTCTTTGTTCAAGAAAATGTTAGCTGCTTTTTCTACTTTGACCTACACACAAAATGGAACCAATTTTGGAATCAATGAATAATAGCATCTAAATAGCATTCACTTTGGGCTAAAGACTAAACAGATGTTATTTGACAGGAAAGTATGTGTATATAAGTGTGCAGATGAAGTGTGGTATTTAGAAAAGAAATGGGCCAACCAGCCCTTTGTGCAAGGACCTTCTGTAGTGGAGAGCCATATAGATTTCTTCTTAATACTATGATATTCAAAAAAATTTCCTCAGTGATTTGAATGGAGGCATAGATGGTATGCTTGTCAAATTCGCAAATAACAGAAACCCAAAAGGGCTAGCTAATTTGTTGGAAGACAGAATCAGTATTCAAAAGGATGTAAATAGTCTAGAATGATGAGCTGAATCTAATAAACTGAAATTTAATGGGTAAAATTGAAGTTTATACTCCTAAATTCAGAATATTTACTACATGATTTACATGATTTGGGAATTATAACTAGATTCTGTTCACTTGGGAAAAAAAAAACAACTTGATTCTTTAGTGGACTTCAAAATTACAGTGAGTCAACAAGGTAACACATCAGCCAAATAAAACAAGCTGAATTAAGAAAACCATAGTGTGCTATCATCACATTTTAATTCTATTGTACTCTGCTCTCACTGAACATGCTGGCTTTAATTCTGGGTACCATTTTGGGGAAAGATATTGGCAAACTGGTAAGAATACAGAGAAAGTCACTTGCATATTAAGGAGATCGTGAAAAACAAGAATCATTTGAATGAATTTGGCATGTTTGGCTAATAAAAGAAAAGAGATGGGTAGAACATGAAAGTATTATTAAAAGGGAGAAATGATGGATGATAACATTTATATTGTATTTATGGGATTTAAGGATTTACAAAAATATTAAATATATATTTACCTGACCCCTACTATATCCCTATAAAATAAATAGTATTATTTCCATTATGGATGCATAAACTAAGATTCACAGAAATTAAAATGCACACATCTAACAAATGTCAGAGAAGAGATTTAAATTAGGTCTCTTGATTCTGAGTTCAGCACTTTTTCCATTACACCAAATTACCTTTTTTGCTTGGCCTCAGTCCAGAAAGTAAAGCTAGAGGCAACTTATAAAAAAAGCAGAGATTCAGATTTATGTTTGATATGTAGAAAAATATCCAGACAATTGTGCAGAGATGAACATGATGTCTCAAGGGGCATGGAATTCTTTGTCACTCTAGCTCATTAAGCAAGAACTGAATGAATGTTTGCTAAGGAGATTCAGTTAATTGTATGGATAAGACAGGTGACTTCTGTTGTCCTTTCCAACCTTAAGATCCTGTGACACATGATTCTTTCTGTCAATTCCAAACATTCATATATTTCTCATGATTGTGATATGTCTTTCATATATCCACTTATTCAAGTCCTTCTTTCCTTCAACTTTTGGTTCATTTGCCCCCTCCTCCACGAAACCCTTTCTCATGCTTCTAGCTGATTTTCCCTGCTGAAATTTTTCATAGACAATTTGATATTTCTTCGTCCATTCCACATTCAACCTTATAAAACACTTAATAAGGTTTTTTAATAATATTATATCTCCCAGTAGACTATAAGGTCCTTGAGGGCAAAAATAATATAAATTTTAGGAATGGCAAAGAGTGTACTGTATAGAATGTCAGAATTAGAATAAAAAAATCATAGATTTGAAGCTCATGTCTGAAATTAACTCCTTATCTGTCCATAGAAATGTTCTTTAATCTCACAAAATCTTAGTTTATTTATTTGTAAAATTAACATAAATAACAACTGTAGTATCTATAATACTAGATTTTCATGTGAAGTTCAAATAAGGTAATACAGTAAAAAGTGCTATAAACTTTTAAATGCTTTGAAAATATTGGGTTTAATTTTTTTTTTCATTTTTATATCTCCAGTGAGAGAGGCAACCTGTCATAATGGACTTAGCCAATCTCAGAGACTTAGGTTCAAGTCCCATCACTGAGAGCTATATGATCTTAGGAAAGTCACTCAAGTTCTTATTTATCTAAGATGATAGGTTGCAGAGATCTGTATCGATCTAATAACTGTTCTGCAATGCAGAATCTTAGAAAGTTCTCTATAGTACTTAGAAATTAAGTCACCTGGTCCAGGATCACATAGAAAAGATACATTAGCAACAGAGTCTTTCTTCATTATTCTGTTAATGTACTGTTAATTACATGTTAATGTAATGATGTCAGCCATGTCTGATTGATCATGTCCTCATTTGGAGTTTTCTTGGCAAAGATACTGGAGTGGTTTGCTGCTTCTTTCTTCATGTGAGATAAACTGGATTAAATGACTTTCCCAGGTCATAAAAGTAATAAGTATGTGAGGCTAGATTTGAACTCAGGAAGTTGAGTCTTCCTGACTCTCAGCCTGGCATGCTATTCACTAAGCCACCTAGCTGCCCTGTATTACATAGAATAACAAATGACATTTGCTTTGCCTATCACCACCATTCTTTCTACTCTGATTCTTCTACTTTCTTCATTTATTATGTTTTCTTTTAGTAATCTATATGTAGAGAAAGGTTGAAGTTAACACTTCATTTATCTAGTAGTCATTTATTCTGGCAACTACAACCATTTGAGACACAAGCTAAGACAAGAAAAATGAATTCTAGTCAGTCAAAAGAGAAGTTGCAAAATTCATTTCCTTAAGTTATGTCCCTTACTCACAATGAAAACCTAAAGCCTTCACTTGAGTCTGTTTCTCAAAAAGGCATTTCTCAAAAAGAAGCTGAAACTCAGAGGAAATGGCAATTATCTTAATGACATTTGGTGGAAAACAGAAATACCCTTCTGAAGATGAAAGATGGCTATGCTTTTGGGCCTTTGTGTCCTTTGCATTGAATGATATCTGAGATCTTCATCACTCTGAATACTAACCGTGGTTATCTTTAAGGAAATGTAAGAGGAGAAAGTGGCATTTTAACTAAAGATTGCTTTGGCTTGTAATATATAAAATTATCTTTATCAGTATGAGCATTCCTTCTAGTGACCCATCCATGACTGCTCCTCCTGTTTGATTGATTTTAATATTATCCCTTAAGTATGCCATATAGTGCCCTATCGAAGTTCTGGTGTCTTTACTCATCTTGTCTTGATTAGCTATTAAGGATACCAATAAAAGATATGACCTACTGATTGGCTATCCTTGGCTCTTACCATATAACTATGTGATCTTTTTCAATTATACATTTTCAGGGGGCAGCTAGTTGGTGTAGTGGATAGAGCACCAGCCTTGAAGTCATGAGTTCGAATCTGACCTCAGACACTTAACACTTCCTAACTGGGTGACCCTGGGCAAGTCACTAAACCCCAAATGCCTCAGCAAAAAAAAAAAAAATGAAAAAATAATAAAAATAAATCAATTACACATTTTTTATGATGTCCTTCACACCATTTCTATTTAATTACTTGTTGCATTAATTAAATTAATTGATGATTTTTCTTGTGATGTTACTCACATTGACTCTATTATTGTCCTTTGGATGAGCCTCAAAGTTGGTTCTAAACATATTTTATGACTTACAGTCATTGGATGAATGTAATGCTAATGATAACTGATGATAATAATAGATAACATTTATGTAGTCCCTATGATGTGCCAGGCACTGTGGCAAGTTCTTTATAAATATTTCATACAACTATGGGAGATATTGGTATTTTTCTTTTTTTACCTTGAAGAAACTAAAACAGGCAAGTGATTAAGTGACTTGCTCAGAGTCACCCAGCTAGTAAATATATGAGCCTATATTGGAATTCAGGTTTTCCTGATTCCAGGATCAGCATTATATCAATGGTATTAAATCAACACTTTTTTTTTGTGTTTGGGGATATCAAAAAGAACTTTGCAATTCCCCTAAGGCAATCTAGCCTGTTCATTTCTTACTGTTTAATTCTTGGTCCAACTATTGTCCATTTGCTCTATTTTTATAAGATATGGATGGACAAGATCTATAGTCTATCTAAATGCATATCACAATCTGCCAGATTCACCCTTCTCTGCATGAAAATTCAATTAGCCCAAATCTCTTGAGTAAATATAGATCTTTTTTAGCAGACTGCAATTTTCTGGAGATCAATGCAATCACTAAAATGTCATCTAGATATAGGAGCATTTAGACACCCTCACTAATGGGAATTATTCTTCAGGTCTACACTGGATTTCCTCTACAAAAGAGGCGAACACTCTTGGTAAGCACTTTCTCTCTCTTTTTAAAGCCTCACTTGCTATGAGTGGTCAGAGGAGCACTTTCTCTCTCTTTTTAAAGCCTCACTTGCTATGAGTGGTCAGAGGATCATTGAACAAGATTTTCTCTACTGATATATCTTTCAAGTTATCAATTTATCAATTTTATATCAAATATCAATTTAATACAATTCTGATATACACATGAAAGTCAGCTGGTTGGAGAAAAATCTTTCAAGTTCTATATTTGTTTTTACCAAATTAACCATAACTGTTAATAAGTAACAACAACAACAACAACAAAATGAAGACCATGAGGGTTTTGTCTTTTTATACCTTTTGGACAATAAAGGTATTTTCTGTGTAGAATATAATTTCTGAAATTTTCCCTCTCTAATACTTACATCAAGTATACCCTTGATGCTCAGAATAAAGATTATTCTCATAGAAATTAAATTTTTATATGGTACGGAAATTAGGCATATGAGTTGATAATTATTAATGTTGCCTTGATCATCCTTTCCCCACATCTCTGATGTCTTCCCTTTCTTTAGATACATTGAGGATCAATCTATCAAAGCCTTCAAAATGGTGTCATATACAGCATGGACCTGTTCTAAGAAAGCTTCATCTGGTCCAAATGCTTTTCTTATCTTTGTTTTTTGATTTGCGTTTTTTTTTTTTTTTTTTTTTTTTTTGTTTGTTTGTTTGTTTGTTTTTTTTTTTTGGTGCCACTTTTACTTCCTGTAGAACTTTATCTTTTAAATGATGTTGCAGTCAAATGTGGGAGATCTGCTATTCCTTAAATCTCTATATAATTTATCACTCTCTTCATCATTTTGTTTTACAGATGAAGAAACTGAGGCTTAGAAAGTTAAATGAAATACCCAAATAAGTACAGTATTAGAATAAGGGTGTCAGGTAGCCTGATACCAAGTACTGATTTCTTTTTACTACAGTGTACTGTCTTTGTGTTGAATTGACTATGACATATTAACTTAAAATATTTCAGAAAGTTCAGCTTATATATCCTAAATACCATGCTGGGAATATGGATTTTGAAAAGGCAGTTTTGGAAAGAATATTTTCCTAAGAAATTGAAAGCTAGTTTCTACCAAGTCATTTTATCCTAAGTCAAGAAAAAATATACACAGAAATTTTGGAAGATATATTGGCATCATTACTATGAACTGACACATTCTCTAGATATCAGGTTTGTCTGATCCTCTCTTAAGTCAACTCAAAAAAGTAGTGATATGCTGAGATTCATGTAGAAACCTGAATCTTTATATCTAATTAGCTCAGTTTTTCACAATGACTTTTGATAGATAATTCACATTATTTTTCAGAGCTCTTTTTGAATTTTTTATTATCTTCTTGTGGGGTAAAAACATATTAAATGTTATATATTCATCTGTAATCTTTTTTTATTTATATGTGATCTTTCCTATATTATTTTTGCTATATCATTATCTTTTTCTCTCCTCTTTCCTTGATCCCATCTAAGCTGAAAAAGTGTGACAAAGTATTGAAGGCTAAAAGAAGGATGATTTTTCTGACTTAAAGTGCTCCATATTGCTTCTCAGCAGTATTTAAAAGTACAAAACCATGACATTCTTAATATACTATTTTGCTGATTTTGCTCCATAGGAAGTGATAATGTTTTCTGCTGAAACCAAAAGAGAACAAAATTTAGACCAGAGGGGAGAAGGGTTAGAAAATAAATCCATCTGGGGACAATTCATATCCTCTCATTTATTAAATGAAGGAGTTGAACTACATGATCTTTTCCAGTATTAAAATTTTAAAGCTATGATCAATCTTAATAATTCTAAAAATGATTAATATTTTAAATATAAATTTCACAATTTTTAATAATTTAAATTTGAAATATATTTTTTCATCTTCTTGAACTATGGAAAGAATACTAGAACTAGACTATAGGATATCTGAATTTTGATGCTGCATCTTTCACTAAATATGATGAAGCAAAATCTTCTCTATATTTAGGTTTTCTCATGTTCCAATTTATATTTTAGGATTTTTATATCAATGTCTTATCTTTTCTACTAAATATAAACTGATTAGGGACAGAAACTTAATCTATTTTATTTTTTATATTTCCAGTACTTACTAAAAACAGAGGTGCCTGAGGGACCAGTGATTTCATTATTGTGTTACTTCCAGAAATCCAGATTAGAAGACTTCTATAACTTACAGTCTTAAAGATGCCTAAATATCAAAAAAGTTAATGATCTGCATATGATCTCCTATGTAACAAAATGTCAGAAGTTATTATTTGTACCTAGGGCTTCTTGATTTTAAGTATAGCAATCTAGTCACTATGTCCTGTTTCCTTTCTCTTGGTCTTTATAGTTACTCACTTTTAAATCTCTTGTAATATGCAAAAAGGGTCCATAATCTTGATTACTTTGCTCACTGTTAGGCCTTTGTGGTATCTTATTGGAAAAACAATGACTATATCTGCATATAACATTCTAGATGCTAATACATGATGATACTGTATAAGGAATAGATTTAAACACTTGCAAGGTCATTTCAGTACAATTGAAAAAAAATTACAGTCCAAAGAAATAATATACAAGGATTTTGGGGAGGAAGTTATTCCTAAGTGATAGGCAGCTACTCCCTCAAAGTAAAAACACTAATCCCTGGACATGATCCAGTCATAGAGAAGGTTGCTGCCTTTTACCACAGCAGTTAAATTTTTAAAAAATACAAAACAATCAAATCTTGTGTTTTGATTATTTTGTCTGTATTCTTTTTATCTTTCCAAATAAAATTTTAGGTCCTTGAAAGCAAAAAGTTATGCTTCATAAAACTTTTCTTTCTCAACAGAAAACCTACTACAATGATGAGTACATACACATAAGATTATATAGTAAAATTCCACATATGGAACTCTAATAATTTTCCATTGACTTTCATCACATAATGTGGGATATATTCATAGAAACATTCATCTTTTTATTTAAGGAACTGGAATTTCATTAGTTGAAAACAGAATTAGTAAAGGAACCACAATGATGGATATCAGGAGAAACTTAATCATTATGAAGCACCATTCAATTAATAAACAAATAATTAGTAAATTCCTACTATTTGCCAACCTTGTAATAGGTATTGGAGATACAAATACAAAAAGGAGGAGCTAACATTTTATTGGATTGGTACCATAGCATGGTATAACAACATGGCAATAGAATCCTGTTGGTCTAAATATGGGAGCAACACAGGGAATGAAAAAAAATCTTCTCTGGTACAGATGATACCCATTACTTCTTCTACTTCTTGTTTTTATACCTGACCAAGAAGTCAGAGAGGAGGAAAAAATAGAGTAAGTTGCCTCAACTTTGTGGTCAAAGGCTGACTGTTCTCCAGTATTTAATTTTTCTTTTTTAAAAAAGGGAGTGTATTGAATTAAGAGAAAGGAGAGAAGTAGCAACTATAAGAAGCAGTTCATAACCTCCATAAAGAGGTGTAGATTCTTGTTAAAATAATTTAAAATAAATGTAACTTTCTTGGGTGATGGGGAAGAGGAGAGGAATAGTATTACAAAATCATGTGATACAAAACAAAGGCATCAATTTTTTTAAAAATTTGAAGGAAAAGAAATGTTAGCAGATAAACATGTAATTGATTTACTCTTCATTTGTTTTGTTCGGCAATATTGAAATGTATTATATAATAGTATTAGGGTTTATGTCTGCTTTTATGATTTATTTTGTATGCTTATTTGACTTCTTTTTCTTTTATTTTTTAGGTTCTGAGGTTTATCAGAATTGCCTGGGGAACCAAATTCGGTGACTTGTTAACAGTCATCTATTGTGGCATTGTTGTTTCATGCAGCTGGATTGGCCAAGTAGTGAATGTGTCCCCCAAGAAAATTCTAAAGATACATGGATTAGAAATAGAGCTTGAAACCAGGTCTTCACTATGCTAAGCTAACAATCAATGTAGTTTATAATAAAAATAAATGTGATAATGTCTCACATTACAATCCCTGATTTATGAGTTATATTAAAATAAAAAATCCTCCTGAGATTTCATATCAAGTTACTATGTCATGAGTAATAATTTTGGAATAATTTCTAACCCTTGTAGCCCTTTCTGAGAGCTGTATTTACTTTTTAAGGCCACTAGTAGTGTCTACTTAATAATATATATATATATGTATATATATATATATATAAACTAAGTTGTATTTTCATAAGATATCTTCCTTTATCTTTCTTCTGTCATTTTGTCTTTTATCTCTAGCATAAATTTTCAGGTTGGGTTGAATTCTTCATTTCCTCAAAATTCAAGTGCCACTTCATATTCCGATTAGTTCACATGCTACTTGATATTCAAAATTTTTCTTGATTTCCCAAGTTTTTCACATTCTTTCCTTCTTACCTCTCATTTATTTATCTACTTGCCAAATTTCCTTAATAGAATCCAAGTTCCCTGAGGAAAAATACTCTTTCATTTCAGTCTGTAGGTTCTGAGCATTCAGGCCAATATCTTACATATACAAGTATTTGCAAAATATTTATTGAATAGGTGCTGGGAACATAAGAATGGATACCACAAAATATCAAGCTTTCAAAAAGTTCAGTTTAAAAAAGAAAAAAAGGAAGGTGCATAAAGATAAAAGCAATAAATATTTGTATAAATATAAAGGAGGAATTCAAATAAAGTGATATGAGAAATATGAGTAGAAACAGATCACTTTAAAGTGGAAGAAAGGTGAAGGGGAGAATCTTAGAAGCCTTTAGTGTAACCAAGTTGGACTTTGAAGGAAAGGAATTTTGATTGTGTGATTATCAATTTTGATAGTTTTTGTTCTTCTCAACAACACAATAATCTAACATAATTCGAAGAGACTCATGATGGAAAATTCTATCTCTATCCAGAATAAGAAATGTGGAGTCTGAATGCAAAATGAAGCATACTATTTTCACATTTTTGTTGTTTTTTCTTCCTTGTGACTTTTCTCTCTCTCTTTTTTTTTTTTTGATTTTTCTTTCCATGACTAATTTGGAAATATGTTTAATATTATTATACATATATAACCTATATGATTGCCATCTTGGGGGAAAAGGAAGTGAGAAAGAGAGGAAGAAAAAATGGAGATCAAAATCTTATAAAAGTATATACTGAAATGCAATAATTCAAGTCAATAGACTTGGAATGGAAAATGCCAATCACATCCAGAGAGAGAACTATGAGGACTGAATGTGTGTTGAAGCATAGTATTTTCACTTTTTTGCTTATTTTTTTCTTTTTCATGATTTTTTTCTTCCTTTTGGTCCATTTTTTTCTTCTACAACATGACAAATATGGAAATATGTTTAAAGGGATAATACATATTATATCTACATCAGATAGCTTGCTATCTTGCGGATGAGAGAAGTAGGGAGAAAAATTTGGAACACAAAACTTTTACAAAAATGAATGTTGAAAACTATTTTTATATGTATTTGGAAAAATAAAATATTACTGAGAAAAATAATCTTAAAAACTAAATTTACATGTAATTGGAAAAAAATAAATTGTATTCAGTGGGGTGGGGGGGAAGAAGGAAAGGAATTTGGCAGTAGGTGCCAATTTGGAAGATTATAAACTATTTTATATTATTGCTGAGGTCCTGGGTCATTAGGTGGGGTTGGCAGAGACAGCCTGATGTACTGATAAAATTACTCCCTGAAGCAAGCAAGAAAGGGCACTGATTGGGATCAGTTCAACCTTATCCTGCTCTCTGTGGAAGTCTTGGGTAACCCCACCTTGCTGTTTCCAGTCAGAAATTCCAAATTATATTAAATTCCTAAGGTTAAATTTCCTCTATAAATCTGACCATGACCTACACTATTTTTGCTGAATCCTTTTTGGGATTAGCTCACCATGGGTTCTGCCTCATGGAGTCTTTCTCCTCACCCCTCTCTCAAATCTCATGATAACTTTCCTCTCATTGTGTCTTTCTTTTTATAGCTAACTATTTTAGGGTGCTAAAACCATTTATGAATTTAGCCTTCCAGTCAATGGTGTAGTCAAACATCATGGCATATTCCTTTAATGGAGTCTTCCAAACTCTCTTCCTTGGTAATGCAATTTCTCTCCCAAATCTATTTCATATTTACCATTCTTGTGTCTATTGTATCTCTTAATTTTATCTGTTACTTCTTCTCATAAATAAACCTACTTTTTGCCAGAAAGAATAGTCATTGTGAATTCTCCACATGATTAAACTCCAACATTTGGTGCTAATTGCTTGAACATCAATCTCATCATCTGATGCTGAATCTCAAACACACCATTATCTCAACTATACTGGTTTTATGATGATCTACAAAGTAACATTGAAGACATGAAGTCCCAGAACTGAGAAAAGATATCCTTCTTTCCAAGTCTGCAGTGATAAGACAGTCAAAGTTCAAAAGATTTACTGGTCTGGCACTTGTTTCCCCTCTCTCTCCTTCCTGGCAAAAGTGAGGATCTAGAGAGGATATTCAGGCAAGGCCATTTTCATTTCGGTGACCAAAGTAAAGGAGGGTTTTTTGATTCATAGCAAGTTGGGGAACATGAGACAATTATCGAGGAAAAGTAAATGATGCTAACTTCAAAAGATCACAAATCTTATTGGTCAATAAATCTACCTCTTCATTTTATAGATGAGGAAACTGAGGCTCAGAAAATTTAAGTGAATTTAAAATGATTATACTGGTAGGAAGGGACAGATTGGGAATTTGAATCAAAGTCTTCTTAAAGTAAATCCAGCTTTCCTACTGTATAATGTTGATTCTCATGCCTGCCAGAAATGGGTACGGGGTTTAGCTAGAGTGAGCTTGACTCTTGAATTTTTCATATGAGCATTTACACCTTGAAAATTGCCAAACACTACAAATCAAGGTTTATCTTACTGTTTTTATTAATTTTCTAGACTTATGAAAGTGATAAAGAAAAAGTTAATTATGCAAATTTGTGTCATTTGGTTCATTTTTTGGACAGGAGGAAGAGCCTCTTGTTAAATATTTATGAGCACACTCCAGTGGAAAACACAAGACTCTGGAAGGAAACTTATCTGGGAAGCCCAGCTTTCTTCACTGGTGACTTCCCCTCTCTGACCACTATTTCAGGAAGGGCTTCAATCATGCTCATTTTAAATCAGTAGTGTATACTCTTTGGACTTTTCAACTTCCTTCCCAGTTATTCTGTGTGTCTGGAAAAACTACTGCCTTGAGGTTATGATCTCCTACTCCTCGGACATTTTAGAAGTGATTACTGCCATGTTCATTTCATTCTTGCTCAATTTACTCTCTGAACTTCTCTATCTCCTAACCAAACTCTTCTCCCTCATATGGGGACCCTTTCTCCTTTCCAGCATTCCATGCTTATAGATGCTTGGCACATAGTAGGCACTTAATAAATACCCTCTTCCCCACACCCTGTCCCTACTGGTATGATATCTAGTTTGCTAAAAACAGTTGAACTTTACAATTTGAGAAATGTTTTTGCCTAACCAGTATTTAATCTGTTTGCCAACAGTTTCCAACTTGCAAGGTCAAATTTTTAGTTTCCACAAATAAAATTTCCCAATTTTATTAGGATTATGTCAAGCTCTACACAGTCAAAGGAAGTGGCGAAATGCAAAATATAATACTTTATGTCCCATAAAATCTCATTTCTAAAACTAGGTCAGTTGATAGGTAACTAACTTAGCAGAAAAGACATGAACTTGTCTTTTGGAGACTAGAAAGTAGTGGAATTACTTGTGCAAAAGAGGTAAAAACAATTTTTCTTTTAAAAGTCTCTCACCCAGCTCCACGTCTTGATCATCTGTAAGCACAAGTATAATATTGGGTCTGATGTTTTTTCGTTCCTGCTGCACACGCCCTCTGAACCGTGGGGATTTGATGGTGGTACAGAAGCTTCCCAGCAATTCTGTACCGAGGACAGCCAAAACCAGAGTCCAGCAATAGGACTTCATTGTAGATGTTTCAGTGTTGCAAAATAGACCAAATGCTTGTTACTTGGTTGTCAGTGATCTGTGGAGTCAGAGAGAAAATAGGAAGAGGTAGAGGAAAGGGAGAAAAGCAGAATAAAACAGAAACCTAAATATCAAAAAAATACAAAATACAAAAAAGTAGTAAAAATAAGTAAAAATCAGTTAAAGCAGCCAGAAAGTGACAAACATACACGTTTTCTACAATATTTTTTTTTACAAGCTTACTCCCTTTTCTTTATTTATGTTTCAAATCACTCCTTGACTATTTCAATTTCATTGCCAGCACACAATCTCCAGACAAGGCTTCACATGTTAATATGTTTAGCGATAGTAGATAGTACCTTGAATTAAGTATCTGGGTTGAGTAATCAATTTCAGTGCTGCAGAGGTGTTTGGAACATCTGTTGATGGAGTCCTATCAGAGCAAAAAAGAAAATATAAAGGAAATATCAGTCACAGACCTTGAGACAAGTTATTCCTATCTGGAATAATCCTTCTGAATAGCCCACAATACATTTTTTCCTTTCCAATCATGAAAAGGGAAGAAAATAAAATATGGGACTGCTACCAATTATTTCAAACATTATCTTACTATTCACATTCAGGCTCAAAGTTGATCATTAAAATAAAGAACTGTCAGGGTCTTTATCTGAGCTTGCATTTCTAAGAATACTTTAAAAAATCCTTAATAAAAGAAACCACTAGACTCTGGTCTGTCAAATAAGCAAGCATTTCATGTGTGTGGGTGGGTGAGGTTGGGGAAGTTAAGAAGTTGGAAATAACTCACCTGCGTAAAATATAGAGCCCCTTTCAAGCTGTAGGGAAGGCATAGCTATCACTTGCAATCTGCATTGGATCACTACCCTGAAGCTTCCTTTCTTCTGACAGAGTTCATCTTAAGTGACTGTCAGTGAAGCCCTCCCCCAGCCTTGACTAGGCGAGCTCCTAGCTGCCCCCGATCTATCAGAAGCAGAGCTGAGCGCATGGTCCCTCTGGTGAGTCCGGGTCCTCCCTCACTGTTTTCTATCTTCCCAGTCTCAGCATTCGGGTGCCTATCAGAGTCCCTCTCCCGACTTGTCGGTCAAACAGCCTCACTATTGTGAAGCCTCAAGCGCTGTGAACACGGAGCTTGGGCTTTGCTGCGGCACATATAAACCTGCAACTGAAAATGATTGATTGGTTTGGGGACTAAAGGTTAGCTACTACACTCTCACGCTTTTTCCCCCGACTTTCTTTTTACATTTCAGACTAAAGCCCAGCAAAGCAAGTCTCCATTGGAAAAGAGAAAGAGGGGGGTGGGGGAAGAGAAAGAGAGAGAGAGAGAGAGAGAGAGAGAGAGAGAGAGAGAGAGAGAGAGAGAGAGAGAGAGAGAGAGAGAGAGGAAGATAGAGACTGAGACAGAGAGAGACAGAGAGACAAATCGACAGAGACACACACACACACACAGAGACACAGAGAGACAGAGAGAAAGACAGAGAGACAGAGACAGACACAGAGAGACAGAAAAAGACAGAAACAGGGAGACAGAGACAGAGAGAGACATGGAGACAGAGAGAGAGAGAGAGAGAGATACAGAGAGACATAGAGAGAGAGAGACAGAGAGACAGAAAGAGACAGAGACAGGAAGATAGAGACTGAGAGAGAGAGAGAGAAAGAGAGATCGACAGAGAGACACAGAGAGAGAGACAGAGAGAGACAGAGAGACAGAAAAAGACAGAGACAGGGAGACAGAGAGAGAGAGAGAGAGAGAAAGAGAGGAGGGAGGGGGGAGAGAGAGAGAGAGAGAGAGAGAGAGAGAGAGAGAGAAGAGAGAGAGAGAGAGAGAGAGAGAGAGAGAGAGAGAGAGAGAGAGAGAGAGAAAGAGAGAGAAAGAGAGAGAGAGAGAGAGAGAGAGAGAGAGAGAAAGAGAGAGAGAGAGAAGAAGAGAAAGAGAGAGAGAAACAACAATAACATAGCCAGAGAAATAAATATCTTTCCACTTTAGAGTACTAACCTTCTAAAACTGTCTCATTTTCTTTTAAATTCCTAAAAAAAAAATTGACGAAAGATCTCACTCATCTCCCCAACTCTCCCATATTTTTGAAGACCTATGAGAAATGTATGGGAGTTTCTGTGTCCTAAAATTAATTAGAAAGAAGCAGACTTCATCAGACACTCTACTCACACACCTGAGGCTTTGTAACTAGGCAGGCAGCCTTAGAGTAGCTTTATACAAGTAAGCATGACTAATTAAATGAAAGCATTGCACTGTGGGAAGAAAGACTACTCATTTCAGTGCTATAGAAAGTTCCAGATGAAAGAAAGGTAAAGTGGGGGATAAGGTGGTAGTATGGACTAAATAGTATTATATACTATTTAGTTCATACATATGATTTTTATTTTCACACACAATACCCCCACACACACATTTTAAGTTTTATGAGATGTTTTCTAAAAAACACTAATGTTGTGCATTCTATAGCCTCCAATTACTTTGTGCATGTATATATATGAGAGGAAAAACTAAACAAAAATCTCAGTGTCTCTAGCATGGAAATTCTAGCATTGTCTATCAACCAGCATTCCACTTCAGACTGACCCTATGCCCAGGCAGAAGTCAATATACAAGATTCAGCATGTCAGGGATTTTGTGGAATTTAAAGGGCATTCTGAGTATGAAAAGTCTACAATTAGTCCACCCTAATGATTTATAGTGCATTTGTTTCGATACATTTATTTAAAGTTACAGATTTGGAAGAACAAGAAAACAGGAGAAGGAAAATGTAGGAATTGTATGACATTCTTACATTTCATTTCTATAGAAATGATTCTATGATCTTATTAAAATATTAAATAGAGCTTATTCCACACAAAGAAGTATATGGATTAGTTTAAAAGGCGGGGGAAAATGAGTTTCATTTAATAGAAGCTTCTCAAACATCACCAGTAATAAAAACTGATAATTTAAAATTTTCAAAACGTTTTGCATGTATTATCTTACTTTAGCTTTGCCCTAATCTATACATTTGATGAACACTATAGACATTAGTATCTCCATTATGAAGAGGGGGAAACTGAGACTCAGGAAATCTAAGCAGGTTGCCCATGGCCATGTAGTATCTCAGAATCAGAATTGTACATTAGATTTCCTTGCTCAACACTACTTTTATCATTCATGATGCCTTCTTAACAAAATATGATTACAGACAAAATCTGAAATGATGTGTGAAAAGTGAGGCTGGATGTGAGTTTTCTATATCGTCACACTCTACACCAAACTTTGCAGATATTCTCAACCCAGAAATTCTAGCCATACTCAATCCACTTCAATAAAATTAATACCCTATGTTGTGAAATTGAAATTTCCTGGTGATTATATCTCCATAGGAAAACAATTTACACTAACCCAAAGCAAGTGATTAATGATTATTACTTATTTCATCTTATTAGCTTTTTAGGGGGAAAAATATCCCTACTTTTTTGGTGTATAGAATACATAAATAAGCCTTTCTTAAAAAAGAAATGGGGGAAAATGTTGCCCTTGCTAAGATGCATTACTTTTTGACAATTTAGTTCCCTTTCCTTTTGAGACATAAAAATATTGCATTATTTTGCCTTAATCTGTTAAATATTCCAGTATTTCATTTATAAACACATAGCAATGTGATTACAAAAAAAAAAAAAAGATTACTCATCCATCCATGCTGGTTGAATGAAACTTTTTTTGTTTTAACTCCACCAAACACACACAAAACTCCTTACAAGAATCTACACAGACAATTCTTTATTTAAAAATGACCTTTTAAAACCTGTCATCCTCTCACAGCCTGGTTTCCAGAACTTAAAGGAAATGAAGTAAAGAAGAAAACAGACAAAATTCAGGACTTGACAGAAGAGACAAGGTTGCAATGTTTGCATTGGATACTTTGTGGTGGACTACAAGTGTCCTTAGAGACATCACAATTTGTCCAGATAAATAAAAGAAAACAAGAGAAATTTAAAAAGAAACTTTTCTCACACATGGAAATTGAGCTTAGGGAACTATATTCTATCCAAGATCTGGACTTGAATACAAGTAGCCTTTATCCAAAGCCATTAAATAAAAACCCCTAATGTAGTTCCCAGTTATCCATTATATGGAAAGTTTAATTGGGTCTTTGTATAGGACAGCTAAGGAAAAATGTAAATATGTCATTAAATGTTTCAAGACATAAAAAAGAATGGAGAGTAGATACCTAGCCAATGGGGGTGGGAGATGTATAGTTCACATATGCTCTTCTTGTGCAACAGAACTCAAGTCTAACACCTCATCATTACCATCAAAATAGATAGGGCCCACAGCCTGTCTGATCCATGCTGTCTTGTTAAACAGTCAGGTCTGAGGGATGCAGGATAATGTCTGAAGCTGATTAAATATTGACTCTTCTCTTACCATGGTGGAATTATATAGAGGACTTCAATCTCTAAGACTGGACATGGGCTGATCTGCAATCTTAACATTCATTTTTTTTTAAACTCTACCTTTCTTCCAATTTCCATATTATCAGAGGACAACACATCTCCCATCCTTCAGTCTCATAATTTAAGTGTCATCCTTGACTTCTTACTATCTCTCATTCCTATAGACCTTCCAATTTCACCTTTTGAATATCTTTCTGGTTTGCCTCTTTTTCTTGGGTGCTACCATTTGGGTGCAGGTGTGCTTGATCACTTGATCGCTTCTAATGTGGACTATTTCAATAGTCTAATGAGGGGTCTGTTTGCCTCAAATCTCTTCCTACTTCAATCTATCCTGTCTTCAGCCACCAAAGTTTACATCCAACTACATCACTGTCCTACTTCAGTGTCTCCTTATTCCTCCAGCATCAATACAAAATCCTGACATGCATAGATTTTCATTATCTAACCACTTCTTTCCTTTCCAATCTTCCTATACCTTACTCCCTGACATGGTGATCTTCAATCTAGGTGGCACCTGTCTCCTGGATGTTCCTCAAAGAAGACACTTTATCTTTCAGCTCTTGCAGTCTTTCATGCCTGGAATCCTCACCCTTTTCATCTTTACTGGCTTTCTTTAAATCTCAACTGAAATCTCATTTTCTATAGGAAATCTTTCTCAATCTCTCTTAATCATGCTTTCCTTCTGTTACTTTCTTCTGTTTATCCTGTATTCAACTTGTTTGTACATTTTTTTGATTGTTGTCTCTTACCTCCCATTTAATTATAAGCTCCTTGAGGTTATGAGCCTCTTTTGCCTCTTTTTTGTACCCCCAGAATTTAGCAGAATGTCTGGTCCATAGTATGTACTTAAATACTTAATGACTAATTGAATAAAAAAGCCATAAAAATTATCTTGGTTGCAAAACACTAAAGGATTCGAACATAATTACAGTCATCCTTTCAAAATTGTGACTTTTCCTATCAGGATTTCTATATTTCTTGTGTCAGAATAAAAAAAAAATGGGAATTTGGGGGGAGTTATGTGGCAGCCATAGATAATACTCAAAGGCCAGAAGATGACACAGAAAAATTTTAAAAACTCAGAAATGCATATATTTTATATGCATAATATGGTGTAATACCAAACATATTTTATCTTTAAATACCATAATAATTCAGAGTCCTTCTCTGTAATGAAGGGAAAGCCAAAAATTTTTATGTGTATTTTCTAGGTTATGGATCCACTATATGGATGGCATAACCATGTCAAATGCTGTCATCTCACTGACATGGGTGTTCCCTCAATGATTCAAATTATAGCCCATCAATGTCTGTCCATCCTCTGGAATCCTTGTTTGTGTCTTCCTATAAATTTATCATGGGGGTTTACTTATCAGAGTGAAGTAGGGTCTTGCCTATTCTTCTTGTCATTATGAGGTTATCAATGAAGGACATGAATTCTGCTTACCACAAAGATGATGTATACATATGTGTTATTTTGTGTTTTTAATCTGAGGATAACACAAAACTCTAAATTGAACCCCATGCACATATCTCAAGTTTGAGAAAGACAGGGTTAGTGTTACTTTAATGATCAATGAGCTATTACCCTACAAGGCAGGTGCCCTATTCAGGGCAGAGGTACTGTTTAATAGCAAAAGACAAAACCACACAACAATTAGAATCTGAAGAACTAAGGAGTCAGTTGAAATTGCAGGGAGGCTTCTGGTCAGCAGAGTGAAATTACGCACAGTAAATTTTAGCCAGAATGCCACAAATTTAATCTCAGAACTATGCAAAAGAGAATACAAGCATCAGGCAGTGGTTCATTTTTTTTCTCCTGCTCATCATGTTTTTTTTTGTTGTCTATTTGCTTAGGCTTTCCTTCTAAGCCTAAAGCTTAAAGATTCTCATTCACAATTTGTTTTCTGTGGAGGTGGCCTTGAGGATGAAACCACTCTTTTAAAAAGGACATCTATAAAAGGACTTTTTTCTCCTTTATTTGGAATCTCATAGCTGGCAAAGAAAGAGAACACATATTCAATCCAAGAAATGTCTATTTCCCAAGTTAATTCATCAAAATTCCAAGCAAAGAAGATAGATTCCATCTGTTTCCTTCTGGAACAATAATATTTTCAAACCATCTTTAATCTGTTCACACATCTTCCATCTCCTGGATTTCCGTTCTATGCTAATTTTCCTGAATGGATACACCATATTTAGCCTCAGGATAAACACCAGTAGAACCAGACTCCAATCCCTACCCCAATTTTTTTTTTAATACAAACATTTACTAAGCACCTACTATGCACAAGTTACTGTGTTAATAAATGTTTTGAGATTTGAATAAAACTTGTTAGGTGCTAGAGACTTAAAGGAAAAAACAAACTAGTTCTTCATCTCAACATACTTAGGATCTAATTGTCCCTTAAATCTGAATTGTAGACTCTTTAATGCATGGTTAAATTCTAGGGAAAAAAGGCTGGATTAAACCTTGAAAATTTTCCCTCCATGCTTTTACACAGAGAAAAGAGCAAATGAGAAGTGAAGAGAGACAACCATGACAAAGTGTAAGGAATAGTTGATTGGAATATTTAGTGGAGATGGACAATTTAAATTCTGATCCTTTAGATTACTGCTGCTAACACTACTTAATGTTGCCTAACTTACCTAGTATCTCTCTCTGCACTTCAATTTTCTTACCTATAAAGTGAAATAATATAATTTCTATATCACACAAGGTTTGGGAGAATAAAATGAGCTAATGGATCTGAAAGGTATTTAAAAGATAGGATATATGCTTTGACTAGCTATGTTATTATTTTAAAAATTCTAATGAAGTTAGAATAAAATGATCAATAAAGGTTCTATTGGCCATTATATTATAATAAGCCAAGATTGGAATAAAACTGTTTGATGCTGTAGACATTAGTATTGAGAATTTGGAATTTCTAATATCACTGAAATAGATCTTATCAGTTTCAAGATGCTATTGAGGATAGCAGTTTTTCTTATTTATCATTAAGTTTTTAATATTTTGGATATGTACCCTCTTAGTTATTTAATATTTTCTCAGCTGTTTCAGATGCTCTAGGTGATTGACTACTTAGTTATTTTTCTGTCTAAATAACTATCACTACCTAGAAGCTATTAAAGGTAAAGAACATGACACATGGGGAAAATGAAGGGGAAAAGTTAATGAGAAAAGCTGTTTTTATTTGTTTGCAAAGTATCCAAATGGAAGTCTACTAGAAATAGAGACCTAGAGGGAGAATAAAAAGTTAATGAAGGAGATATAGATTTGAGAATCATATATTTATTATTGATGATTGAAACTACAAGAATGTATGTGCTTATAAAAGCACTGAATGCATAAAAGGAATGCAAACAGCTCAGTTCTGAACTCTGGACAACTTATAAAACGAGAGAGCAGAGGGAGAAAAGAATCCAGCAAAAGTTGATAGTGAGACAATGAAAACAATAAGAGTGTGGAGTTCTAAGACATGAGTCCCAATTTTGGTTCTCTTGTCTGTGATCAACTCAATTCATTTTGATGTGGTGCAGCTCCTAGGGAAGGATGTAGCAATAACTCTAAGACCACCTGGCCTTGGGGGTGATGTAGTTAGAAATGATGTATTTCTTCTTTTAGGCTGTCCTGCCCCACTTTATTCTATATGACCAGGACATTAAGACCACAAATATTGCTGGCTATCAGATAAGAACCTGTTATCTGTTAACTGGTCTGTTGGTCAGCCATAACTAAGTTTCTGTGACTAATGAGCAACAGTAATGAGGTGCTTAAAGTTGATGCAGGTTGGGTACCTGCCACTTGCTCTAGTGACATTTCAGGCCTAAAGACACACCTCCAGAAGGTTTCCCTTCCCCCTTTCCTCTCATGAGCTCTGCTCAGTGAACTAGGGGTATGCTTCTGTGCCCAAAGTCAAAACTAGACCACCCCTCAATTCCAGCTCTAAACCATAAAATTAGCGTATCAGTGACATGAAGTACTTGATCTCTCTAACTTTTCCTTATAAACTAACCTTCTTTGCTGACTTCTTTTGAAATTTAGCCCACTTTAACTAGAATTACAATTATAATAAACTTTGCCCCTTAACTTGGAGATGGGTCTGAACCTGTAAATTCTTTTGAGACACTTTGAGACATTGGTCTGGAACTTCAACATTTTTGAAATCCATCTTGAATCCCAACAATTTTTCTGAACCTTAATTTCCTCATCTTTTATCTAGGAGTAATGCAATCTATTTCAAAGGATGATCATGGCAAAAAAAAAATCATGTCTAAAGTCCTGTACACATGGAAGTACACATGGAAGCTACTATGACTGTTCTACCTGTCAAATTCCAAGACATTTTTCAACACCCTGTTCAAATATCATTTCCTCCATGAAGATGCTCCTGATCTACTAATATCAAATTATCCTTCCTTGCTAAATAATTATGAAACCACTAATCTTGGCCTTAGAAGAGATCAAAAAACCTTCTCATGTTTGCAGAGAGAGGAGACTATCAGTTTAGAATCACAGAGCAACTATGAGGATTATTGGGTAAACACACACACACACACATATACACATATATACTGCCCAATTAGTTTAATGTATTGATTAGTTAAGCTTAATTGCTTTCTTTTCTCTTTCTTATTATTCTTTGCTATAAGAGATAGCTTTGCTCTGGGGAGAAGGAAGGATTTATTTGGAAATGAAGATATAAAATAAAAAGATCAATAATTATTTTAAGATGATCCTTCTGCTGATCTCGCATACAATTTAGTTTTTTAAAAAACCATTGCTATGTATTCAATTTCTTCTATTTTATTTAACAGTTATTTTTTATTTGCGAGATAGCAATGCTGACTCATACATAATACCTACCCAAGACCTAACCCCTGGCCACTTCCCATTATTAGAGGTAGACAATCGAGTAATTCTACCCATAGAACTTCCAATTTGAATGCTAATCTCATCATTGGACATTGTAGATTGGATATTGAACTTGAAATGAGGAGATACTGGGTTTACATCTTCACCTTGGACACTTACTAGCTGTGTGACTTTGAGCAAATTACTTAACTCCTCTGTGCTTCAATTTCCTCATCTGAAAAGTGGGAAAGCTTGGATTTGATTGTTTCAAGAGCCCCTCCAGCTATGATCCTTTCCCATTTTAGAATGGAATCTCCAAAATGTCTAGATTGAATAAATGTTCTTTATAGCTTGGTGCCCGACATGATGTTGTATACTTAGTTGATGCTTATTAAACTAAAAATTAACAGAGACATAGTAAGCCAAGAAGACATAGCTCCACTGGAGCAGCTGCTGCAGAGTGATAAGAAGCAGATTATGGTTATCATTGCTAAAAGCAAAAAAGTCTGTTAAAAGAGAAGTTGTTGGATTCAGCTAGAAAGAAATAACTGTTAACCTTAGCAAAAGACATCTACACCAAAGAGTGATATTGTTAGCATAAAATATACATTGACATACACACAACTATGACAATAGGTTTGAACATTATTAAATAGATCATTGATTTCAAATCAATTATATTTTCATGAATAGAGAGGCCATTCCAGATATGGACAATGGCATGAATAAAGTCATGGAAACAGGAGAAGGTAGAAGAGAAGAAATGAAGAAATCCAGCTTAGCTAGTAGAAAAGTTGACTTTATAATAATAATAATAGCTAACACTTAAATAGTACCTACTACATGTCAGGTAGCTAAGCACTTTACAAATATTATCTCATTTGATCTTCACAACAACTCTGGGAAGAAGTTAATTTACAGATGAGGAAACTAAGGCAAATAAATATAAGTTAAATCACTTAAAATCTGAGGCCAGCTTTAAACTTACATTTGATGCACAGTGATCTTTCTACTGTGTTATTTGGTTGCTCTTAATTTTGAACCAAATTGTGAATGTGATAGTATACTACAATGGAAAAACCCTGACTTTAGTCTTGGGAGATCCATATCCTAGTTATTTCATCTCTGGGGACCTATCTCCTTTTCAGCAGACCAGATAAAAGGAAAAGAAAGTATGTTCTATCATTGCAGCAATGTAAGTAGAACCAAGAAGCTAAGAAGTGAAAGATATTTATAAGAATATGCTAGTTTTTGGTAGTTGGGTGGTAAACTCATTTTCAACAGATGTTTTAAAAATTTCTGCTGTCTCTGCATTAGTATACTTCTTGTTGCTGAGTTTTTAGTTACTGCTTAAAAAGTAAAATGGGAAAATTGCAGACCACATTATCAGGCAAAAAACATAGACCCTCTAATTCAATTTCCTCTGTGCTATCAAGTCTGTAGCTATTTAAAAAATATCTTTACCATGCAACATGGTAGTAAATAGCAGGACCTGCTGCTTCTATTGGAAGCTTAATCCATTAAACTCAACTATAAAGCAAAAGATTTATAAGGAATACAAAAAAAGGTAATTGGCTATCTACATTTAGTCTATATCTATGTGATTTATAGAACTCTTTACCAATCCATCAAATTTATCTGCCAATCTTCAAGTTATAATCTGGTCATTATTGAGATATTTATCAATGGCTTCAGATGGATTTATAAACCTGTCAACTAGAATTTCTGCACAAGGTCTTAAAGGCATGATTTCATAACATCTTTACAAAAACAATTGCAATTGATGTGAAAATAGCAATGTCTGTACTGAATGAAATAAGTGCACATATTCCAATTTCAGAATTTCAGGTTTAAGTAAAAAAAGAAAATTTCTATGTAAGGAAGAATTTTCTAATAATTGGAGCCATCCAAATGTATGAACCACCCTTGGTCTTGATGTGAATGAAAGTTGGATGACTGTTAAGGATATTATATCACAAATTTCTGTTGGATAGTGGTTGGGTTATCTAACCACTGAGGTGTTTCTTAAATTTATGAGTTATAAATTAGAAGGGTTTTTTTTTTTTTTTGGTTAAAAGAAATGTCATCAGTATCCCATCATCAGGAAATTTTCATATAGTTTTTAAGTTACAGAGATATGAGAAATAAACTTTAGAATACAACTTTAAACAAGTTAAGGGCAGCATCATAATTTATTGGTCAGTCTGACATGTAAAGAATTAATTTCATTAGTGAGGTTAAACTTGTAGTTCAACCTATGTGCATGGACATTACAGAAGCAAAGTCATATCTCTAATCAGTGAAATGTCAAAATTTTATTACTATTCACTCCTTAAATTTATTTTCTTACCAATGAATTTATTTTCAAACTTTTTATTTCAGTGCATGCAAGTGTACGTACAGCAGTGCAAGCAGTGCACTTGCTATACAAAGGAGGTGGGTATGATTAAACCAGATGATGTGCCCCCATAAACAAAATCAGCCATTCATGAAAGCTGGTCACTAGAGGCCATTTCAAACAAAGCATATTTCAAAGGACTCTAACATAATCCCTTCTCTCTACTGATTTGGTTTCCATGAAGTCTCAAGCATATGTGTGTTACAAAAAGAAGGCTTATTAAAACCTGATGTGATATTGGAGAGAATAATGCAATGGGCTCCCAACTGCATTTGGGATCTGAGAGCCATCAAAAAAGGAAACCAATTTTCAATTATATGTATAAGCTTTTCAAAACCTGTGCATACAAAGGTAGAGAATGTTTACTTGCTAATGAAGGCAACTAATTAATGCTATAAGGTATTCATAAGTGACTTTAAGCATAAAATTTGGATCATTAACAAGATGACAGGAAAACCTATCTTTCAATAATGTTCTTTGCAAATGAATAATGTTATATATTCATTTTAAATGAATAATGTTAAAATTATAAAATTTTAAAATCTTTTCATGATTAACATCTTGTGCTTAAAGCTATACAATAATTATACATATGCATACATATATACAGGAATATACATACAAAATCTCATTTAATCCTCAAAACAATTATGTGCTCATTAAGGGCAGAAATTATATAATTTTATTCCTTTATATTTGTATTCCCACTACCTAATATAATTCCATGGAACTTACTGGGTTATTAATACATGCTTCTTGATTATCAACAACTATGTGAAGTGGTTGCTACCTCTTTAGGTAGCGAGGTAACACAGTAGCTGAAACATTGGAACTGGAGTATAGAAGATATATATTCAAATGTAGCCTCAGATATTTACTGTGTGACTGGAAAAGTCGTTTAACTTCTGTTTGCCTTAGTTCTCCCTTCTGTAAAATAAAATAAGAAAAGCATATAATTTGAATAGAACATTTGTCAAATCTTAAAGTACTATATAAATGCTATAATTGTGATCATCATGACCATCACCAACCCAATTTTCCAAATGAGGAAACTGGGATTGAGAAAGATAAAGACGACTTAATCACTAGTAAGTGTCAGATACTGTATTGCAATCTTGTTTTCTCCTGACTAGCTCCCACAATCTTCACTGGATCATGATGTTTTCTAAAAACAATGGTGTATTTCAGTTGTATGTGTCCTTGATTTGGTTCAATAATATGGAACATTATTTAAGAATATTGCTGGGAAATCAATAGCTGTGGGAAATGTCAACACACCAATAAGGAAATGATGATAAATTGAATAAAAATGTAAGGAAATTACAAACTTGAATAAAATTTTGGTGTTTCAATTTAATAGAAATTTAAAGAATATTGCCTAACACCCTGTATTTATCACCCTCAAAAGAAGATCAGGTATCTACTAAAGAAATTTGGTTGTCCTAACAATTTCACCAAGATTCTGGGGCAACATTATGCTTTATAATCAGTTATATTAGAATTAAGTTGTTGCTTAACAGTAGTGGAAGAAAGGCATTTCAGATCTTACCACTTTTAATACACAGGGAACCTAGAAGAATATGGTGCTGATTGTTTATCCAAATTGCATGATGTTGACTGTTTTGAAGTGTACATACAAAAAGATTCCAAACATGGAAATGATTGTGGGTCATATTTACACTATTAGTGACAAGCTATCATGTCTGATCCTCATCAATAGACTTTTGCTCATAGCAATACAATTCTTCTGAACAATACAGGTATGAAGCATGGGTTGCAGTAAGATATCCAATCAATTACTCTGATGTGTTAACTGTAGTATAACACCAGCACAGAAGAGTTCTTTAAAAATACTGACATAAAACTTCAAATAATACAGTCTAACTGTGAACCTTTCCCACACTCTCCCTTCCCCTAAAAAAAAAAAGAAAAAGAAAAAAAAATCCAGCAAGGGATGAAGGTTAGAAATGGGGGCTTACAATCAAAGCTTATCTACTCACTGGTTAGTTAAAATAACAATGAATTTCTACAGAGTCTATCAATGTTGCATTTATCTAACCAGTTCAATGTTATAAATAGTTCTGTGTATAATGTACAGTAAATGTGTTTATATAATAATTTTTATGTATGTTTTATATTGTAGTAGGTCATATATTTGAAAACTGTTACCAAGCATTTTATGCTTGCCAGGAAAAACTCACCAATTTACTGCCTCTTTTAAATTGTTGGGATTAGATTCAACTCAGAGTGCAGCCAATATTTGCACATTCAAACTTATAAATTCATTAGTTTTATTGGAAAATAAAGCCAGGCAAGGAGAGATGAGCTTTTGGCGTTCCAACCTATATTGAACCCAAAATAATTATTGCATTTTAAAATTCCTTAAAGATTTCTCCTTTGTCTTTTTTTCAAGCAACAAATTTGGAGAGCACAGTTTTCTGACCAGGCATCCTTCCCAATTTTAATATAGTGAAAACCTGCAAGTAAATTGTAGCACTTAAACATACTGGTAAGAGGTGAGCCTTCACATCATTAAATAAAGTCCCAAACCCCCATTGTTTAAGTAGCATACAAAGCAGAGCAGTCAACATACTCTTATTAGCAAATCCAGAATAGGACGGGACCAAACATGCTTGTACAAAGAACAGGCAGATGCTTCATGTCATTTTATAAGAAAGCTGATCTGCCAAGCACTTGAGTTAACTGAGGCAACTGACAGGGAATGCCATTCAAAGGAAAGACACTGGGTAAGAAGAGCTTTCTTTGAGGTATAGGAGAAGAAAACATTTCAAATTACTGAAGACCAAGCACTTTAGCACTGGATGCCATTACTCCCTAAAAAGCCCTGATATTAGAGCAAAGACAAAGGCTCAGAAACTTTTTGATAAGTAGCTTTCAGCTAAAGGCGATATCACTTCTCAAGTGTTCTAGTGTTAGAAGCAATGATAAATGAACTACCTAATTCATACAGGATAAAGGAAGGTATAGTTAAATTAAAAAAAAAAAAGCATTTCCTCTAGACACGCTCAGACCTTTTCTATAATACTGTCTGAGTGATCTTAGGCAAGTCATCTGAATTTGATAAATCTCCATTTCTTTAATCAAAAATAAAGGAGGATTAAATTGCCTCTGCAGTCCCTTCCAACCCTAGAAATGGAATCCTAGTCTGTATATGGGAATCTTGTTGTTGCTGTTGGTTTTTTTTTTTTTTTTCTTTTTAGCACAGGCTATTTTGCCACCTACTTCTTGTCTTCCTCAGCTCATAAAGGTATGGCCTTTAGTCCTAGAGTCACTGGTACAGTATGTACCCTCCCTCCAAAATTGACCTCCTAATTTGCCTTACTCTATGGCAGGTGGATAGCACAGTAGATAGAGTGCTAGATTTGGAGTCAGGGAGATTCATCTTCATGAGTTCCAGGCTGGCTTACTAGTTATGTAGTTAAGTCTGCCTTAGGTCCTTAACCATAAAAATGAGCTGGAGAAGAAAATGGAAAAACATTCAATTATCTTTGTCAAGAAAATTCCAAATGGTGTCATAAAGAGTTGAAAACAACACAAAATAACAACAACAAAGAGATGGATTCAAGAATGGCCCATCTACTAGTACCTGAAGTTCACATCTCAAAATAGACTCTCTAATTGAAAATTATATTTTATGTCCCTATCATGGAGACTAAGTTCTAAAGGTAGAATAACTCCCTAATATTTTTCTAGACTATAGTAATAACAAAGGAAAGAGAGGGAGGGATAATTTATTTTAGTGAACTTCAAAATCAGTGACTATCAATAATAGAATATCATGGCCAATAAAGCAGCTGAGATCTTAGAAGAGAACATAATACATGAGACTAGGGAGTTGATAATCTTGTTGTGCTCTGTCCTAATCAAACTACATCTGGAATGTCAGATTTCTTTTCTTTCCTTCCTTCCTTCCTTCCTTCCTTCCTTCCTTCCTTCCTTCCTTCCTTCCTTCCTTCCTTCCTTCCTTCCTTCCTTCCTTCCTTCCTTTCTCTTTCTCTTTCTTTCTTTCCTTTCTTTTTTCTCTCTTTCTCTTTCTTTTTTCTTTCTCTTCCTTCCTTCCTTTCTCCTTCTTCCTTTCTTCCTCTCTTCTTTCTTTCTTTCTCTCTTCCTTCCTTTCTTCCTTTCTCTCTCTCTCTTTCTTCCTTTCTTTCTCTTTCTTTCATCCTTTCTTTCTCTCTCCTTTCTTTTTTCTCTTTCTTTTTTCTTTCTCTTTCTTTCTTTCTTCCTTCCTTCCTTCCTCTCTCCTTCTTTCTTTCTTTCTCTCTCTCTTTCTTTCTTTGTCTCTCTTTCTTTCTTTCTTCCTTCCTTCCTTTCTCCTTCTTCCTTTCTTCCTTTCTTTCTCTTTCTTTCTTTCTTTCTTTCTTTCTTTTTTCTCCCTCCCTCCCTTCCTTCCTTCCTTTTTTTTTTTTAACTGAGGCAATTGGGGTTAAGTGACTTACCCAGGGTCACATAGCTAGGAAGTGTTAAGTGTCTGAGACCACATTTGAACTCAGATCCTCCTAACTTCAGGGCTAGTGCTCTATCCACTATGCCATCTAGCTGCCCCCATCAGGGTCATTTCTAAGTGTTTCATTTTAGGAAAGAATTTGATAAGCTTGATAAAATGCAAAGGAAAGTGAACAATACAGTAAAGAACCTCAAGACCAGGAAATGGGGACTGGAGATATTTAACTTTAGAGAAGAGAAAAAGTGGAAGGCTCACAGGATGGCTACCTTCAAGTATATCAAGGGCCGAGAAGTAGAAGAGTCATTCAAATTGTACTGCTTGAGGCCAGAAGATAGAATTAAGAATTGTAGGTGGAAGTTGCAAAAAAGCAGAATTTGGCTTGATGTAAGAAGAAATTTCTTAACAATTAAAGGGATTAAAAAAATGAAATGTGCTTTCTCAAGAGAGAAGTGGACATCCCCTGATTAAGATCTTTATGTGAAGACTAGATAATAAAGGCTGGCACTCTTTTAGAGTAGATTGTTGCTTAGATATAGGTTGAATTAAATGAATGCCAAACTTTCCAATCTTAGGATTTTGATTTTATGCAGTACTTCCATTGTATCTCCTCTTATTTCAAAGGATCAGGATAAGATAGTGTGATACTAAGCTAAGTTGGTAGGACTTAATGGGCTGGACTAGGGAACCAGCTCTATACTACAGGAAGTACAATTCTGCAGTCTCTTAAACTAGAATTAATCTCTTACTTAAAGTACTTATTGCCACCAAGTTCCTTACCAAAATTACAAAGTAAGCAAATATGTATTTTTGTTCACATGTCCCTTACTTTCTCCCTCGTCCACATCTCTTCCTTTCTCCCTCTAGAGAGTGGAAAACCTTTTTATTCTGTCAAGGACCATTTGGATATATATATATATATATATATATATAACATCAGCAAGCTTACAAAATGATCAACTTATAGAACTCAAGCAGTGAAAAGTTGTATCTAGTTTTCAGCTCATCATTGTCTGTGGTTGTCTTAGCAAATAATTTCATGGGCGCTCTATAGTGTGCAGGTCAATAGTTCTCCACTCCTGCTTTAGAAGAAAGCAAAATCAAGAACAATAAAAAATTTACTTCATGCAAGCTCTGTGCAAGGAAGACAGTTCCTGCTGTCAAGAAGTTTCATGATAGCTTGAGTGATATAATTACAAGAGTCTAGCTCAGGATAAATAGCTTTGTATGCTTTGTAATGGTAGGAATTTAATAAATGCTTGATGAATGAATGAATTATGAATTTTATAAGAGCAGCTAAGCCAAGAACATCTAATCAGCTGAATGTGTGGGGAAGCATAGTTGTTTAAGGTGTTCTTTGGGTGTTTTTTGACTAGTCTGGTCCTCTTCTTCCCCACCCTCATCTACTTTTATGAAGTCTACCAAGGAAAAAAAACCACACAGAATCAACATTACAGCCACATACTATCTATGCCCTTCTCCCTCACCTTTGCCAGAATCTCTGTACCCTTAGGGCATAATAGAACAAAAAGCATAGGTTGGCACAGTGAACCATGAATATTCAAAACTATGAGTCATGAATCTATGAATGCAGAGGGCTCCTGTATTTGTTTCCTATTGTGTACTTGCAAGATCTCTTGCAATGATTAATTAATCCTTACAGTACTGAGGCAGAAGTCACAGCCATTCATGTATCGGAGTCAGCTTCTGGGTTCTTAGGTTCCTAGAAACAGACTATCGCTGACTCAGTTATGGCCTTTGTGCCTGTTGTACTTTCTAGGCCTCATTTTCCCAATCTGTAAAATAAGGGGCATGAGTACAATGATTCCCTTAGTTCCTTTGATCTCAAACAGTGTATAGAACCTAGAGGAGGAAGGATAGGAAGTACAAATGGCTTTCAGTTGTCTTTGATCTCACAGAAATATATATATAATGTGTGTGTGTGTGTGTGTGTGTGTGTATGGAGAGAGAGAGAGAGTGTGTGTATGTGTGTGTGTGTGTGTGTGTGTGTGTATGTGTTAGTAAAGTACATTGGGTTTAAATCCCTTCCTAATCTCTCATTCATCATGAAACAAAGAGGGGAAAATATAAGAATTTTCAGTAATTGTCATGATGGTAAAATATCCACTGAGATACATGCTGAGAAGAAAGTGATAGGAAATAGTAATAGTATAAAGAGTGATAAAAGGAGATCATAGAGAGGAATCTACTCTACTGTCTCAGGTCATTTTCCTTTCAGTAGTCTTACCTGTTGTCTGAATCCAAATATAGCTAGGGCTCTCTTCTCCTTGTGAGAAGCTATTTTTATATCAAAGGAATAATAGGTAGTATTATTGTGATTGCAAGGTTATTATGAAGTATAGACCCCAAAGAAGCTTACCCAACTCCCAGAATTTAGCAGATATACAGATAAAGAAATCAGTACATAAAGATATGTTAAAATATCTGGATGAATGCCAGGGGTATAGACAAATACTGAGAGTTTTTCTGACCATCTACCAGTTGGTATGAAAATTGGATTTAGAATCAGAGGCTTGAGAGAGAGAAAAAGTTCCAGTGGTTTCCCAGGCTTTATAAACTACCCAAGCTGAGCACTTATTCTTGAAATTACATTAGCTAAACTCTGAATAGTATGATTTTACTTGACTTTTGCCCTTGAGCATAGTAGTTGGTTACAATAAAGACTGAGGGGGAGAGGGGAAAAGTTGGAATTATTTGACTTACTAGTCAGTCTTTGGAAGCCCTTTGATAGAGCTTCCAAGGCCCCCTGAGCCAAATAATTCAAAAGCGAAGGCTGATAATTTGGCTTTTCTTCATTTTAAATTACTTATTGTTTAAACAGTCCCTAGACATTGACTAATAATAATAATAATAATAATAAATAGCTTCCATTTCTAAAGTGGTTTAGTATTTTATATCCATTATCTCACTTAATCTTCATAATAACACTGCCAAGTTGATGTTATATTACTATCATTTTGTAGATGAGACAACTGGACCCAGAAATATTAAAGTGTCCTTGGCCATACAGCTAGCGTATGTCTGATATAGAAAGTGAATCCAGATATCTGCTAACTTCAAACCTAGTTACCTTTTCACTTTTCCCTCTGCTTCACAATTCCTAAGCCTGATCTTCATCCTACCCATAAACTTTAATGCTCCACTTTTCAATATTTTCCCAGGCCATCATTACTTCACTTGACTATACTCTCTTCCATTTTCCATCTTAAACCAATTGAATTGATTCAAATTTGTGAAGCAGTTCAACTCTACATTGTTCTCTGGAGTCCTTGGGCCCTTCTCCTCTTGTTGATCTTGCCCAGCCAAGCTCCAGTCTTGAATTGCTCCCATCATTTGCTGCCTTTATTCTATTCATGTGTTGAAGGAATGTAGAGAAAATCATGTAAACACACTGACTGATTTTATTATATATATATGTATATATGTATGTATATATATATATTTTTTTTTTGGTGAGGCAAAATCCTACATCTAGTTAAGTGTTAAGTGTTTGAGATCTGGAATTGAACGCAAGTCCTTCTGACTTCGTGGTTGGTGTTCTATTCACTGTGCCATATAGTTGCTCCTTGAGTAAACTTTTTAAAATCTGCACTTGAGTTTTCTTCAGTTTTCTTTCTTTTCTTCTGCCGGTGTGGAAATATCATCCACTGATTCAGATAGGCAATTCATGAAATTCTAAAAAGTCGTGTGGTCAAAATAAGGTATGTATTACCAAAAAGAAAAAAAAAAGGATGAGAGGAGAAAATTCTTACATATATAAGGTAAGATCTCTAAATTCTTTGAACATAACACCCCTTAACCACACTGATTTGGAAAAGAGAATAGAAAACCAGTTATTTGAAATAAAAAAAAAACTTGGTATAATTCCTAAGACATTGGATCAAAACAAATTTTGGTGGACATCAGAATAAAGCTGGAAAATCACACATTAAAATTAATTTCACTGGACCTTAGTTATGGGTCACACTAAGAAAAGTTAGCTTCTAGGGATGAAACAATTCTATTCCAGTCTATAACCTGTGCCAACTTCTAACTGTAAGAAGGAGTTGACATTATTTAAAAATTATATATCCATATTGGATAAATTTTGGCTTTAAAATCCATTCATTCTCATAATACTAATGATTCATAATACATTATATTTAAACTAATTTTTAGAAATAAGAACTCATTTATTTAGAGAGTTAAGATTTACAAAATGCTTTTGTTACAAGAATGCTTGTGAGGTAGATAGTATATGCATTTTTAATTGCCTTTTTTATAGATGAGGCACTTTCCTCAGGATTGTCCAGCTAATAGTAAGTAGAAGCAATTAAATGGTATAGTAGAGAGAGGGTTGGGCCTGGAGTCAGAATTTCAAGTCCTACCCGAGATACTTGTTAACTGTGTGATCTTGTGTAATGATTAATTTCTCTCATCTATAAAATAGGAATAATAATAGCACCTGTGTCACAAAGTGTTGTGAAGATTAAGTTCGATAATGTGTATTGAACTTTGAAAGCCTTAAAACACACATTCATTCTCTCTCTCTCTTCTCTTTCCTTATATATATACACACATACATACATACTTATTATTATTATTAAGTGTCTGATTTGGGATTTGAACCCAGATTTCCTGATTACTTTTCTATCAATTTATTCATTGTGTCTCTTGAAGAGCTTTGCTACCTGAACAAATTGACCTTAGACAACTGCTTCCTTTTCCCATTATGTTAATTTGCTTCCTATATTCAGTGATACATAACTAGGGTCCAGTGAAAATTTTAGTGTAACTTTTCATCTGATGTCCACCAAAAAAAAGTTTCTGATCCAACTATACATTTGCTTACATATATATATATATATATATATATATATATATATATATATATGTCTAAATCTTGTTGCAGTAAAGAATGGCTATTTAAAACATTTAAAATTTTTTTCAAATAACAGGTTTTTCATAAAACACTGATTAAAGGCTCCCCTTATTAAAAGGAATATTTATATAATTGTAGTTTTTAGTCATTAAATCTCATATTGGAGATGATCTGTCTAAATTCTTTTGGCTTCGCGGTGCACTGTTCGCTCCCCTACGCTAGACCGCTAGCTCTTGATCTGTCTAAATTCTTCAGCTTTCTCCCTTCTTAATCAGATTTTAGAAATGTTTGTACCTGATAAAGAAAACAACCTATGGGGTAGCTAAATGGCACAGTGGATAGAGTTCTGAAGTCAGGAGGACCTGAGTCCAAATCTGACCTCAGACACTTAACATTTTCTAGCTGTGTGACTCTGGATAAGTCACTTAATCCCAATTGCCTCAGTTTAAAAAAAAAAAAAAGGAAAAAAAACAACTTAAGCAGCTTTCTCTTTTGGGTTCATATACTTCATTGCACAGAAGCTAATTCTCTTTTGATATCTATGTAAATGAATATTTGGGCAGTTAGTTCTCAAAAATCTAAGCAGAAAGAGGAGTGGCAATGGAAGTGAGAACTCATCATCCTTATCTATCTTGCTTTAACATCTCTCCAGCAAAGACAAACTACAAAATAAAGAGACCTCCTTTCCTTTAGATGATTTTTTTTCATTTTGCATTACAAGCACATGACATGGATGTCATAGTTAATGCATCTATTGACCTGGATTGGCCAATTTCAGCACCAGTTTTTAGTGAGCTCTGGTCTCCTAGAAACTGGTATCTTTGTCAAGTTATTGTGTTATATGGTGATATTTCTGTGGAATGTAAAAGCCATTTTTTGTGGAATAAACATTTATTTAATGGAATATTAAAATGTGATTGGAGTTCATTCCTCTTTCCTTTTAAATTCTCTTTTCTATTTCCCCCTTTAATTTTACTCATTCCTTTTTGTTCTCAGCTTAATAAGCTCTTTTGAGATGGGATAAAATAGGCAAAAATACATATATTTTAGCTTCAAGGTCAGATAGTGGAATGAAAACAGTGCAGGACCCCATTTTTGATAGGTGTAAAAGTCATGGAATTGCAAGTTTATGGTGATCTTATTTGGTCTAGTAGCAAAGATCTCACTGATTTAATTCAACCTAAAACTATTAAGTGCTATCCTATTCTGAGGCCAGTACTATGAGGAATACAGAAAAGTCTCTAGCCTACAAATTTTATTGTAAAGAATGATGGAATTGTATGCAGAGAACCTGTGATCAAATCCTTCTGCTACCACTTAATAGCTCTGTCACATTAGACAAATCCCTTTGATTCTCTATATGTCTCAGCTTCCTCATTTGCAAAATGAAGAATTTGGACCAGATAACTTCTGCAGTCTCTTCTAGCACTAAATCTTTGATCTAATAATCAATGGGCAGGAGTAATTGACCATAGCATTCATGCAGGAAGATGGCAAAATACAATGGCAAAATTCCTAAGTAATACTTTTTAGTCAAAGTCTGAATCCTCCAGCAATAAATACTATTGCTCTCAGAGGTATTGTGTAATAGAGTCTGGATAATCTACTACCGTGACTGAAAATTCTATACCATGGTGGTATATATTCAGTTAAAAAGACTTATAAAAGTGGGCAGCTCTCTATTGGTCTCTAACAACTGAGGAAGTACAGTGCCATTTTGCTATATCAAAGAAGTGATCAATACACTGATCACTTTAAGTTGTAAAATTTCTAAGAAAATAGTCATTATTTGTTCCACTGTTGATCTTTTCAATATATTGCTCCCTCAGTTAGAATGCAAGCTCCTTGAGATCAGAGACTATCTTGTTTTACTATTTGTTTTTCTAGCATTTAATATAGTATTTGGTATACAATGAATATTAAATAAGTTCCCATTCATTCATTCATTTATTCTGTCACTGTCATACTTGTTCACCTAGAGAGTAATTATTGTTCATAGGATCTCTGTACATATGGATAATATAGAACATCAGAAAAACTAAAACACAAAACAATTCTTTAAAACATAAGGGCCTATTTTACATTAAAATTCTTCCTCCCTCTCTCCCTTTCTTTCTCTTTCCCTCCCTCTCTCCCTCGCTCGCTTCTTTCCTTCCTTCCTTCCTTCCTTCCTTCCTTCCTTCCTTCCTTCCTTCCTTCCTTCCTTCCTTCCTTCCTTCCTTCCTTCCTTCCTTCCTTCCTTCTTTTTTCTTTCTTTCACAAACTAAAACTTCTTGTAAAACATCCTTCTTCACAGAATTGGGAAGATGGATATTTTACAAATATCTGACTCTATGCCAAAATAACATGAATGCCTCTTTTAGCTCTTAAGGTGATCTTATTGTGAACAATAGCCATGGTATTTAGATTTGAAAAGATGCAACTGCCTTTAGTTTTCTCCTAAGTGAACAGAGCCCTGGATGATAGAGATAAAGGTGAATGAATAGGCAAGAGAAAGAATTCACTGACAGATATGTTCCTGTTCTTTGAAAGACAGCAGCATGGACGTTCAGAAAAGACACACAGCTGCAGGGCAAAATCCCGGCTTATCTTATTTTATTTTGGAAACTAAAGCATCCCAAAAGGAAGAAGGATATAAGTCACGGAGGTATTTTTTGGGTAAACATACTCATGTTTAGACATCATAGGATTCTGTTTTTTTTTTCATTGTCTCTTATCTCCACTCTAGCCTTTCTTCCTAAGCTTTTGTTTATCATTTGTACTTCTTAACACAGAGACCATTGCTAAGTCCCCTGTGCCTTACCTTGCCAAACATAGCTTTTTTTTTTTTTTTTTTTTTTTTTACTATTTGTTCTTTTGTAAGCTTTCTAGAGGGATAAGGGCAGACTCATATATAAGATCAGGGGTCTTAGCCCCTGTCAATAACAGCGAAGACATGTTAAGTCTGTCAACCCCAAACAAAATATATCCACCATGACACAATTAAGCAAATGGCCTCAAATGCTGAAGTTTTAAGCTTATAAGTCATTGGAACCAAAGGGGTCAGCCCTGGGAAGCAGATCATTTGTAGAGTAATGTCAAAGGGTAATGCCTTATTTTCTACCAGAATGAAATGATAAATTCCAGCCATGACTCTTTCTCCTACAAAGATTGTGATGATGTCATAACAACTCAAATGTATTATGTAAAGATTCTGACTTAGAAAAGAGAGGCAGAGAGATGCAGTGAAAACAGTGTCAAAACATGGAGTTTTTAATGCAACAAGAATACAGATTCTCTGTATATTTTCACTTGGACTACATTGGACTACACTGTTCAACTTAGCAATACAGGACATTTGGGCATATCCTTTTTTTAGAACTTCCATTTGAGATTTACAAAATCCTAGTTATGGAAATATCAAATGATGACTGCACAAAGTATTAAGAACATGATTATCATCTGAGGAAACAACATGATTTTTTCTTTAATATTTTAATATTGCAGTTGATTTTTCATACAATCACTATAAACCCACAGAGTGAACAAATACCTTTAAAATCCCCACCTTTGATATTTTATCTTTTCTGGGAATAGAGCATCTCTCAAAGAAGAAACCAAACTAGTTAGATTTAGTAGTTCTACATGATGTTCTTGGGAGTACTTAGATAGATCTGCAATATTATTGGTGAAAATAATGAAGACCACAACTATTCTAGGCTTTCCCATCATATATCATTCTCATGGACATCCTTTTATAAATTTTATAGCAAGAGCTACCCAAATGTGCTGAAGACCTTTCTTTTATTTTTTTTCACATTTTAAGAGTTCCCTTGTAATGTTTGGTTTATTCATCTATTCTTCCTTTTGCCACATGACTAGTCCTTTTCCTTTTCAGGTCACTTATGACTTGAATTTTAATGCTGGATCCTATGCACAAATCATGATAAATAGCAGCATGATAAGCATGATAAGATGCAGCCCACCTATCTCTTGTGCCTTTCCAAGTACCATTAGATCACCCAAAATTCTGAGTCTTCCAAGATGATTGTGTTTCATGACTTATAGTCATATATGAGTTAGGATCATGGAAAATCCTATACAATTTTCCAAATATAATCTTAACTGAACTACTCCTCAATTCTGTACTCAAGTTTATTTCTGGAGCAACTCTATGATGAGCTCACTTTCTTATGGACTTTAGACTAGTGAGTGAGTATGCCATGTACTTTTGAGGGATATTTTGTACCAACTATTCTTATTGTACTACTTTAATAATGCTCCATTCTATAAACTATGTCAGGACCTTGGTTCCATTGATTATTTCAATCTCTCTCCACTCACTCTAGCCTCAATTCCATATTCATGTATCTACATTCTGCATCCATATAAATTTCTAGGAATATAAACTATTTGAAGCCAGATAATATATCTCTAGGATTAAATGCCCAGTAAAGTGCCAAACATATCACAGCCATTTAACAGCATTCATAACAGTAATAACAGCAAAAGCACTTATAGATATACAAGATAGATGATAGATTGCTATTATATATATTTTTAGTTACTTTAAGATTTCTAATTAAAAAAAAACTATAATAAATCTGTGATTTCACTAATGGGGATATTCCCTCTCTCAGTACATATAACACTTCATGTATGCTTTTTCATTTTTCATGAATGTTATTCTCTCCAAAAAAAAGGATCCAATTAATTTTCTAGCGGACTTCTAGATCCAACACTAGGGTTGTTCTATAAAGTGCTAAAGTTGTTTGACTCTTTTCTTTTTCTAGTCATACATTTTCTGCATGATATCTCTTATTCAATTCTACATATAGATCACTCTTGGAAAAATATGTTACAGCTTATTTTATCCACCATGATTTTCTCCAGTGCCCTGGATTCACCCACAATGTTGGTGTTTTAGTGAATGGGTTTTCTAAGTTTTGTAGTTATATAGAAATACTGAGTGACTATTTGTGGGTTACTCTGTAGGACAATACCCAGGAATCACTGAGAGAATTATGCAATTTTCCTAGTGTTATCTAGTCTATTCTTATCTCTTCTATTGAATTCTGGGCTGAATTTACTGTCTACTTATAGTGCGTGTCACAAGATAGATGGGAGACTTCCTATATCTAGTTTTTCCTGTATGAATTATTAGGTTGACCTCTTTTAAATAAAAGATCTCATTGAAGAGGCTTATGATGTTCTGGGTCTTGATGCTATCAGCACAACCAGAGCAACATAATCTGTAATCCTTTTGTTTAGGTAATATTAGTGCCATTTTTAGTATACAAATTTAAATACATTGATTAATACAAATTTAAGAATGAATTAAATTAATATTTACTTTAAAAGAGAAGTGGGAATGCAATAAGCATATAGTAAATGAGATAGGAAACTCCTTTTCTGTTATAAATTTCTTTTATAAAAAAGAACTGATTAGCTTATATGAATAGAAAGCTTTGTGTATATACTCATGTATGCACAGTCAAGAGGGATGACTGCCAGGGAAAATAGGAGAGATAGGAATATTAAAATATTACCTTTTAAGGTAAGGAAAGAAACACTGAGAAAATGCATTGAAAATGTTATCATGGCAAATTAACCACCAAAGAAAGATGTACTCTCTTATGAGGAAGGATATATTACTGATGCAATACAAATAACAAAAAGAGATTTTATAGTTGCTGGACACTCCCCTGGATGAACTGCCTTTCTCTCTCCCTTGAGAAATACATATATTTCTTAATAATATATAATTTCTTATTAGATATATTTAGTATCTTCCTTGGTCTTATCTCATATGTTTTGTATCGATGTATTGATGTAAAAAGCTAGGATCTCTCTTGACTCTACATTTATAAAATATAAATGAAATTTTATTTAAAATTAATTTCTTGTTGGCATATGTGATTTTTGTAGAATTTTTGTAGTATTTGTAAGATTATCCTAGAGAAAAAAAAAATGAAGAAATTGGATTTTTTTTCTTCAAATTTTTGAATGGCTATGATGTAGAATAAAGACTATACCTAATTTGAAGCTCTAGAACAGAGAATCAGACTTAATAGGTAGAATTTATCAATTATAACTATAAGTACTACTAAAAAAAAGGAATGTATTGCCTTGGGAGGCAGTGTATTTCCCATTAGTGGAAATATACAAGCAGAAGCTATTGATGGCAGCTTTTAGAATGTCTTAGAGAATATTATGAATCAGGCAGAAGAGTGCTAATTAAGGTTCTTTATAATAGTAGGAGTTTAGGATTTTTCCATTCCATAATAGCACTCCTTCAACTATCTAGGCTAATTTATTCCTGCCACTTTGAGGGTAGTTAAATATAAATAATAACGTTTACAATATGGACAGTAATATGGTACATTACTTGTTAATTATGCATTATATTAATTATGTCAAGTGCAACAGTTTTCTAAATGTTGAATATATGAATGAATGGATAGATGTTGACATTTTATGTCATAGATCTATTAAACCAACATACATTTTCCATCTTTCCCAACTTTTTGGATTGCCTTTGGGGCCTTAGAATTTAGACAACTGTTGAAAAAAATGTATTCACCAACATATGCAAGACAAACTTGCATTTCTTCCATCTGTTGAAGTCTGAGTCAATACTAATGCACATGCCCATGTAAAAGCAATGTAATCCTCTTTCCCTCATGGGATTAGTTCTCAAATACTACACTATAAAACTTTAAATGTCTAATGATGCCACTGAAAATATTTCACCTTACAGCAAAGCTAGCTTTTTAAAGCTCACTCTTTCCTTAACTATCATGAAACAAACTATCATCAAGATTGAATGGATATTAAAATAAACACTAGGCATACACTATTCAGTAAAAATGACCGTCCCATATGACTTATTTAAATATTATCTGGAAGACTCATCTTATTCTAAAGGTACAATATTTTATTAAGAGCTTTTTTTTGGTCATTTGGAATGCTTCCTGAATTCCTCAATTGTTATCTGATCTTTAGTGACCCTTTGGTAAATTAATAGTTGCTTCCTTCCTGAAAGAAATTGCAAGCAAGCCAACTCCAGGTTTCCATAATGAATGATGAGCATTAACAAGTCTGGTTGGTATTCCAGATTTTCTCTGATCTTGCATTCTTCTATGAAAGTCATCAAAGGAGAGAATTTCCTAAAACTGTGATTGCTTCCTTCCCATTCCAATAGCCTGTGTCATTATCACAACTGCCTTAGAAAAAACAAAAAAAAACAAAAAAACTACTCAAGTAAGAAAAGATATTTGACCTTCCAATGAAACTTAGAATTTTTATATCATAGCAGGGACAAAGACCATTCTAAATGCAGTTTCATTTGTTTAATTCTGGTTAAAAATATTTATAAAAGTCCTAGGGATTTCTCAGTGAAGAACTTAATCTTTCTTCATAAATCAAAGAAGCCATCTATTTTTCTTTCCCCACATCAAAGGTCTCTAAGTTCCACTATTTTATGAATTACTATATAAATTATATATATATTATATATATGTATATATAATATATATATGATAAATTACTATATAAAAGCCTAAATACAAAAATCAGAGGCAGAATGGGTACACTAAGTCACATAATTCAGTTTACACCAGGAAAGATATGTTTCCCTTTGTTGTCATGTGATCAACATTAATTTTAAACCTAAATAATAGGAAGATGCCTATAAAATCATTTAATCATTTTAAAAATTTCATTTTTATTTAGATGAAGATATATTAATAATGAATCATGAGTTAATATGGGAATTAATTGTCCTTGATGATACATATTGGTAATATATATATATATATATATATATATATATATATATATATATATATATATATACACATATATGGTTTCTCAAAGGATAAGGAAAGGAGAAATGGAAGGGAAAAAATCTGGAATTGAAAATTAAATAAAATAGCATTAAAAATAATAAACCCAATGGAATTGAGTTGAAACAGTAGGCACTTGTAGTTTTTAGAATCTCACTGATTAAGCATTTCTAGGTATAGATAATAGAAAAAAATAATGGTAACAAGAAGAAGAAGAATAAGGATTCCAGAAAGTAATGCCCACTGTCATGGTGTAATCAAAACTTTATGTATTTTTTCTAATCAGGATCTGACTTTTTATTTTCTTTTCTTTTTAAAGCAATCACTAAAATTAAAAAAAAAATTTTTTTGGGGGAATAGGTTTGTAATTCCTTCATAAGCCATGCTTTTTATAGTGTTAGTGAAAATATTGTATTCACATTTCTGTTCAATATTGAGGATTGGAGTTTTTCTAAATATTGAAAATTCTTTTCATCTCCAATGAAGCATGAATCCTTCTTATACTTCTATTTATATAAATGCAACTATGTTTACAAATAAAACCACTTATTCATCTACTCACCCCAATTTGAGAAGCTTCTTTTTGAGAATATTCCCATCTGAATGGGTACTCTGCTTATCTAATGAAAAACAGTATTCATTTTTTTGCTACTGGAGTGTTCTTGAATGTATAGTCAATGATTTCACTAATATTTATTTTTGTTTCCATACTGCTAATATGTCCTTTTCAGAATTTCAGAAAAGTTAGCAATTATCATATCAAAGGTCATTAGCTAGCAACTGAAATCTCAACTTTCAGTCAAGAAGCCCCAACTGGTGTTAAGGATATGCACCACAACATCAGGAAAACTTTCCAGTACCCTCTTAAGTTCCACCCCACCAAACACACACACTTTTTTTCCCACCTCCATCCTATCCCCATTTTTGGTAGTGTTATTTTATAAGCATAGGGGAAATACTTAGCTTTTCTGATAGCCTCTCCCCACAAAGAGATCAAGGAAAATGAATAACTTTCATTTGTCTTTATAGAGGAATATGAAGATCTTTGTTAATTTCAAGATGAAAATAGTTATGTCTCAAAAGTTCCTCTAGAGTTGCAAGAATTATCCTTCTGATGACTATAGTTAGTAGTATCGATGGTTTTCTGCCACTGTACTAAGCCTTGTTGGATAAAGTGAATTTTTAGTAATAAAACAGTCACCAAAGCGCACACAATTTCAGTTCATCCTCACAAAAGCTCTGGGAGGAGTGCTTATGGGAATTATTTTTCTATTTCCACAGATGATAAACCTCGTATTTATTTATAGAGGTTGGGTGACAAAGTAACATTGCCAGTAACTAGCAAATATGGAACTTCAACACAGATCTCCTGACCCTTCTAAAATATCATGAGTAGTCTGACCCCCAAGCTAAAGTTCTTTCTGCAATATCATAAATGGGATTTTCAAAAATGGGAAATATTTTGGCTCAGAGGAAGGGCATTCTAGGAGAAGACAATAGTGTACAGGAACACTGGTGATATTTTTAAGCTATTTTCAGATCTTGTGAATAAAATCTGGATAAATACCATGCTTCTTAGTTTGAGCCTTTGTATTAGTTCCATAGGATACCATCTTAAGAGACCTTCTCATTATTCTCCTTGGGCTATTAGTAAATAGGTAAGATGTGTCCTCTTGTAGATTGTAGATGAATAACTGGGGATAGAGGTTGATCTTCTTTCCAGTTCTTTGGAACTTTGTACATTTAAAAAGGGACCTTATAATTTGTGAACATCACTTTTGGAGAGATGGTCTGGTTTAGTAGATAGAGGGCTGACCTCAGGGTCAGGAAATGTGATTCAAGTCCTACCTTTGACCCATATTGGCAGTGGGACCCTATGCATGTGACTTCCCTACAAAGAGGAAACCACATATTTTGTCAAAAAAATTAAAAATCCAACCAATTTTTAACTGTTCTAAATGTAAAAGTAATGGATAATACATTTAAAATTCTTTCTTAATTTAATTCAACAAATATTAATATCATACACAAATAAATTAGGATTGAATATACTAATTATCAAAAGGACACAGACCAAGTATCATAGGACATTTGAGAAGGGAGAGATCTTTTTAAAGTATAAATTTATTATATGGTCACTGTAGTGGGAGCTGGGGAATGAAATTCATTTACAATTTCCATTACTAATTTTAGCTATTAAGTTTCAACCTTGGTCCCATAAAACTAGCAGCTATAGCAATATGCTTTGTTGGGGGAAAGCACTAAACCAAGAATAAAGAAATCTTGGCTATTGTCTCACTGCTATCTTAATTCATTCACTCCACTCTCTATCTTTTATTAATCTCCCACCCATAACCTTAAAAGATCATAGATTTTAAGAATTGAAAGGGACCTCAGAGACCATTTAGTTCAACAACTTCATTTTATAGATGGAGCAAGGTGAGGCTAGTGTGTAGAATTTTGAGGCCCAAGGAAGTTAAAATAACTTTCCCAAAATCTTAAAAGCAGTATATGGAAGAGCTGGAATTTGAAATGTTCAGCATTCCATCTGTTGCATCATGTGGTCATAAGAGTTAAGTATAATAACCCCAAAACATCACCTTCTAGAATAAGTATTCACCATTGTTGGGAAAACTGAAAATAATGTCAGAAACTTGGCATGGGATCTCTATCTCACATCCCATGCCAAAATAAGGTCAAAATGGATACATGATTTGGGCATAAAGGATGATACCATAAACAAATTAGGAAAACAAGAGATAACTTACTTATCAGATCTATGGAGAAGGGATGAATTTATGACCAAAAAAGAACTAGAAAAACATTATGGAAGGCAAAATGGACCACTTTGATTACATTAAATTGAAAAGGTTTTGCACAAACAAAACAAACAGAAACATTAAGAGGGAAGTATAAAACTAGAAAAAAAAAACCTTTACAGGCAGTATTTCTGGTAAAGGTTTAATTTCTAATATATATAAAGAGCTGTGTTAAATGTATAAGAATATGTCATTACCCAATTGATAAATGGTCAAAGGCTATGAATAAACAATTTTCAGATGACAAAATTAAAGCCATCTATAGTTATATGAAAAAATGTTTTAAATCACTATTGATTAGAGAAGTGCAAATTAAGACAACTCTGAGGTACTACCTCACACTTCTTAGATTAGCTAAGATGACAGGAAAAGATAATAGTAAATGTTGGAGGGGATGTAGGAAAACTGGGATACTAATGCATTGTTGGTGGAGTTGTGAAATGATCCAACCATTCTGAAGAATAATCTGGAACTATGCCCAAAGGGCTATAAAAGGGCAAACCCTTTGATCCAACCATTACTGTGTCTATATCCCAAGGAAATCATAGAGGGAAAAGGACCTACATATGCAAAAATATTTGTTGTAGCTCTTTTTGTGGTAGCAAAGAACTGGAAAATGAATGGATGCTCATCAATTGAAGAATGGCTGAACAAATTGTCATATATGAAGGCAATGGAATGTTGTTCTATAAAAAATACTGAAAAAAGCTGATTTTAGAAAGACCTGGAAAGATTTACATGAACTGATGTTGAACAAAACAAGCAGAACTAGTAATACACATTTCACAATAACAGCAAATGTATAATGATCAACTATGAAAGACTTGGTTTTTCTTAGTGGTTCAGTGATCCAAAGCAATCCCAATAGACTTTGGACAGAAAATGTCATCTGCGTCCAGAAAAAGAACTAAGGAGTCTGAATGTAAATCAACACATGTTGTATTCTCTTCTATTTTCTTTTTTTTAAATCTCTCCCATTGTTTTCCCTTTTGCTCTGATTTTTCTCTCCCAAAATGATTCATAAAGGAATGTGTATTAAAAATAAATAAATTTACCAGAAAAAAGAGTTAAGTACAATGACAGATTATTCTTATTTGATCTGTTTTTCTTTGAAAGAAATGTAAATATGTAATTTATGTAAAATATATAAATATAAAAAATTATGCAAAATACATAAAGTAACTGATTTTATACAGCACTCAGATCTAAATCTTATACATTTGCCAGTAAGAGGTTATGAGATAACAAGCAGCTGTGATGCCTTTTTCTCTGTCTCCATTACTACTGGAAATCTTACCCAGCCTTCAAAACCCAAATCACATGGCATCTCCTCTTAGGTGTTATCCCAGATCCTTCTAGTAAGAATTTTCCTTTTCCTTTTGTGACTTAGCATAATAATTTGTAAGTTCCTGTCATACATTTTTCATATTTTATTTTGCATTCTATTTTATGTATCTTTTGTTCAAGTACATTTTTATCTTCTCCTGCATTTCATTTTTCTTTCATTTGGTGTTAAAAATTTGGAGTTCAAGTATTTATTAAAGCATCTACTATGTTACAGAGACTGTGTTAGGCAATAGGAATATAGATACAAAAATGAACTAATCCCTGCCTTCAGGAGCTTACATTCTCTTTGTAGGGAAACAGCATGTATACATATGAGTAAATGTAAAATATACAAAGGAATGGGGGCCTCACAGAATAAGAAAGGGAAGAGATGGAGAGGAATGCTGGAAAGATTCAGTCAATGATATAAATGGGTATGAGGATACCACACGTGTCTATTCGCTGAAGGAATGATGCAGTTTACTGACCCCCAAAAGCATTCTAAATATGAAACAAATCATGAGATGTTATTTGGGAAAACAGCATCATCTGTTTGAGATGTTGATTTTTCCAGCTGCAAACTAGTATTCCAGGGTTTCAAAAAGCTCTCTCCTCTCCATCAGCCGCTACAACATTCATAGGACTAAACTACAATCTTTCTCATTAAATATGATTATTAGATCAGTTTTATCTTTTTATTTGGTATGTTTCCAGAATTCTGAATTTTGAGCTGAATTAAGATGCCCAGAAGTTCCAATCCAGTATTAGTTTATCAGTTTATTTGTAAACTTAAAAATTTACTTATAAAGGACAAGCAAATCAGACTCCTTCCCAAATCAAGATTTGGTCTTGTGTCAGAAAGAAGATTGAGCTAAGTGAGCTTTTGGGCTTTTGAATTGGTATTCAGTCTCATTTCTACATAGGAACTGAAGGCTTCTGGGATTTCCAATCACTCCAGTCATTAGCATATTATAGACTATTGCTAACCTATTTAAATTCAAGAAGGGGGAAGGAACCAGAAGGACAGCAGGTGGCTGAGCAAAGACTCTAGACTCCTCATTTTTAAGGTCAAGAGGCAGTGTGCTAGAGGTCACACAGGGTAAAGGGCAAAGAGGCTGGTATAACTCGTGGATCAGAGAAAAAGCTGTAGAATTGGTTTTAAAGGATAATTGGAAGGGAAAGAAAGCTGGGAATAAGCAGGTCATTTGAATGATTTGAACAGGAAAATCATTCTTCCTCTCAAGCAGACTTAAAAATTTGCATTGTATAAGTGTGAGTGTGGTGTTGTCAGTGGAAGTATATATTTTACACAGACCATATATAAATCCAAGAAAAAGAAAATTTCCTTCCTCCTGAGGAAATCAATCTGCCTTCTCTCTCATTTCCTCTCCCATCCCTAACACAAACTGATGAACAGATTTGTATTTTTCAAGCATTACTACTCTTCTGTCTCTCCAGATGGCAGATTTCTTACAAGTATAAAGGAAAAGAAGCAGATATATATAATATGTGTGTACTTATACACATATATTTTAAGGAATGAGACTGTTTTTAGGTGTTAGATTTAAAGAAATCAAACTGAATAGGTTTCAAATACATTAAGAACTTCATGCATTCTAAAATTCTCTATGTATATTAAATATTTTGGTTTTGTTCAGCTTTTTAGGAGCAAAGTGAGGCTAGTGTGTAGAAGTAGACAGCAGCTGAAGTCCATTCCTGCTATCAAATTCTACAATTCACTGAAATACTTTTTCAGAATATCACAAATTACAGCCTCATTCTGTGGGAAGTTATTACCTTGTAATTAATAAAAATTATAGATTTTATTCTATGACACCAAAACTGTTTTAATATTGCCTACTGACACAGTAGAATCCCAGCTTTGAGAATCAGAAGTGAACTCTTGATGTTGTGGTTGCTGTAGCACCAGATGATGTGCTTTAGGAGAGGCAAAAGATAGGTTTATTTAGGAGAAGAGATTACAGACAAAATGAAGGTATACAATAGACACCAGAAATATGAAATAGAGTTGGGGAACATATAGTTAGAAATAAAGGGATTTTTAACAATTAATGATGGAAAGGGCAAATTTCCCAAGGGAACCCACAATTAAGCAGGAGAAAGGGAACATCCCATAAGGTTGGGGCACGCCCTTAGCTGGAAGGCTAAATCTTGAAAGGGATTTAGCACTTTAGAAGAGTTAATTATCTATAAAAAGGAGAAGTGAGGAGATTCTAAGAGGAGAGACACCACAAAGCATAATGAGGTTAGGAGAGACACTGCATGGCATGAGGTAGGAGTAAGGGGAAAGACATCATGAGACAGAATGTCCTGGAGGACTGATTCAAAGGAATGCTGCAACGATGGCATGGAGCATAGACAAATTTATAGAAGAAATTTCACTGCAATGACATGATTGGGATTTCTGACAGGACATAGTAAAGTGAGGCTGCCCATGACCCAGCAGAGAATGGGCCTCAAAAACTTGATATAACTTGAATTTCTTGGCTAGATACAAATGGGGTCACCCACAGTAGAAGAGGGGGGACCTTCACAGAAGGTGGGACCACTAAGCTAAACTAATCTTTATCATAGCCTTTTCTCTGCCCCAGGAAGTAATTCCATCAATGCTCCAGTCCTTCTCTGTGAATCACACTGCTATCCAGGACCTCATTATTGGGTCTTCTCCATAATTCTCTTTATACTTATTGACTTGTGGTTCTTTACTATTGCTCTGATGGTTCACTCCACCAGCCTCTGATGACATTAAGTATCATAAAGTTTTCAAATTATTTTGGCTTCCACCAGAAGCCTTCTCTAGAGCATTTTGCTAGCTTGCCATCTTTTCATTTATTCCTCCATTGTTTCCACTTCCTTTTCATTACAGACACATACATTACCCATAAGTGGATAGTAGGTAGTTACAAAATATAAAATACAGATGCAAATGTGAAAAATATCAACATATTTTCAGTGTTAAAACTATATCTTTATCACTTTGACAGAGTTATTGCATTTCCTAAAGTACTCTGCCTTCAGGTTTAGCTGATGTCATCTTAACTGGATTTTATTCAATCGTGTTTAAGTGACCGCACAAGTCTATTACTGTTCTCGACTGATAGTAAACACAACGTAAATTAGAATGGAAAGGTTAGTTATCCTTTATTATTGGGCAGGACAACGTATTGAAGTATTCTTGGATTTTGTCCCTTTTTTAGACTCCAGACAAGAGATCATCCTTTTAGAATTTTGTGGTCTTTTTTGTTAAAGTAAAAGTTAATATTCCTTAACTTATAACAGAGGGGACTATCAAGGTGAGACCTTTCAATCAGCTCATGAAAATATAACTAATACTAATATATTATTTGTGGATGTAAAAATTGTTCAATAATTCTAGATTGTAATTTGGATTAATGTTTAAAAAGTTACTAAAATGATCATGCCTCTTGACCCAGAAATTTCATTGCCCACAATATCCTAAGGAGGTAAAAAACAAACAAACAAAAAGAATCAATCAATAAGAATTTATTAGTTGCTTATTTTATACCAAGCATTATGCTGGGTTGTTTTGTATCTGGAAATAGACAAATGTGAAACAGTTTCTGACTTCTTGTAATTCACACTTATGAAAGATACAAGTAAATTTATGTATATACAAGACACAAAGCAGATACAAAGTAACTTTGATGGGATGGCACTATAGAGGGTAACATTCTAATTGAGTCTTGGAAGACTGCTAAGAGGTAGAAAGGAAGAGGGAGAGGGTGACATCTTATGGATATAAAATATTAAAAATAGTACTTTTGTGGAAGAGAAGAACTAGACGTCCATTAATGAGGGGATAACTAAAGTAGTTGTGATTCAAGGACATAATAAATTATTATTGTCTTATTAGAATAAATATAGTAAGAATTCAGAAGTGGGAAAACTTAAATGAACAGATATAGAAGAAAGTAAACTCATCATCCTGAGTTCAAATCCTGCCTCAGACACTTATTATGTGACCTTCTGCAAGTCAACTAACTTTGTTTGCTTTAGTTTCTTCATCTGTAAAATGAGCCAGAGAAGGAAATGGCAACCCCCAGTATCTTTGCCAAGAAAACTCCAAAAGAAAACTTTTTTGTCATAAAAGTTGGATACAACTGACAACAAAAACAACAAAAAAAGAAATTCTAGTAATAAAAATAAAATAATAACCATTATTTGCTGTGAATTTTCTAAGTATCTCATAAAATAGAAATATCTTTTTTAAAAAATCTCTGTAAGAAAATTTTTTTCTTTTGCTTTGCTGATTTAATTTCCTCTTCAATTTTATGAGAGATAACAAATATTAGAGGAAAACAACTTTTCAAAAGGCTAGTCAGTTTATGACTTTAATTTTGCATCTTCAACACTTATCACAGTGGCTTGAATACTGTAGATGCTTAATAGATAAATGAGTTTCTTTTCAAGCAAATCTAATAGTTTGGGTATAGCTGAAGTTGCAAAACAAATAACAAATAACAACAACAAAAAACCTTTTATGTCCAGCTACTTGAAAAATTGTTTTTATTGTTTCTCTTGGAGTTTTTGGGAAAGATAAACAGATAAGATTGCATACAAAATCTTTTGTTTTTCTATGTTATTTCCATCAATGCTTATACCTTCTTTTCCTCCAAAATGATCTATCCTTAGTAAGAAAAGAACAGTTAATCAAAAACACTGAATATAATGACTGCTTTTGATTACATATGTATATTATATATTTTTATATATCACATATATAAGATATACTATAAACACACATGTTAAATATATATTAAATTTTATATATACATGTATATATGTTTAATGTTCTTTATCAATAGATTTTTCCTCACTAGTCTTTCAGAGTATGTTTCATTATCTTTTCTATGGGATCATTACTGTTTTTTTAATTGCTCAATAAAGTTCTTTTTAGTGATCTTTTCATTTATGCTGTTGTAATAATTTTGCATACTGTTCTTTGGGTTCTGCTCATTTTATTTTGTATCAATTTATGTGAATCTTCCTGTGCTTTTCTCGATGTTTAATCTCTTGATATGTTTTTGGTTATCGTTGGGATAAGGTTACTTTTAATGTTTTCATGTAAAGAATTTTTAAAAATTTCAGTTGACTTTAGTTATAGTTCTAACTTGAGGGATAGATTGAAAAATCCAAAGATCAGTCTGATTTCCTATAAATGAAAGAATCTACATTTCTAAAAATAAGAAAAGAATAATGGATAAAAGGAGAAACTATTATACAAGATGAGTAAAATAGTAAAAATGAAGTCAGTTTGTTTGGGATCAGGGCATGAATGTCTCAGAAGTGACTTGCTTCCTTAGTGGGTCAGAACAATAGGGGAGAGTATATTCAGAGAAAGAAGACCCAGATGATGAAGTAACTTGAAGGTGTCTTTTCTACAACTAAGTGAAAGATCTGGGATTATGTAGCCTAAAGATGAGAAGACTTATATGGGATAAAAAATAATAATTGTGATCTTCACATAGATTAGAAAGTTGTCAAATGGAAGAATATTATTAGAAATAATAGAGTTTAGGGAATAGAATTTAAGCAGCTAGTTGGTGCAATAGTGAGAGTACTGGCCCTTGGAGTCAAGAGAATCTGAATTCAAATCTGGCCTCAGTTACTTACTAACTATGCAAAGGAAAAGATAAAATACAATGTTTTATTTGATTCCAGAATGGGAAGAGTAGCAAGCACTTGCCCTCACAGAATTGCCATGAGGAAAGTGTTTTGTCATTCAAAAAATTCTGTATAAAAATAGATTATTTTCAATAATATTAATAAAAGTAGGGAGAATAGAGAAAAAACAGGCAAACTTTGACTTGATATAAAAAAATTCCTAAAAACCAGAGCTATGGGGGTAGCTAGGTGGGGCAATGGATAGAACACCAGCCCTGAAGTCAGGAGGATCTGAGTTCAAATCTGATCTCAGATACTTAATACTTTCTAGCTGTGTGGCCCTGGTCAAGTCACTTAAACCCAATTGCCTCAGGGAAAAAAGTATAATAACTCATTGAAAAGACCATGAGCTAGTCATCATTGGATTCTTCAAGTAGAATCTAGATGTCTCCTTGTAAAAGATATTTTAGAATATTCAGGGATAATCTAGCTAGTCTTTGAAGTCTCTGAGACTTGATATTCTTTAGTTTTTTGAATTGTACCCCCTTTTCATGATTTTTTCAAGACAAGTATATTTTTTGTATCATTAATCTTTGTTTTTTCCCATAGTGACTACTGTTCAGAAAGCCTTGAAGTTCTTATATGAGCTATTAATGAATATTTGGTATCTATTTTAATAATTTAAAGCTATCCTACAAGGAATCTTGAAAAATTTTAATGTGTGAATAGGAAGCAGCTTGTTGGAAGAGATTTTAAAAAGCAGCACTTTGCATTAACAAATATAATGCCTTTTCATAATCAATAAGCAAAAAAAACCCAATAGCATCTTGTATTCTTTATATCTTTTAGTCAGTTATGATAGGGAGAGTTACATATAATAATCACTGATGAAAACTTGCTTTTTTTTTCTAATTAATGTACTCATTGAGGATGTCCTTGATGTATGTATAGATTCCCATAAATATTTTATATAAATGTAAAACTAGGCATGTATTCAGTAATTGATTTTTCTTTTTTGCAGTTTGGATAAAGTCCAATGTTTTTTTTTTTTTTTTCTACATTTGGTGTCTTTCCTTCATTCAACCACCTCGTGAATTAATCTCTCTTTATATTCATGTTGCCACTAGCACAGACAATTGGTCTAATTCAATTTTTCTCTCCTCCCTCCTTGCCATACTCATCCTTTTATTCCATTTGTCCCCTTTTAATTGTGATGTTAAGAGTTCATGTGGTGGCTCTCCATGATGGTGAAAAACTTTGTTATGCTTTTGTTTTTTTGCAGATTTTCCCCATTTTTGTTCTCTGTTCTTTTTTCATTTTCATATTTAAATATCTAGAAGATGATTTTGTTCTTGCCATGCTATCTTGAAACTGGCTATCTTGAGATCTTCTGCAAATTGTTAAGAGGTAATTTGGTGCTTCCTTTTCTATTTCTTTTTAGTTAAAAAATAAGTCAAGTATATACTAACTACAGTAGTGATTTTTAGGTTCTTTTGTTTTTGATATGGTGATCAAGTAAAGCTCTATGTGTTAAAAAACCAAACTCTACACAATTATTATAGTCTGTTCCATTCATTACCCCCTTTTCATCATCAATAATTTGTCTGAATAGACTATGTCTTAAGTTGCTTCAGTTGTATGCAATATCTTTCCCCTCGTTTTTTGTTCTCATTTTTTCTCATTTCTCTTTTTCTTTTGTATTCATTTTGGACTTTTTTCTAATAATTTTGTCTAATGAAGTCAATATTCTTACTGATTACAAACAGCACAGCTATTATGAATAACTCACATCAGTAAAGAAATTTTTTTTATCAAAATATAATCATTTTGATGTATGTATGTATGTATGTATGTGTGTGTGTGTGTGTGTGTGTGTGTGTGTGTGTTACTTAGGGTTCACCACATCAAGCAACTATTGATTTATTTGCAGAAAAAACAATAGTGAAGTGTTCAGCTGGCTCCTGAGTGTACTGTGCCAACTCATAGAGGACATTGGTTCGGGAGGGGGGGGAATTGGTGATGTCCAGGTAGTACGCAGTGCCGTGCAGTTGGTAGAGGGGCTTATTCCCAAGACCAAACATTGCTAATTTGACACCAGAGAGCTCCACATCTGTCTCTTGCAGCCAGTTGTAGAAGTCCTGAGCATTGTCTGTGGGGTCTCCCTATTTCTGATTGAGGGGCAAGTGGCCATGCAGAACACTGCCAGGGAGTTCTCTATTTCTGGATGACTGCTCAAAATCACCAAATCATACTCCTCAGGGTCTGCAGCCATACCCTGCATTCCAGAACAGTGGGCATCTTTGGAGAGGTGGTTAGCAAATTCTTCAGCTGTGCCCATCTGGAAGCCACAAAACACAATGATGTTCCTACCCTTTTCTTCATCTTCTCCACAAAGCTACTTTCTTTGACAGTTGAGGCTACAGGCTGAATTTCAGTGAACTCGGGGATATCTTCCTTTTTCTTTCTGAAGAAGAACCAATAAGTCAGGAGCCCCACAATAAGTGAAAAGAGAAACATGTCTGTCATGCTGAAAAGGAAATATCCTCCATTCCAGGCTCCGATGCAGTGGCGCTTGTGTCCACATCTGCCACGTTGATCTATTTTACAATGGCTGCAGAGACAGATCTGGATCTCTCTGGTGTTAAATTTGCAGTGTTTGGTCTTGGGAACAAGACCTATGAACACTTCAATGTGATGGGGAAACATGTGGACGACAGGTTGGAACAGCTGGGTGCTCAGTGGATATTTGAACTCAGCCTGAGAGTCTTGGAGGAAGATTTTATCACCTGGAGAGAGCAGTTCTGGCCAGCTGTTTGTGAACATTTTGGAGTGGAAGCTACTGGTGAGGAGTCCAGCATTCATCAGTATGAGTTGGTGATACACACTGATGAAAATATGAACAAAGTGTACACTGGGGAAATGGGCTGACTGAAGAACTATGAGAACCAGAAACTGCCTTTTGATACCAAGAATCAATTCCTGGCTACCATGACCACAAATCAGAAGTTGAACCAGGGAGGAAAACACCATCTCATGCATCTTGAGCTAGACATATCAAACTCCAAAATCAGTATGAGTCTGGGGACCACATGTACCAGGCTAATGATGTATCACTTGTTAACCAGCTTGGAGAGATCCTGGGTGCTGACTTGGATGTGGTCATGTCTCTGAACAACCTGGATGAGGAATCCAACAAGAAGCATCTGTTCCCCTGTCTCACCATTACCACATGGCGCTCACCTACTACCTGGACATCACCAATCCCCCCTGCACCAATGTCCTCTATGACCTGGCACAGTACGCTGGGGAGCCGGCCAAACAGGAGCAACTCCACAAGATGGCGCCTCACATTGGGCACCAAATGTAAAGTATGGGCTAGCTCTCTACAGGGCCTCAGAGTCAGCCAGAGTCAGGGTAAATCAAAGTCCTTGGTCTTTAGGGAGAGAAGTGAAGGAGGCAGGCAAGCTGCCACTCGGCTTACCAAAGATGTATCCGGGTTCTGGAGTCTGAACTCTCCAGCCTCTCTCCTTCTCGTCCTGCTGCCAAGTGCCTCTCACTTCTCTCCCTCCTCTCTCCAATCCTTGCCTACGATTATCTTACTACCAAACATTCAGCAAGCACCAATGGTGAGGAGAGCCATCATCCAAATATATGCTAATAGAGCCATTGTCTCCAATCAGTAGAAGTAAGTGTGCTCTTGAATGATTCAGAGTTTCAGCCCTCTACAGTGAAGCATCAGTATGATGCTTCTATATAGGATTTAAGTCTTCTTTCTCTCATTTATTTTTCCTAATTTACCTTTCTAACCTTTTTCATCCTTACTTATCCTCATCTTTGTACTGAAGTTCCCAAGTTCCAAAAAATACATTGATTTAATATTAAAAATATTATCAAGTTCAACATAGGTTTTATCTTTATCCTCTGCAGTAGCAGTTGCATAAGCAGCAGTTATTTTTATGATCATCTTTTTGTAATTATTTATCAAGAACACTACACAAAATATGATTATCTTATGAAGTGATAATTTTTGCTGTCTTTGGATATAAATACAATGAAATCAACTGTCAAGATCTGAATTTTTACTGGAGAATTTGTGAGCCATGCTTCCATTTAAGCTGCATCCTTCTTTCTTCTGTTTTTCTTTATAGAGAGAATGTAAAGATCAAATTCTTCTAATTCACTCTGATCACCACAAAGATCTTACATTTACAGTGACAATAGCTATGTAAAAAGTTAGACTGAATAAAAAATGTCATAATCTTTAGTGTCCCTGTCTTCTTTCCTAACAATTAGATATAATTATTTCAGAAAAAAAGGAAGTGGTAACCCAGGACATTTTCATATTTGACTTTTCCTTGTTTTAACAAGTGATCAGTTTATTGGAAAAGACCCTCTCCATACCTAGACACATTAGTCCTTGGAACCAGATTTGGTTACTTATAGATGTTTTGTTTAAAAGTCCTCCAATATGGTAGAACCTATCAGGTCATGAGCTCCAGTGACAGTTATTGAAGTCCACTAGCAGAATCACAGGCTACTTCCATGGTAATAAGGCCCTGGAATTAGACTCTGTAGGGGAAAGATTTCCTATATGTGGATATAATTAATTAAACTTTATAAGAAATTTAGTGTTATATAGTAGATATCTAGCCTTGAATCCATGGAAACCTGAATTCAAATACAATCTCTGTGATATATTGCCTGATTTATTCTAGGCAAATCAATTAAGTTCTCATTCAGTCAGAAAAACAATCTCTACTCAAGGAACACATGGTTTTATAAAGGACACAATATTAAATGATGGTGTGCATATAAGATACATCTAGGCCAAATTGGAAACAATCTTAGTGAGAAAGCATTACATTAAGGGATCTTGGGAAAGTTTTCTTACAGAAGATGAGATTGTAGTTGAAACTTGAAGAAAAGTGGAGAAATTAGGATTGGAAGTGAAAAGGGAGAGAGTTCATGGAATGGAAAATGGTCAGTTACATGGAACTAAGAGATTTAATGTCTAATAAGAAAAACAAAAATGATAATGTTGATGGATCTTAGAACATATATTCTATGCTTTAGGCAATTTTCTTAAGATTATATATTATATACAAGGTATTGACCTGTATTGGTAAAGGGAATCCCCTCAATGTCAGATTTCCTATCACAATATACTTCATATCCATATCCTGTAAGAAATGAATTAAAATCAGAAAAAATAGGAAATGTATGTATGCTTTCTTTCTTCATTCAACTTATATCTGGAAAGTCTATCTACTCACTTGACTCTAAAGCAAAATAGTATTTCTGTGTGTGTGTGTGTGTGTGTGTGTGTGTGATGAAAGAGAGAGAGAGAGAGAGAGAGAGAGAGAAAGAGAGAGAGAGAGAATAACAAAATAGTATATGTATTCTTCTGGATATGGGAGAAAGAAAACATTTGAGATTGGAATTTTAGTTCTGACAGGGTAAATCATTTCATATCTTTCTGGGTCTCAGTTTCTTCATATGGAAAATGAGGTTTACTAAATGCTTCCAAGTCTTCTTGGTCTAAACATCCCATTATATATAATGTATCTTTTAAACACTCATGTGAATATTTATGTAATGTCTATAATATTTTGTAGTGGATATAGACCAACAACCTCCATACCTTAAAGAAATTTTTCTCAAACTTTTTCTGTCACCAAGAATAGAAAATGATTCTTAACAGTTTAATGGATTGGAACATAAGCTCTGGCCATTAACCTTAGAGGCCTTTAAATTTCTTTTACTGAATGGAAAAAATCTGTAATGAAATCATCTGTCTATATATAGATAGACTCATTTAACAATGTTTTTCTAATGTATAAGGAAACAAGAAGGTGTAAACCTATGAAAGGAGTATTAAAATTCACATAATCATTTTCAAGACTGATAGCCTTTCTGAGAGTCCAGAGCATTTATCACTGCTAAGATACTCAGTTTACAGTTGCAATAAAATAAGCTTAGACCACTTATTTTAAAAGTGGTTTCCTTCCTCTGTAAGATTGCATATCAGCATGAAGTAGTTTCATATATTTATTTCACTGTAAAAGAAGAAACAACAAATTACTGCATGGTTTGAGTACATCCTGCAGGGCTAAAAGGGCTAGAGATGTCTGTCTGACGAAATGTTGTCAATTGAAACTCTCATGATGTTTTCAAGTTTGTGAATTCTTATGATATTTTTGAAGAATAGTGTTCTCACCTCTTCAACACCCCTATGAATGTGTTTATGGATTCACCGGTCTCAAAGGAACCTCCTTGCCTGCTAACAGTAGACTCTTTTGTTATAATCTCCAGAGAAGATAACATAATAATACCTTTAGGAGAATCTTTCCAATGATGGATATAAATTTCTTCTACTCTTAGTCATTTAGCACAAAACACTTTTTTCTAGGGAATCATATGATGCTCCATGGGAAGATTTTAAGAACTAAGAATGATGGTGCTTTGCCCTTAACAGAGGTGAAGTATATATTCAGAATGACTCAACATTTATAAAATGTAATTTTTCATAATTCATTATAAACTGAGAAGAAGGGCCAAGGTATATAGTCTAAGAGTACATTAAGCCATTTTGTTATCCCAACAATAAAAGAAAAGCTACATGTCACTATTTGAAGAATTTCATATACTATACTAGTAGAATGTTGTTAAAACTACATTCCTCCTTTTTTGTTTATTTTTATTTATTTATAAAATTAAAAATATTTATTTTAAATTTATGGAACAAAAAGTATTTCTAAAACATGGTATAACTAAAAAAAAAAGATGATTGCACATGAAACTGCAACTCTATTCTAAACAATTTCCTTTTATTTTAAAATATATAATAGAGTCATTATGTAAATTTCTAATTTTTCCCTTTTTCCCTCCCCCCACTAGAGAGATAACAACCATTAGACATATATATGTGTGTGTGTATATTTATGTATATATAATATATCTATATCTATATATATCTTGGTACAACTAGATGGTGCTATGGAAGAGCAGCAGCCCTAACGTCAAAAGGAGCTGAGTTCAAATCTAGCCTCAGACACTTAACATTTACTAGTTTTGTGATCCTGGTCAAGACACATAACCTTAATTGTCTAACAAAAATCAAACCAAATATATATGTATATATAAATATGTGTATATATATTATATATATATATGTGTGTGTGTGTGTGTGTGTGTGTGTGTGTGTATTTGTTCTTTCTCTGGATGTAGATAGCATCTTCCTTCATATGCCCTTTGTAGTTAATAGGAGTATTGATAGTAATCAAAATGACTTACTTGCTCAAAGTTGTTAAAAAAAACCAAACTTCTTTTTGTTTATAATTTAAATGCACATAATTCTATTTGTTTTTCCTTATGGGGAGTTCTTTTTAAAATTTTCACTGATGCATCTGCATTTGTTCTAAATCTTTATATGTCATCTTTCTATTGTGGATTTGTTTTTCAGTTACCTATATAAAAAGCTTAATTAACATTTGTTATAGAGTCATAACCTTTAATACTTCTTTTAATCAGAACATATTGATTCATGCTTTTTCACTATGATGCAACATTCCTATTTAAGCTTGTATTAGACTATGATCATTAAATCTCTTTCTACAAGTGCAAAGCCAAATTGTTCTTGTATGGTTTCATTTTTTTTTCCCTTAATGAACTACCCTGAACTTGTTTTTATTAGACAAAGATAAAGACAAATTGTCTTTCCCCAATTGATAAGCCTCCACTCCTTTTCCAATTCTTTACTACCACAAAAAAGACTTGTTACAAATATTTTTGCATATGTGGGTCTTTTCCCCTCCTTTATGATTTCCTTGGAATACAGACTCAGAAATGGTACTGCTGAGTTAAAAGATGTGCAGTTTTATAGCCCTTTGGGCATAGTTCCAGATTTTTCTTCAGAATAGTTGGATCATTTCACAACTGCACCAACAATGCATCAGTGTCCTAGTTTTCCCATATCCCCTCAAATATTTATCATTATCATTTTCCTTAGCCAATCTGAGAGGTATGAGGTGGTACCTCAGAGTTGTCTTAATTTGCATTTCTCCAATCAATAGTGATTTAGAACATTTTTTTCATATGATTATAGATAGCTGTAATTTTGTCATCCAAAAATTGATTGTTCATAGCCTTTAACCATTTATCAATTGGGGAATGACTTGTATTCTTATAAATTTGACACAGTTTCTTATATATTTCAAAAATGAGACCTTTATAAGAAACATTGGCTGTAAAGATTTTTTCCAGCTTTGCATTTCCCTTTTAATCTTGCTTCTGTTGATTTTGTTTGTGCAAAAACTTTTTGATTTTATATAATCAAAGTTGGCCATTTTGCTTTTCATAATATTTTCTAGTTCTTCTTTGATGATAAATTCCTTCATTCTCCAAAGATCTGACAGGTAAATTATCCCTTGTTTTGCTATTTTGTTTATATCATCCTTTATCATGTAACCATTTTGGCCTTATTTTGATATGAGAAGAACTAAATTTTTAAGAGAGTTGGTGTCTAATTTCACTTTGCTGTCAAGATATCTCTATGATATGAAGAATTTTCTGTTTTCAAGTTCTGGAAAGTATGTCAATTGCCTACTTGCATTTGTTTTCCAAAAGTTCTACTTAGATATCGAGTTGAGGGACAAAGAGGAACCTGGATTCTTAAACACCACATCTAATGAAGTGTCAGTTTGGCAGGCTGTTTACACAAATGGACTTAAGTGTAAGGAAACCTAAATTTCTAGACTTTTTTTTCGATGAATTAATTTAATATTAATCACATCTATTGATATCTTTATAAAAAATAAAGCTGGAAGATAGAATTTGTAGATAAATAGGATGATACATATTTCTTTCTTTGAAAGGTAATGGAGTTAGCAGCACCGGTTTCTTTCTGTACTAAAAATCAAGAAAAAAAAGGGTGCTCCAGGGAACTTTGGGTCATCTTTTCTCAAAGGGTTCTAATAAGCATAAGTGAGAAATCACTATGAACGTGATAATAGCCCATGAGCCAACATCTGTTGTAGAAGAAACTGAGAAATTTAATGTAGAACAACAAAAGTCTTACTTAATTCTTCCTTCATAATTTATTTTACACTTGAACTTTCTCTATACATATAGTCACCAACATAATTCCAATCCTCATTGTGTCTTGGCTGGATTATTAGTCTTAATTGGTCTCTTTGTTTTCAGGCTCTCTTCATTCTTCATACAGCTGCCAAAATACTATTCAAAAGGCAAAGGTTTGACTATGTCACTCCCTTTTTCAAAAGTTACCAATAGTTCTTCTTTGCCTAAATAAACTACTTAGCCTGGCATTTATTGGCCTTAAAAGAAACTAAAATTTGGAAGGGACTTATCTGAAAAGAAATCATCTAGGACAACTCATAGCTGAACAAATATTCTCTACATCATCTACTTGATGAGTGGTTAACCAGCCTTTCCAAGAAGAACGCTAGTGAGAGAAACACAAAATCCCCTACAAGAAACCTTTTCTATTTTGGTAAAAACTCAAATTATTAAGAAGTTTCTTTCATTAAACCTAAACTTGCTTCTTTGGAACTACTCATTTTTCCCACTTGTGCTATCTGGGGACAAGCAAATTAAATCTTATTCCTCTTACAGATGATTGATCTTCAAATACTTGAAATGATTTATTTCCCCTTTCTGTCTTCTTTTCTCCAAGTTAAATATTCCAATTTTCTTCAACCAACTGGCAAATCTTAAGATCTTTCACCTGGCTTCTCTCTTCTTCATGTTCCCCCATCATATCACTGTGTTCTCTAACATGTGGCACCATGAAGGAAAAGGAAGTAAAAAAAAAAGGAAAACTCTCCACAGATTATATGAATGAGATTATCCATTAAACATCAGCAACTACTTACCCAAGACTTACTCTCTTCATATTTATAAAATCTCATTGAGAATGATTGCCCATAGAATCATACATTTAGAGCTAGAAAGGACTTTGTTATTGTTCAGCCATTTAGTAATGTCTGACTCTTTGTAACCCTGTGGACCATACATAGCATTCCTACAGCATTGTTCATAGGGTTTTCTTAGCAAAAATATAAGAGTTGTTTGCCATTTCCTTTTCCAATTGACTGGCCATTTAGAGGTTAAATGACTTACTAGTATCCAAGGGCAAATTTTCCTGACTCCAAGCCAGTGCTCTATCCACTAAGCCACCTAGTTGCCTCCAAAAAAAGACCTTAAAGTGACAGCTAGATGGTATAGTGGATGGAGTACTGCTCCTAGAGTCAGGAGGACCTGAATTCAAATTTGACCTCAAACATTTAACACTTACTAGCTGTATAACGCTGAGCAAGTCACTTAACCCCAATTGCCTCATGGGAAAAAAAGAAAGAAACAAAAAAGACATTAGAGACCATTTAGTTCATCTCTTGTGATGACCGTGCTATCACCCAGGATACCTCAGAATCATCCGGAGTCAGGATAAGCAAAAGTCCTCAGTCTTTATTCTTGGTCCTTAGATGCAGGATTGAACAGGATGGAAGCAGAATCTCTGCGACTGCCTTCTCCCTTGTCTATCACAAAGAGTGACTATGGCTAGTCTTATTCCACCTCCCAGTCCCTCCTACAATCCTTTGTATACACCGATCATTGAGCCAACACGGATAATGGAAAGGACCATTTTCCAAGCATATGTCCATAGAGTATTGTCCAATCAGTAGTTAGCCTCAAGTGCTCAGCAGTCCTGACCTCAGTGCATCAACTCAATAGTTTCGGCCTTCTGCAATCTCTCTCATTTTATGTTGAGGAACAATGTCAGAGAGCTGAAGGGACTTGTTTCAGATCACACAGGTGATAAATAGCAAAGGGAGATTTCAAATGTTAGCTCCTCTGACTCTAAAGCCTCCACAGTATACTACCTACACAAAAGGATTATAATTTCAATGAGAATATATAAAGAGAGCAGGAGCCTTTTCACAAATGATTCTCTAAAACAAATCACAGAAATAGAATCTTCAACTGACTGAGAGATGCAGAAGTTACTAGATTGTCTGAGTTTATTGTTTGGTAATTTTAAAAAATGCGTTGATTTCTTGAAACAAAATGCAATTTTGCAATTGCAAAATGCAATTTAAATATAAAAATTGTAATTAAACAGTGCAAGAAAACTTAAATGCATATATTAAAATCATATAAGATTCTCATATAAACAACCAATTTTAGAAATAAATCTTTTCAATGATCCTCTGATTATTGTCATCACATAAAATTTATAATGCTTAATAGAATATTTGCCAATGGTTACTACCTCTGTCATAACAGCTTCATTTCATTAGCTCCAAAAGAAAAATAAATCCCTATAGGTAAAGATGTATTGCAACTATTCCTGTATATGGATGATATTGTGCCGATTCTAACAAGCCCCAAGGCAGTACAGAGCTTCTTCAATGAGATCCAGGACTATTCAAAGAACATCAGCTTGAGGAGACATCTTAACTAACTAAAAGTATCAAAAATGCCTGTTGTCCAAATTACTTTATGCAGCTGGATAGTCAGTTCACTAAGTTAGTATACTAGTACATATATTTGAAACTAGCAGAGCAAGTAGGCAAATTGGGCTTCAAACTTGAAATCACTAGAGAAGGTTGAATTGCATTTAGAAAGGACCTCAATGCTTTAAATGACACTAAGCTTCTCTCTAACAGGGAGGCCTTTAAAGAAAAAAACTCACCTATGTTCTATCAATGTTTGAATTTTGGAAAATAATCACTTTGAGCCTAAGAGAATGTGTTGATATACTGAGCACAGACTATTAATGGTCAACATATACTATAGCAACCTTAGGCAAATGTGCATCTATCCATTGCTTTGCAGATCCTTTGTAGCTTTGGTTCCTTGGAGATTTTTGTATTCTATGATTCATAAACATGAAGAATCATTGGGAGAATATTTAAATTGGAAAAAAAGGAATGACTTTGACTTGCAGGGTTTGGTTTGGTTAAAAGCATCATATAAATGTACAAATGTGGTACTTTTTAATGACTTTAAGTTTCTTCCTAAAACAAAGGTCCATCTTTTTCACATCAATATTCTTCTAGTTATGCTTCAATCTAGTGATTGTGAGTCATGGAACATTACAATCTCTAAAATAAGAGTTGTGGTTCTCCCAAAGGGCAATGAGAGGCACAGCTGTGGATTATCAGTGAGTAATTGTGTAGGACAAGGTGCACAAAAAATGTCACTAGAAGGGAGTATGTGGAACAAGAGAGGGAGAGCAGATGATAAAACCTCCTGAAGATGATATCCAGAATGTTGAGTAGTTTTTGTGTGAAGGATTTATGTAAGGACATGAGTAAGAATTAGACCTGATAATATTATACATATATATATGTATATATATATATAAAGAATATATATATAATATATGTATTATATATACATATAATATATGTATTATATATATAAGAATATATATATAATATATGTAATATATATATAATATAATATATATATATTATATATATATTCTTATATATATACATATATATATTATCACATATATTATATATATATTCTTTACACTGGATACACACAAACACACACATAAAATCTACATCTTTGGAGAGAGTGCATAATTTAAAAAACATGTTTATATCAAAGAATACATGCTTAAGTTGTGAAATAAATGGTATCAGAATATGTAATAAGAAAAGGAAGTAAGTCTTCTAAGTAGTGAGAGACAACCTGTGTGTTTATTGGGTATCCATGAGTAGTAAAGGACTAAAGTAGTAAAATATTTAACCTTTTCTGTCATGATTAAGAAACATTTGAGGCAGAGTCTAAATCCAGGTGCTCCTTAATTTGCCCAACACTACCCACTTATCTCATGCTTAATCATAGGTTTTTTTTTTTTTCTTGTAAGAAGTTGGTAGGATATAGCTTACGGGAGATTGGGAGATAGTAATGCTTATGTATAAAAAAGATGAAGACAGTCAATGAAGTAGTTTTAACATTTTTTTTATAAATACGTGGAAGAGAGCAGAAGGGAATTTGGAATTGACCAGAGATAGGCAGGGCAAAGTTGGTAGGTTTATGCTAAATTTATAGCTTCATGTTCAATCTTTATAAAAATTTTTTTTTTGGTTTGGCAAGGTATAGGCTCTTTAGTGTTTGTCAGATTCACAATAAAAAAGGAAAAAAGTGGTTATTGAATTGAAAGAGTATTTTAAAAAGATTATTTTATCCCTATTTTTGGTTCTTGCTTCCATATATTCAAATTCTCCACTCCCTATCCCTTTTTTCTCTCCTCTCCCTCCCCAGTCTTATTTCTCTCCTTTCTCTATTTTCCTGTTCTTTCCTCTTTTCATCCTTTTCCTTTCCTCTATCTTCCTCCCTAATTCTTTGTTCTCTCTCTGTCTCTGTCTGTCTGTGTGTTTCTGTCTATCTGTATATGTCTCTCTCTCTCTCTACCTGTTGCTATCTCTGTGTCTGAATCTCGGTCTCTTTGTTGCTATCTCTCTGTCTCTGCTTCTCTTTTTTCCTCCCCCCACCCCCAGCTTTAGCAATATATTGCCAACTCTGATATTTCTTTTTGGCTAAAGAAGGATGGGTTGAATGGTGAGGGAATAGTGGGAAGGAGAAGGTTATTTCTTTCCCACATATTTTTGGGAAATTAGAGTGTTAGTGATTTGACTGTTCTGTTCATGATCTGGTCTTGCTATTCTGACACACTGAGGTTGTATATCTTAGTAGTAAAAAAATATTCATTTGTTGGATTTAAGAAAATAAAATCTTTGAGATTTAATACTATTTGTTTAAAAAATTTTAAAATAAAGCTACAGAAAATGTGTTATAAATCCTAATTAAAAAGAATGAAATGCATACCCAGCAGGAAGCATAAATATAATTTGCTTGGTGAAGACAATTTCTGGGGAAGGTTGGCTTTCTACAATTTGATAACTATCCTTATTCAGACAAATTTTTAGAAGGAAGGGGAGAAAGAGAAAGTCCTTGCATTTGAATGGGGCTTCTCTAGCTTCTCCATCAATATAATTTATTCTTTATTGCCTTTTCATCACTTCTTCCTACCACAGATGGGATATTAGGTCTGGGGAGATTTACTGGGTAGTAAATATGTACTGCTAAAAGTAGTTGACTCTATTTTATCATCTCCCATCTCCAAAAGAGCAAATACTTTTAACTAATGTTCTTAAAATCCATATTTAAGATCCTTTTTTGTTAAGTCTTCAAAAAAGATATATTCCCACAAGGTTGCTGCAGTTGCCATTCAAGGTGAAGTCTCGATGGTTCCCTATAAATAGGATTATAGATTTTTTTGATCCAAACCTGTAATTTCATTAGAAATGACACTTCTAATATAGAAAACCCTTTCATTCATGAAGATTGACAGCTTTTTTTAAACTTGGAAAAAAGAGAGCTTAGAGATCATTTAATCCTGTGTGTTCCTTTTTCATATGAGGAAAATGAGCTCAGGGAGGGTGACTTGCTTAAAATGTTGCTAGTTTTCTCGGGGGTGGGGGAACCTAAAAGATTACGATTATTACATGCCAGATAACATCTCTGTTCCACACTACTCTCTTGGGTAATTGGCTACTAGAAAAAAACAACAACACCCCTCCTAAAAATTGTTTTCTTTCACTAGCTTGAAGAAGGACACCTCCTGTCACTTCTAACTCTTCTGATAGTATCAAATTCATTTCTGAAATAAATTTATAAGTGCTACATAAAATCAAAACTAGGTAAGTGGCCTTATGTAAGAGAATAGGATAAAAAAGAATTTCAAAAACACCTCAGGGAAGGTCCATTGAAAAACCTGCCAAATTTCATGCAAGGCCCATATTTAAAGGAGAACTGGGCCAATTTAAAGTTTCAAATGGAAACTATGGAAAAATGCAATGGCTTTATGTGGTTTTGACCCCAAACCAGGTGAAATTTGAGGTTTTGGCAAAGTTCACCTTAATTTCTTAATCTGGGGAATACAAACCAAAGAAAGAAGTGGGACAAAAAAAATCTCAACAACAGGGAAATAAAACTCTATTTGGAAAATTATGGGACTATAGACTGAGTATCACTACCCTTTCAACATCTTTCTCACCCTGGAAGCCAGCATGATTATGGGTTTTTTAAAGATACTTAGAGTAATTTTGCTTAATAATTGACCAAAGTTTAATCATCCCATTTAGAATTCTAATGGAAATAGGCTTTATACTCATTAATTTATTTCTGTTCATAGTAATTGAGGGAATACCATATGATCATGTAATATAAGGACCATGGATTTAGAGATGAAAAGAACCCCAATGGTTAGCTGATTCCTTATACCAGATGCACTAAAGATCACTCCAAGGAGATGGGTAGAACTAACATTTAATTCACAGTTCAGTACTCTATCTCAAAAAAACAAAAATGCACCTAAAATGCAGCCAAGAAAAAAAAAGATTATACATAGAATGCATAATTAATTCTGTGATCTCTAATAGGGTAGGAAGTATTTTTATTGTTGTTCAATCATTTTTCAATCACGTATGACTTTCCATGACCCCATTCTGGGTTTTCCTGTTTCCTTCTCCAGTTCATTCTATAGATGAGGGACTAAGGCAAACAGGGTTAAGTAACTTGCTCAAGATCACATGGCTAGTAAATGTCTGAGACCAGATTTGACCTCAGGAAGAGGAATCTTCCTGACTCCAGATTTGGTACTCTATCCACTGTGCCACCTACCATCCTCAAGAAGTATTTGTCAGTGTTCAAAAGAGTGGGTTATGGGGGGGACATAGAAGCTGAATATTGTTATAATCAGAATACCTTTTTAGAAATGAGGTATAAGTTGTTTTTTTTTTTTTTTTTTTATAGATGGAAACATGCATGTCCAAAGATTACACGAATGCTAAAATGTTAAGATTTGGAAGAGACTCCAGACATTTTTTAGGCTAAACTTTCTTTCAAAGTAGGAATCCCCTCCACAAATTCCCTGACAGATAGTTGCTCATCTAGCCAGAAGAAAATCCCTAGCTAGAAAATGAAAGGCCTTCTTCCCTTCCCATATTGGCTACTCCCTTTCTGACAGTTTGACCCTGACCTCTGAATATAACAATCCTTCCCCATACTGCTTCTAGATCAACAGAAAAACAGCTTGTTAGATAAGTAAAATCAACTCAACAAGCCTTGATGTTTTAGACCCTCAGATTCTTTTGAAGGACTGAGTTAAAAGATTTCCCTCTAAACTTTACTCTGGAGGTTTAATAATCATCCTTATTAAATGTTTATAGATAGAGACTCTTAAATAGGAACTTCATTATGCTAAATTCACGGAATGATTGCTCAACAGAACTGGGTTTACTCTTAGACACTAAAAACAACTTTTCATTGCTTGTTCTGTGTAATGGGCTGAGGCTTGAGTTGATGCACTGAGGTCCCAAGCACATGAGGCTAAATAGTAATTGGACCATACTCTATTAATAGATAAGCTTGGAGAGAGAATGGCCCCCACCCACTCTTTGTGCAAGTCCTGATGTGTTGTATAGGAAATGACGATTTTGGTGGGTGGAGGCAGGGGAGTGGAGAAGGAAGGGGAGGAGAGACTTTTGGGACGGCCATTGCCACGGTTGGCTCAGCTCACTTTTTCTGTTTGTTAAGTGTCTGAGGCTGGATTTGAACTCAGGTCCTCTTGACTTCAAGGCTAGTGCTCTATCCACTGAGCCATCTCCTCCCCTCCACTACAGGCAGGGCGGGAACCATTCACATGATGCTCACAAGGAGGAATGGAGTAAGGTCGGCAGCCCACATGGGAGTCATAGAGGCCACCAGATACAAGGCCTTTCTTGATCCAATATTTCCAAGCTCCAGCAGGATAGCCACCATTACATCCTTCCCCACACTGTAATCCACAGCAGCTAAGCAGATCCTCAGCAGACACTTCTACAGTGGTATAACCATTAGTATGCACACAGATCCTGTCAGAAATGGCTTCCACAGCTCCAAATGCCCAACAAGAGCCGCAGGAGCCCTGGTCTCGAATTTCTTTGATGGTTGGGCAGTTTGGCCACTGTTCCCGTGCATCAAAGTTTTCTGGTAGTTTCATGTCATCAGCCAACATCAATCTCTGAGGTAGTTGCTTGGCTCCACCCATGATGGTACCACAGAGTTTCTTGACGTAGCTCATGTCCACATTACGGAAGTTATGCCCAGCCTTCCATGTAGTATTGAGCTTGTTGACATAGTTGACCATTTCATCTGAAAGAGGAGGGAAGGACAATGTACTCCGAGCACTGGTCAGTACAACCAGACTGCACAGAGTGGCCAAGAACCGCCACATTTTGGTAAATGAATTCCTGATTTACAGTCCCTCCGAAGCAGCACAGGATGGCTCAGAACTTACAGCAAGAAAAAGCGCAGCAACCGTGGCAATGGCCGTCCCAAAAGTCTCTCCTCCCCTTCCTTCTCCACTCCCCTGCCTCCACCCACCAAAATCGTCATTTCCTATACAACACATCAGGACTTGCACAAAGAGTGGGTGGGGGCCATTCTCTCTCCAAGCTTATCTATTAATAGAGTATGGTCCAATTACTATTTAGCCTCATGTGCTTGGGACCTCAGTGCATCAACTCAAGCCTCAGCCCATTACAGTTCTGTGCCTAGAAACACATGACCTTTCCTCCTGGTGAATAGAATGCTATAGTTCAAAGGTATATTAAATTGGTTGAGCATAGAATCAATCTGACTCTTACATTAATCTATAGCTTGTATAAATTCGATAGTTCATAGATCTTTCTCTGTTGTTTATAACATTCCAAATATCGCTTCTTCCCATTTTTAATAGAATTAGCATTTATAGATTTATGCCAAGTCTATATATCCCTAATGAATATACATAACTTAAATATTATTAATATATCCAAAATACAAATATATGCATATACATACATGTATATGTAATTGCATATTTCTGGGATTTCTACTCTAACTATAAAGAAATGCAATGTTATCTCTTTATTTCTCTGTCTCTCAACACATATAATATACTTATAAGTATATATAAAACATAAAAAACAAATGTTTTGTGTCAAAGAACACTGCATATGTAGTCCTGGCTTTAAAATAAGGAGAGGTGTTTGAATTTGATCCTTGATAATAACTGTGTGACCATGAGGAAGTCACATAGCCTCATTGATACTTAGCTTCCTTATCAGTAAAATGGAGATGACACTTTTTTTCCCTACATAGGTGAGAGATGCATATATTTTAATAAAACTAACAAAGCCCTTTCATAATGCAATCACTATTATCCATGGGAGCAGGATGAAAACATTTGCATTTTTAGAATTTCTCCAGCTCTTTTATTAAATGATATGTCTTGGTGTTCTTTAGCCAGATAGTTTCCACTAGCTATCAACTATCTCTTCTGGGTATGTAAAGCATGGCTGAAATAATTAGATATTTGACCTGGTGCCCTTGCATATGGAATCCTTTGGGTTGGTCATAGCCAATGATTAAAGATACATTTGGTTTATGTGGCTCTATCTCTTTGCTCTTTGAGTTCCAATGGTTTTGCTCAAATTATTCCAGGCGATGACAAACAATTGGGATGCCATGTCTCAACTGTCATTCCTCAAAGACTGACTGAATGATATATTCATGTTGTCTGTATAACACTTATTCCTGTTCAATGTGCCTTCCCATCCAAGGTTCCACTTTATCACAAGTTACAAGTTATAAGTAATAAGTAATAGCAATAAGTGGCCCACTTTATACCATGGCTCTAGCAAAGGCCAAGTTTTCTTAAAAATTCATTGTTGTTGTTAAGTTGTTTTTTTAGTCATGTGTTAGTCTCTGTGACCCTTAGCAGAATTCATACCTTATATGTCAAATATTTGAGGAGACACAGACAGAAGAAGAAAACAGAAGAAGATGATAGAAGACAAAAGAAGATGATAGGTTATATAAAACTTCTCTTAAATTCAGTAGAAGTATCCCGGTTACCATCAATTGAGTGATAGGGCAGTCTAGAGGAATTAATAAATAGTTAAAATTTAAAAAAAAACTAGTATTTATATAACGCTTTAAGGTTTGCAAAGTGCTTTACAAATATTTCCTCATTTTACTCTTACGACAACCCTAGGAAGTAGGTACTACTATTACTATTTCCTTTTTAGAGATGAGGAATTGAGGTGAAAAGATTCTGTGACCTGCCAAAGTCACAAAGCTAGTAAGTGCCTGAGACTATGAACTCAAGGCTTCATAACTCCAAGTCCATTGTTGTATTCATAGTGCTACCTCAAGATTATCTATTTCCTTCTCACTTTCCCTTCCTTCCTCCCTTCCTTCCTTTCTTCCTTCTTTCCTTATTCCCTTCTTTCCTTCCTTCCTCCCTTCCTTTTTTCCTTCCTCCCTTCCTTCCTTCTTTCCTTTCTCCCTTCTTTCCTCCCTTCCTTGTTTCCTTTTTTCACTGTTGATGTAGTTATATATTTAATTGTTCTGTTTTAGATTCATGTTAACTCTGTGAGATGTATCAAAGAATTTTTTGAAGTTGGTGGAAGCGAAAATTCTAAATAATAAAAATATATATAGCATAAAAAGCAGCAATAGATAGAGACAAAACATTTTTACTAAATACTTACTAAGTCCTAGGCACTATTAAGTTTATATGTACATTATATAGCAGAAAGAAAAAAAAAACCTATCAGAATATTTTAACAATCAGTATTCATTTCTGTCTTATTTAGCTATCTATGGTCAACAAATAGTTGTTCACATGTTATATGTATCACTTACAATGGATTCAATATTTGACAAATAAAGAGGGATTAGGATAGACATAAAAACCAGGATGTACTGGCAAATGAAAAGTTCTAAGTTGGGTTTCCCTCCTTTGAACCAAAAGAGATATTTCAGCACTTACAAGCTAATTACTTGATAGCTTACTTGACATTCAATAGAAAAGTCTCTAGAAGACAAGGTTCAGGATAGAAAAAAGAAAGATGAAAAAACAGTATTTCCATATAAGAAGGCATTCTTGCCATGCACAGGCAATGAGGAGAGGGAGAGGACTCATGACTTGAGACTTAGCAAGGGAGCTCTAGATGAGGGCTTTTTCTAAATCCACCTCCCTCAGAGCAGGAGCCAGAAAACAAAGCATGAAATGCAGTAGCATTACAACCTGGTGGGTTAAAGTTAGACATCTACTTTTTAATGCTAGAGATTAATTGCATTCTGGACCTAACTGAGGTCCAACAACCACTCATGTGTAGAGTACATGCTGATTCCTTGCCCCCTCCCTTCTCCAATTCTGCTTTGAATCCTTAAGCTGGGAAAGGTATTTCATTATCGGGACACTTTTTTTTTTAATGGTTTGAATACATAGCTGTAATCCTATGGACTCTATAGAGTTCTTTCTTTATAAAACATTTTTGAGTTTTTGCCAAAAACCAAAAGGACACATTTAGATCAGTTTATTGGTAGCAGGCAGGAGAATAATGGAAGGGGCAAGAGAGGACAAAAAAAGTGTTTTGGAAGCATGGTGTCAATAATGACTTGATGTCTTAAACTTCTTTTTTTTTTTTTTTTCGTCAACAAACTATGACAGCCTATTTTGTGAAAATGCTTTTATTTCTCTCATCTTCCAATCCCCACCACCCCAATCCTTTATCCTACTTTGTCTTCCAACTATCACTGTGTGATATTTACCTCAGGTGCTATTATGAAGATGGGAAAATGAAGTCCAAGGAAACTTGTTTAAAATCACATAGTAAATGAGTCCCTTAACCAACTGGGTCTCAGTTTCTTCAATCACAAAATGAAAATATTGGATTGGATATCCTCTAAGATCCCTTCCAGTTATAAATTTGTTTCTGTGAAGTTTATGGAATATTGAAGATACAAAATAGATCTTTTCATTCTAGTATTTATATGGAAGAAGCCATCCCCAAAGGGATAACTATATAGTCAGTCAGTTCACAAGCATTTATCAAGCATTTACTATAATCTAAGCACTGTGCAGTGGATAAAAAGAGAAGCAAAAGACAGTTCCTGCCCTCAAGGAACTCACAATCTAATGGGAGGAAATGTTTTATAAATAATAAATAGGAAATAATTAAAAGAAAAAATACACTAGACTTAAGAGGAATTGAGAAAGGCTTCCTGTAGAAGAGGGATTTTAGTTTAATTGTACAGACTAAAATATATGTAATTGCAGTCCCTATAAATAGAAATCTATATCCTTTTACTCTGTTGTTTGTTCTAGTCAATAACATGAATACATCATGTGAAGTTTTTTTTTTTTAAAGCCCTGATTTGATGTCAGAAAAATGAGACTAAATTCGGGGTTCTGATCAAGTCACTTAACTTGTCTAAGCCTTAGTTTATCCCTCTGTGAAAAGGCAGAAGTAATCTTTATGCTATCCATGTTTTGCGAAAAAACAAAACAAAACAAAACAAAACAAAAAAAAAAAACAAACTAGTTTGTAAACAGCTCTCAAGGGGACCTTATTATTTATCTACAGGATATATTTCAGTGCTTTATAGCATGAATATCCCTTTCTTTTTAAAGAAGATGTATTTCTGATTTAAAAAAATTAATTTATGATTTTGTTGGTATCTGCATCTTCTTTGAAATTTTAATTTTAGAGCAGAGATTCTTAAACTTCTTTTTGTATCATAATCCCCTTGCCAGACTGACAAAGTTTGCAGATCCCTTCTTTAGAATATGATTTTTAAATAATCAAAGGAAATACTAAATTACAGCTAGTTGATAGTGATAATAAAGACACATTTTTTTTCCCACTTAAGTTTTCAGGTCTCCTGAAAATCTAGTTTTTGCAGATCCAGGGGATGTTTGGGAGCCATTTCAAATGAGATTATTAAATTTTCAACATGAGTGAAATCGACAAATTTGCAGATCAAGGCCTGATTGATTTACCACTTTGATGATCTCTAGACTTAAGAAAGTGATAAAGAATATATCAATAAGGCAGATTAAATTTAAAAGTATGTTAAACTGGGGCTGGTAGGTGGCATAGCGGAGAGAACTGACACTCTGGAGTTAGGAGGACCTAAATTCAAATTTGTTCTCAGACACTTGACATTTACTAGCTTTATGAGGGGGATAGTCACTTAACTCTGAATGCCTCAACAAAAACAAATGGAAAAGACATTTCCCTTAATCTACTCCCCCAGAACAGGTTGTTAAACATTTGTCAGTACAAACCTGATCCTGGGTTAAAAACTTTTGTTTTAGGGAGTTGCCTAGGGCTACTGAGAAAATAAATGACTTCTTCAGGAACAAGAGAATTTGTGTCAGAGAAGGGAAAAGAATCAAGTTCTTTCTAATTTAGAGGCTAGTTCTCCGTTCCTTCTACCACACAATATGCAAACTGAATTATATTTTAAAAATGCTAGAGGAGAAAACTGTTTAAAGCAATTCAATGGTGAATTATTTTAAGAACCTGCCTTTTGTTTATTCATTTTACAAATCTGAGTTTTGTTTAAAGCAAGATACACCTGACTTTGGTTTTTGGTTCCACTTAATCCTGTAAGTCTGTGCTGGAGGCAGAGGGATAGCTCTTTCTGAATGAGTGCAATAGAAGAACTAACCAGAAAGTCCATAAAACTAGAAACAGCAGAAAAAGTTTATGAATATTTTCTGAAATCAAGGGAACTAGATTTAATAGTTCAGGAATTCTATGAGTCAGAGGACATATGGAGAGGTTTTGTTTCAATATTATAATTACTTTCCATTTTTAAATGTGGGTAGAGTAAGCTTTGGTAATGATGGGAATCGTCTTTAAAAAAAAAAAAACTTAATTTGCGTAGCTATAACTTGAAACAACTCAGTAGCAAGGCAAAAGGATTGTATGTCTGTGTAGGAGAGAGGCAGAGCTAGCCAGATAGAAAAAGAGAGAGGCAGAAATGTAATTACACAGAGAGCGAGATGTACAGAGAATGGAAACAGAGGCAGAAAAACAAAGAGATACATAGAGACAAAGACACCCATAAAGGGATAGAGACAGAGAGAGATGGGGGCAGTTTGGGAGACAAACAAAAAGAGAGAGGAGGAGACAGAGGCACAGAAGAGAGAGGAAAAGATAAATATAAAGACTCAGAGACATAGATACAGAAAGACAGCGAGCCAGCTTTGCAGTTCCAGAGATCTGGGTTCAAGTCTTGTCTTGAATACAATATGTGACCCTCAAGCCACGCAACTTTAAGACAAAGAACTGCAGAAAAAGAATTAGTCTATACTGGGGGCTAGAATTTTATCATTTGAAATTATGATTTCATACCAATTAATTTTTTGTCCCTGCTGTTTATGATTTCATGCTGGTAAAATCACAAGATTAGTCTAAATTATCTATCTATCTATCTACCTATCTATCTATCTATCGTCCACTAGGCCTACTCTGGGCTTACACAGACCAAGTTCAATCTTGAAGATATCTAAATAGTAACTCTATGTTTACTCCTGCTCCACTGAAAATTTCCCTTGGGAGTATTTGGCTCATGTCTAGCTCTCAGCAAAAAACAAACAAAACAATCCTCCCACCTCTCCCCAAAGCAACATAAAAAAGGACTTTAAATTTTCATGCAAACACCTGCCCAGAAAAAACGTCAAATTTAGGACAATCTCTATTTAACCTAACAAAATATCACAGAAGGGCTCATATTCAAGCTCAAGGATAGTCCGAAAAAAGTTTTTTCTCTATTTTTTGCACCTCTTCCAAAGACCTGTATAGCTCATGTGACTTACAGTACTAGAGAAAGGATAAGTCCAAATTGGCCCTCTCTAGATAACACATCTCTCTAAAGAAACTCATTCTTTCTGGTTCCAAGTTTCAAAAAACTCATTTTTTGGCGCTGTGCCTTAAGTCTATACCTTCTATCTCTTACTAGATCTGATTCTATTGATCTAGTGCTCTCTCTTTTGCATATAGTCTTTGTTGAGTGCTCTTTGTCTCCCTAGTCCAAGGGTCAGCTCTTCATCAGGAGAGAGCTAACAAATTGATGTTCATTGATTCTTCCTTAATCTCTGTAGTTGTGAACTGCATTTCCAATGCCAGAAAAAACCAAGCCTATATCAGTATGGCATCTACATGTATGTTAAGTGCTTTTATCTGTGTTTCTTGGAAACTATAAAATTCTCTTATGCATTGTTTGGGATTATGCCAAGTACTAAGAATTTTAGGTAAGTGATTCTTAAAATTGGTTAGAAATTCAGTGACAGGACACTATAATATACAAGAGGCATCAGCAGAGAAGTAGTCAGAAATAAATAAAACAGCCAGGAAAATTTTAAACCCAGAGGGAATTTATACTTATTTTTTTTTAAATGATCATATTATCCAGGGTGTCCCAAAATATGTGTTAGATCTGCCATACCTAAAAGATGGCCAAATCTCAAATCTGGGAAGCTAGAAATTTCAGAAGAAAGTGCCATTTTGAAACTAACTGATTTTTCTATGATAGAATGAGAGGAATAAAAGCAGAGCTCCCTAAAACTTCCCATGAGTTTCCTAGACTAAAGTATATGATAAAGCATAATGATACCAGGTCCTCTTAATGGCTTAGAGATCTAAACAATTGTGTTCTATCATTGTACAACTCAGTTTAATTCCTAAATTAGAAGATTTTTGCCTCTCTATTAAGACAAAATGTCATAGAAAGGAGAGAAGTTGTTGCATGTAATATAAAATTGTTAAATAAAAGAGAGAGGAACATTTAATGAAAGATAATTTTTAAAGGTAAAAAGTCAATGCTATTATGAATCACTTATCTTTTAAGATTCTAATACTGCATTACAAAGTGAAGCAAGTGCTACAAGATGCAATTTTCCCATGGAGTACATAAGATGACCTTCATAAGTCTTTTCCTGTCCTATTCCATGAGTCACTCTGAATGGTCTGAGTCGAGTTCTGTATTTCTTTCTTTTTCTTGGGAAACCTGTTGTTATCTCACATTTTTGGCAAATGAGTTCATATACACTAAAAAGGTTCAGTCATCCAACTAGTATTACTCAATGTGATTGAGAAGATAGAAAAACTTTAAGAAAAAAAAGATAAAATGATTTTCATTGCTTCAATAAGTTGATTTAACCATCATATTTTGAAAGGTTAACTATTTGCCAGGAATTATTTGAGACACAAAGATGAAAAATGGAATGATCTCATAAGGATTTAGAGTCTAAAAGCATACTGTCAAGCAAATAAGCATGTCAAACAGTAGACTTGGACAAGAACAGAGGAGAGATAGAAAATGTGAGGAAAAACAATTGGTTTCAACTGCAAGATCAGGAAATCTTTCTGGAGGAGGTGCTGCCTGAGACAGGCATTGTCAACAATTGACAATGAAGAAGAAGGGAGTCCTCTGTAAGTATGAGGAATGGCATAAATATGTATGGAAGGATGTAACAAGGGATAGGCTGATATTTTGAAAGTACTAGTCCAGTTTGCCTGCAATTTAGAGTGAACATCAGGTAATATGAAATAAGGATAGAAGAGTAGGTTGAAGCCAGATTACGTAAAATTTTAAATGCCAAGTTAAGAATTTCTGTGGACAAAAGGAAACCACTGAAGTTTTTTGAACAGTTATTTTTCTTGAGAACTTTAATTTTGAATGGCTTCTTGTATCTCATTCCTTTTGTGATATAATACAATGAGATATATTTCAGCTGAAATTCTTTTATTGAATTTCTTTCGCCTCCATTCCTTTACTCATGATGTTCCCTCTGCCTACAATGCCTTTTCATACCTCCTGTTGCTAAAATCCTGCCCATGTCATTTAAAGCCCAAGTAAAATGTTACTTCCTACATGAAACCTTTCCCAATTTTCCCCATCAATAACCACCTTAGACCTCATGTCACATTTTATTGTATACAACTTTCATACACTTGTTGTGTATTTTATATTGTATTGATGGGTATGTGTGTGCTAAAAGAAAGGATCTCTTAATGGTCAATGGAGAGGCATATCCTGAGTGTGACTAGACTGCAATATATTAAAAAAAGAGGAATTATACAAAAGAAATTACATAATAAATGCCATCAGAGAAATAAATACCTGGAAAAAATGAAAAATTAGTCTCAGAGCTAGAAGACAATCTTTGCACTACATTCATATCTGTGCAATGTCATGACAACTTGAGGAATGTCATGTGAAAAATTGGATATACTCCTTTTAGCAGATTTATAGGGGGAGGTGAACAAGAGTAATACAAGATGTGCAGTTACATGTGGATTGTAATATGCGTTATTGGAGGGAAAACCCACATCAGCAAGAATAAAAATCCACAAAGATTTCTTGAGCCATTCCCTTTGCTTTAACATTCATTTATTTATATTAAAAGGTAGAAAATTGTCTGAAGTATTGATTCCCTCTGATGAGAGGTAAAAAAAAAAGGATCATTCACTTATTGAAACTCTGATACAAACTGTTTTTTATTTGTAAGCATAGTCTTTTTGACTTGGTCATATGGAATTATTTTAATTATCAAATTTTAATTTTAATTACCAAATGTACAGCTTGTTAATTCTTGTGGTTTTTCCTTATGTTTAAAAATTTAAATGTGTGTGTGTGTGTGTGTGTGTGTGTGTGTGTGTGCTTCAGAATTGTTAATAAGTATAAATTCAAAGCTATGTTGCTAAGGCCATTGGATCATGTCATATGCCCCTATTTCACTTAAAAGTCCCATAAGATCAGAGACTAATGATTTTTCTTTGTTTTCTCTTCCAATGTTTAGTGCAGTCCTTTAAAATAACAATACATGTTTTCTGAATGAGAGTTTGATATAATTTAGTCTCATCAAAGAGCTACTAAACAATTAGGAATAATTAGTGAACTTCACTAACATGTTTACATTCTTGATGTGGGCAAAACTCCATGAGATCTTGGAACAACCCCTAAAGACCACAGTCAGTCAATCAGCAAGCATTTATTAAACACTTAATATATGCCAGACATTGCAAGTAATGTTAGGAAACTTATTTCCTCACTACACTAATTTTCAGTATGGGTCCAAGGATAGATTGCAAATCTGTCAACTGAGGCCACACTGAGCTGTTTGGAAAGACTCAACACCAGAAGACTGAGAAACAGATTTTATACAATTTTATGCATAACATACACACACACACACACACACACACACATATTTATTAGAGTAATTTATGACCCTTTGCCGTCATCATAGCTAACATTTACAAGGTGTTTTGAGATTTGCAAAGTATTCTATAAATATTACATTTCATCTTCACAACCCTGGCAGACAGGTACTACTGGTATTCTCATTTTACAGATAAATAAACTGAGAGAGGTTAAGTGACTTGCTCAGTGTCACAAAATTATGATGATGATGATGGTGATGATGATGCAGAGACCCAATATGCCAAAAGTTTTGCCAAAATGTTCATCATTTTTCTAACTACATATAATTCAACATGACTTGAAGATAAACCTTGATGAATGTAGCTACCCTTGCTTCTGAGTATAGCCTATTCAAATATTCAGGTACTGATTAATTGCTATTTGGATTACTTAAATCTTTATTTCTGTTCTTCTCTCTTCTTACCTAACTTTTAGGCATTTCTTTGGTTATCAGCATCTTATCAGAGAGGAGAAAAAGAAAGGAAAAGAAGGGATTTTCAAATTTCCATGCATTTGGTTATTTATTAGCATTTAGATGAAAGGTCTGATAATAAGAAAAGTTGAAATCATTGAGTAAAGTAAGATCGAAGGATTATCTGAGAGTTTCAATTATCCATGATAGCCCTGGCTCTCACTGCCATGTTCATTTCATAGGCGAATATATTTCATTTTTTTTACCTGTGTACTTTAGGTAATCTAAACACCAGGCATATTCCAGAACATTTACTTATTTTAAGTGCTTACTAGATACTATGAATTATAATACATAAGAGAAATATTTCTCAGTATCATAAAAAGATCTATCTTATGGCAAATGTAACTGTTGACTGTCTTGCATAATCACTTAGCAACTTAGTAAATGACCAAGCAACCCAGTTAGCCTCATTTCCCCCTGACTCATATCCTCCCCACCCACTACACAGACATACAGAAACCAGAAAGAATACCTTACCCCCTTCCCACTCTCCTTGCTTAATAATTAGCTTTACTTAATACCCAGGATACACAGCATGTTCAAGTGCCTTTAGGATTTAATTAATCACCAGATAAATATTTGATTTGGGTACCTTTGAAGATTTTCTGCTACTATTTTGTCTTGGTGAACTTGCATGCCATTGACAAATTCAACTATCCAGAAGAAGGTAGGTGGCCTACAGTACCTACAAAGGGAAAAAGAAGAAATGTCATTAGTTGCTCTCTGTCATCTGATTTTTCCCATCGAATGAGTTTTGTCCTTTTGTAACTTCAAAGAGGAATACCATTAGGAACACTACACCCCCAATTTGATTTACACTGAAGATTTTTTTATATCCACTTTAAAAAGTCTTTGAAGCATTGTGGGTGAGTCAATCCTCTTATTTTCAATTTTGTCCCTCACCTGACAGCGTCCCTCCTCTAACCCCTTAAAAAAAGAGCCAAGAAAACAGAAATTCTACAAATACAAAAGACAACCTAACTAATCTAGGTGGATTGGGGTGGGGTGGGGGAGAAGCTTATCAACAAGATTAGTCTCATCTTATTATTCTCAAGAATTGAACTGGCATTGATCAAGAAATATTTGTAAGACTGAAAATGTTTCTAATTTGTGCTAGTTTTTAAAAAAATTATACTTCAAAGGAGAATTTAAGATTTATCATAGATACTTTAAAGCATTACAAAGTTTGTTTAAAAGAAAAGAAAAGAAAATAGATACTAGTGTTTAAAAATGAATCAGTTATTGGGCTATCTGGGTATTTTTAGGAAAGACAAAAATTACTTTAGAGACATTAAGTATGGAATTAAGCAATCTTGCTACCATGAAAATTACAGCACAGTTAGAGAGCTATCTTGTACACACATACTCTGATAAATCAAGATCTCATAGGCACAGTCCAATTTTTTGAAGTTCTTTAAGAAAGTTAATTTTCTTTTTCTCTTCCTGTCTAAATACTATCTTTTATTTAAAAATCCCTTATTTCCTGAGAGAACAGGGAAGAAACATGTAGTCCTCTTCTCAGTCGAAATTTGAGACAATAGGTGAAGAATGTTCTCTGTGTTTGCCTTATTAGTCAGTCTACTATAATTATCTTCTTTTCAAAGGAGGGTTCAAGTGTTTAGGGAATATTGAGAAGTGCCATTTTAGAAAATCAATTAAAAATAAAATAAAAATTTTATATAAAACTTTCTACACTCCACACTGGCAAATATTTTTACATAATCATCAAAGACAAAGAGAAAACTAGCAACACAAAGTCTAGATTCACTGTATTAACTCAGTGACTTTAGATCAAAGATTTAGAACTAGAAAAGTACCAGGGAGACTACTGAATTCAATATCTTCATTTTGCAGAGGAAGTTATTGAAGATATGAAAGGTTACCAAGGGCCATACATCTGGTAAGTGTCTGAAGCAGGTTTTTTAACTAAGAGTCTCCAACTCTGCTATCTACTTGTTTCTGATTCCTAGCTACCTCCAGACTGGTTCTGAGATGATTGTGGTGATTCAAGTTAAACTAAGGCAGATTCATGGACCTCTGGTCAAGATATCTCCTCAGATCTGAATTAAGGATGCAGAGTATGAAAGTACAAATAATGAATCTGTAATCAGAGCATCTGTGGTTGAGCCTGGGCAAGTCAATAAAACTCTCTAAGCGCCAGTTTCATTATTGATCACTTAAACAGGCATTTATTAAGAGCTTACTAAGTACAAAGCACTGTGTTAAGGATTAAAGATACCAAAGACATGAATGAAATTGTTCCCTGATCTCAAATAGCAAGGAAAAGTACAAATATATTATCTATCTCAATGGATGATGATAGGGGTCATAGATTTGGGGATAAAAAAAAAAGCATAAATTTGGCTAAGTCCCTTAATTTTACTGAGGAAACAGAGACCAACAGTCTCATCAAATCAATCAAATCATTTTAAAAATGATTTGTTTTATATTGTATTTAACTTATACTTTAACATATTTAACATATATTGGTCAACCTGCCATCTGATGGAAGGGGTGGGGGAAAGGAGGGAAAAAGTTGGAACAAAAGGATTTGCAACTGTCAATGCTGAAAAATTACCTATGCATATATCTTGTAAATAAAAAGCTATTAAAAATAAAATAAAATGATTTGTTTAAGGCTACTGAAGTAGTAAATTTTAGAGCTGGCTTTTAAACCCAGGACACCCAACTCCAAATCTAGTGGTATTTCCATTATACCATGCTGCTCTCTAATCAAAGGAGAGAATGAGTCAAAATTGCTTTATAAAGTGTTAAATTGACATAAATGGCTTTCCTTCTTCCACTAAAATTCTACTCTAGTTCCTCATCCTAGTGTGAAAGTGGTCCTGGGTTGTTGAAGGCTATCCTCTAGAGGAACATAAAATCTGGCAGGTCCTACCAGGTTGGAAAGGCTTCAAGTGTGGGCCTGGTGCCTGATTCTATGTTTGTTGTCTGAGGGCCAAGCTAGCAAAGTTTGGAGAGCTTCATTACTGGGTTGGCTACAGAATGGCAAATATTTTGGCCGTGGCAATTTGCAAACACCAAGTTGTAAAAAGTTGATGCAGAGAGTATCCATAATAGTGAAATCATTGGACCTTCAAATATTGGATTACTACTACTACCACTACCACCGACACTATTACTGCAATAGCTTTCTAACTGACCTCTTGTGAATCAATCCAACCTTTATGCCTCTGCCAAGCTAATCTCTATTAAACTTTACCAATTTCATGTGACTACTAGCATCTAACTCCTTCAATGGCTTCCATTTTCTTCTTAGATAAACACCAATCTCTTTAGTCTGACTTTCAAAGTCCTTTGTAGGTCTTACTTATCTCCAAATGTATTGCCAATGACTCTCCAACTTCAGTCTCTCTGCTTAGTCAGACTGATCTTATCTTATTATACATAGAACTTGTGTTGGTCTTTGGTGCCTCTTTTTTATACATTGTCTTCCTAAGATTTACAGTGCTTTCCCTCTAGTCTCCTTATCTAAATCCTCCCCACCCTTCAAAGATCAGCTTAAATCCCATCTCTTTCAGGAGGTCTTCCCTAAGAGCTCCAGCCTTTATTAATTCTCTCACTTGAAATTAGATAATACTTTGAAGTTCAGATGCATTATTAGAATTTATAAATAAGTGTTGGCTTGTATAGTTTGTTTTTGTTGGTGCCCTTAGTTATCTGTTCCGAAACAGTTTGCAAACATTTTTTTTTTTTTAGTAATTTTGTAATTTATGCCTCCCCCCCCTTCACTAACTCTGCCCAATGCCATTACATAGTAGGCACTCTCAGGACTTGCTGGTAGATTGTTGTAGTATCACTAGAAAGTTGTGGCTTTATTATGAGTCATTTCTGTTCCTTGAAACTTGTTTCTAAGGCTGATGGGGGGAGAGGGTTATGTTAACTTTAAAAATGGATCTAAGAAGTCAGTTTTATCTAGGCTGTCTAGAACTTTCCTTGGGATAGAACTTTGGTTCTGACACATATGACTGAGAAAGAAAATACTATTTCCTTGATTTTCTTCCCTGACTACTTCCCAGGTTTTCCAGGCCATACTTCTTAAGTTTTTATGTGTACCTATTTAGCATATAAGTTAAATATCTGAATCTATTAAAACTATGGTAAAAGAAATGCTGAATTAAGAATCTGAAATAAATCATGTTTAAACAACCCTTTTTATTTTTTGCACTTCTCAGATTGGATAAAAATGATTGTAAGGAAGCAATTTTTAGGGTGTTATGGTATTTTGGATAGAACTGGACTTTGAGTCAGGAAGTCATGGGTAGGTGAGGATGCTACTGCAAACAATCACTAGGTGAATCACAGGCAAATCACTTAACTATCCTGAACCTAAATTTCTTCATCTGCAAAAGAGAATATTAATAGCATCCCCCCCTCACAAAGTTGTTATATAGATCAAAGGAGAAAGTAAGATAATATAACAATAATGATAATAACAACAAAAATCACTAATGCAAATCAAAAACACTAATAGTTTCAGGCACTAATGTAAGATGGTAATAATGATGATAATAGAGAAAACTTTCAACATACATTCAGCATGCCACATTGCTACAGAGATTACCAGGTATAAAAAAGTAAGAAAAGCAGTGGATATATTCAATAATTCATCAGAGATAATACTTGAGTGCAGCAGTAATATTTATAGCCTCAGAAGTCCATGCAAAAATACACAGAAATTGGGTAATAAAAGGAAAACAACTTAAGGATCCAAATTCAGTCTTATAGTTATCATTGATACTTGGTACAATGTGACTAATGGCAAATAAAAAAAGCTTATTCAAAATTAATAGATTTGATAAGCTGGGTAATATAGTAGTATTATATATCATATACATTTATTCTTTGGAAGAAATCTATAATGATGGAGAAAATTTGTGTGAGGATCCAAGAATGGAAATATACTGTGATAGAATGATACAACAGATCACATGGCTGGAAGTTATAAAGAAGCAATGAGTTCTAGAAACAGATAATAGGGTAGACACTAGACATAATATAGTAGCAACAGGGGGCTTAAACTATTCAAACATTTACTGAGATGACCTTGCTCTTCTAAAAACAGAGTAAATGATATATTTCTAACTTTCTTTGATGATAGTTTCATCCTTTAGAAGGTGAAGGCAAAGAAGCTGCTATCTTAGACCTGATTCTAATAAAAACTGGTTTCTAAAGTAGAAACAAGAGACCTTGTTAAAAAGAGACCATATCAAAAGAAAACCAAAAAGAAGTTACCATGTCATCTGAGATTTTGCTATAGACATGGAAGAGAGAATCAAGTCTAACCTTATGTACATTATAAGTTTTAATATCAGATTTCAAACAATTCAGAGAAATGATAGTAGGAGGCCTAAAAGTCCAGAAGGGAAGTTAGTCCATTCTCAAAGATGAAACTAAGGATAAAAGCACAAATAATTGTGGTAAGAAAGAAAAGAGAAGAGCTCAAGAAAATTTTTGTTTTAATTTAGATTTTTAAATATATATATATATTTAGAAAATGGAAAAGAGGGCTAGTGATTGAGGTTCTATAAGAATAAACTCAGTCATGTGAAAATTCAGAATTAATCTATGAACTATCTTAGAGTCCAACAAAACTTTTGTTGGACATGGAGGCAAGAGAAAGATTAAAGAAGAGAGAAGGCTATTACTGAGAGTGAAAAGTATGATATAGTAATAAATATTATAAAAATTAGAGCAAAATTATTTAATTTTTATTTGTTTGATTTTCTTACCAAGAAAAAAAAAGATCTTCAAACTGAAGGAGAAAGAAGGGAAAAGAATAACTGTTTATTAAATACTTGCTATATGTCAAGCACTGTGCTGAGTGCTGTGCAGCTATTACCTCAGTTGGTCCTTACAACTCTGTTGTTATTACCCTTACTTTGTTTTTGAGGAAACTGAGGCAGCCAGGATCTACTACTAGTCTATTAAACATATGAGACTGAATTTGGATTCATGTCTTCCTGATTCTTGTCCCAGAACTCTATATATTGTGCTATCTAGTCACCTAGGATGTTTAGGGGGAGAGGAAAAGAAATTGAAATCAATATAGGGAGGAGATAGCAATAGAATGTCTAATTGTGTAAATGAATTCAAATCACTAAATCCAAATTAACTATATCCCAGGTTACTAAAAGTATATTTGTATGTTTGTAAAACAGCTGTTGTTGATCTTTGAAAAATCATGGAGAATAGGACAAGTATGAAATGATTAGAAAGATGAATATGGTCCCTATTTTGAAAAAGGAAAGTAGACTTTTCAAAACTTTAGTCTGATTATCAGACTCAAATTCCTTAATAATCTTACTATATATTATTAAATTTATGGCTTATGTATACTTAGAAAGAGATGTTCAAGTCACTGATGAGTCTATATGAGTTGAAAAGAATAAGTCATATCATATTCTTTTCTTTTTTTAAAAAAAATAAGGTTGCCAAACTTGAAGATGAAGAGTACCATACATGCATACATAATGTCTAGGCACCATGCAATACACACATGTATGTGTGTGTATGCGTGACTGCAAATGTAAAAGATATTTATATGTGTAAATGGATTAGGTGATAATACTGTTAGGTATTTAAAAACTGGTGGAACAATCTTTCCAAAACAATGGTGGTTTATGGATTGATGTCAACCTGGAAAGAAGTGCATGGTGGAATGCCAGAAGGCTCTGTCCATGGTGCTGTTTGTTCAACATTTTAATCAATAACTAAGAACACATGTATGACATGCTTATTAAATTTTTTGGAAGACACAAACCTGAAAGAATAGCTAATATGTTGGATGACAAAACTGGTATCCAATAAAGATTATCAGAGGCTGAATCCAATCATATAAAATTTGATAATAATAAATTTAGTTCTATACTTGGACTTAAAAATGCACTATTCAAGTGCAAATCTATGTAACAACTCATGTAAAAAAAATCTGAATGTTTTCCTGGACCACAAATTTACTCAGTGTGGTTTAATAGGGTGTCATGGCAACAATAACAAAACTAAATGGAAATTTAAACTACATTTAGACATATATTATCCAGAGATGAATACTGGTAGTACTGCTGAAATCTGGCCTGGTCAGATTACAACACATTTGGATCTTTATGTTCATTTCTGAACACCAAATTTTAGGAAAAGCATTAACAAACCAGAGAAGTCTGGAAGAGAACAGCCAGGATAGAAAGATTTTTTAAATGCCATATATGGATTGGATGAAGAAACCGAGAGTCTTTAGCATGAAAAAAGGAAATTTTGGGGAAAGAGCATGTCTTTAAGAATTTGAAGAGTTAGCTCATGGAAAAAGGATAAGAATTGTTTTACTTGGCTTCATAAGATAGACTTGAAACAATGGTTGGAAATTGCAAGGAAGTAGTTATACCTCCATAAATGGAAGAATCTTCTAATAATCAAAGTTGTACAAAAAATAGAATGTCTTACCTTGGTGTATAGTAATAGCAGTACGTAGTATTTTTAAAGCATTATGTTTTAAAATTTATATTATTTATAAAAATAGTAAATGTTATTCTCATAACAATACTGTTAAGTAGGCATTATGACCATTTTATAAATGAGTTTAAGTGACTTGCCCAGTGTTACTCAACAAGTAAGTCAAAATATAAACTTAGGACTCTCTGAGTGTAGGTGTAGCCCTCTATCCACTAAACTACATAGAGTCTATCTTCATCAATGGAGGTCTTAAAGCAGAGGCTGGACATTTCAGGGATAAAGAGGAGATCTTTATCCAGTCTCAGATTGAGAAGATGGTCTCAAAAGTCTCATCTCAACTCTGTCATTATATTATTTAATAGGATTAGAATTTAAGAATATCTCCAAGGACCAAACTAAATCAATTAGTGTACTGCCTTATTTTTATCCCTAAAACAAAGTAGAAACAGAATTAAAAATTTTATTTCAAAATAAATATATAACTAAAATGTTTATCATTTGATGCACATGGACCATCAAGTCTTAAATATCATCATCTGACAACTTCAGCTGAAGAATTTAGAAGCCATAATTGGAAAATTTGACTCTATCTAACCTTATCTTTAGATCAGTAAGTCTTTACAGCTAGCACTCGATCTTTGTCTATTGATGGTTTAGATCAACTTAAAGGGCTTCTTCTTAACTATCTTGACTTCTTTAGTTGCTTAGAAATTGAGCTTCATTTTTGGGTCTCAAACTATATGAACATGCTAGAAATTCCTGGGAAACATTATTAAAATTGTAACTCTTGATGTAAAACACTAACACTATTCACAATAAAGAGACTAAAACAGTAACAGGTATTTAAAAACAGTGTTGGGAAGCAATTTTGTGTACAGGATCCATGTAAATATTTAGAAAGACTTATGTATAGTAAATATTTATTTTATTGTCTTATATGCTTATCCTTAAACTCTGTTCTAAGACTGGTCTTGGCTTTATTATTGAAACTTGCTTTATTCTCCCTTTTCCTCCTCAAGGAAAATTCAAATCAATTCAGAAACTGTTTCCCCCTTGGGAGAAGTTGGAAGGTCCAAAATGTTCTCATTAAGGAAGTTTCTCTGAACTACACAAGTCATACCATTGTGAGTGATGAATACATGTGGGACCATTACTTCACACACAGTGACATGAAAGCAGAAAACATGTGAACAGAAAGCCAAACCTAAGAGAAAGTTGGAATATTTTCAGATTTTCAGGGAACATGGAAATCTAACATAAAGAAACTATCCTTGGGAATCAGGTATCTAGGGGATCATACATTTATAACATCACCATTTCTGTCTCACAGAGTGAGTAAGCCCAGTGGCATAGATAGCACCTTGCTGTAACTCATCATGAAGAGGTTGTCTTAAAGCAATAACTGTAAAATCAGGGTTCTAAAAAAAATCTAGCAAGAAGCTCATATGGAGAATGGGGATGCATGTAGGAGTTCAGTATAAGTTTCATATATAAAAATGATAACAGGAAACATTCCCCAATACATCCTACTTCTTATTTAATATTGAATTAATTAATATTGAAATATACACTGACACATGGAGCTGTGATTTCATCAGTATTGGGAACTCCCACAATCCTTTTAATATTGTAATCTATTCATGATTTTCTTAGCAGTAAAGATCTAGAAAATTGCCTGACTTGCTTTGAGTAACACAGCTAATAAGTTTAAGGAGTGAGATTTGATCCCTGATCTTCCTGACCACAGGCCAACTATGGTATCTATTATACCACACTGCCTCTAAACAATTACATATTCTTCCATTAATAATTGGTCAAAGGATATGAATAGGCAGTTTTCAGATAGAGGAATCAAAGCTATCTATTGTCATATGAGAAAATGCTCTAAATAATTATTGATTAAAGAAATACAAATTAAAACAATTCCAAGTTATTACTTTATACCAATCACAGTGGCTAAGACAACAAAGAAGAAACATGTTGGATGTTGGAGGGGATGTGGGAAAACTTGGACATTAATGCACTGTTGGAGTTTTGAAGTGATACAACTATTTTGGAGAGCAATTTGAAACTGTTCAAAGGTCTATAAAATTGTGCATGCCCTTTAATCCAACAATGCTACTGAATAGGTCTATATCCCAAACATAAAAAAGTGAAAATAATCTATGTGTATAAAAATATTTATAGTAGTTCTTTTTGTGGTGTCAAAGAATTGGAAATCAAAGGGACGCCCATCAAATGGGGAGTGGCTAAACAAGTTGTGTTACGATTATAACGGAATATTAAAAGAATTATAAAAAATGACAAATGGGATGATTTCAGAAACCTGGAGAGACTTGCATGAATTGCATAGTAAAGTGAATAGAAATAGAAGAATGCTGTACATAGTAATAGAAATATTGTTCAATCCTACTCAACTCCTGACTTTCTAAGTAGTGATAACTATTCTTTATATTGAAAGGATATGGCATGGGTAACTTCTTAAACCAGCTTCTCAGAGCTCAATGGGCATGGATTACCTTGTATAAAGAAATATCACAGGACTTTGTGATTTCCTATATGGTCTTGGGTTAAACTTCTTTTGCCAAGAAGGTAAATAGCATATGCTGTTTAGTTTTCAAGCAAGGTATAGCTCTAAAACCCAGCAAATATGATGGAGGCATTGCTACAGATTAAGTTCTAAGGCTGGAAAGGATAAAATGTACAAGAAAACTAAAGTGATTTTAAAAAGGGTTGGCTATTGTCTTCAATACAAATTAAATACCATTGAAGATGCTAAGAATTTTGTCACTAATACTGGTCTGGCAATAGGCAATGACTGGAATTATGATGGGCAGGAGAAGATCAAACTCAATTGGTAGTTATAAGAATTTCTGGGCAAGACATTATCTATCTTTATGCCTTCATTTTAAGCTGGATCTCCTGATCAAGTGGCACTAATTATTACTAACTGATTCCTCTTTTGTCCTAGGGGACACCATCTGTAGTGTCCTCCTCTCCAAACTACTTTGCATTGATTGCTGGTTGTTTGAGCATGAAAAGATCATGAAAATGACCATGAAACCCTTTGAACCTTATCTTTTAGTTTCATTCAGTAGGAGCAGTAGTTTTAAAAAATTAATCAGAACTTTTTCTCATTTGACTTGTAAAAGCCAAAACTCAACCTCTCTGAAAGTGTACCTGACCTTTGGCAAAGTTGTTCTTCCTGCTAAATGTGAATCTTTTAAAAAATAATACAATCTAATCAACCAACAGAAGCATGTAAATGATTAGAGTCCAGTGATCACAGAATGAAAGAGTTACTGGACTATTAATCCTTGTGATCACTTTCAATTGTTATTATTCTCCTACTCAAAATTCAAGTAAAATCATTTGGCAGTCCAAAGAAATAGCTTTTCCTTTCTTCACACTTCTTCCCATTATATATTTCAAACACTAATAAATATCACTATTTGATCACAAGGAACTCTCATGCGTGACTAATATTAAATCTGGGGAGAACAAATAGAAAAGTGAAACATTTTTGTCAATATCTCAGAACAATTAAAAAGCAACAATTGTTAACATTATGTATACATGCTGAAAAGTAACTAATGAGAAAACTTTTTGTCTCACTGAAATTCAAATATTAGCCAGGTCTTTAAATCTGATGTTAAAATTATGTCTAATATTGGTATCAACCACATTAGCTAAAGTTTGAACATTAGCTGTAACATCCATTTTTTTCTTAACCTAGGTGCAAAGAAAATGCAAATTCAGCCATATAGAATCCCAGTTAGAAATGCCAGTCATAAAATATACAACAATGGGCAATATTCTTATACTTCCACTGCCTTTACAAATTGGATGTTGATTCTCTACTCAATCCAATAAAGTTATTTGTACTACCACATTTATTACTGAATTTTTATATCACATGAACTTATTTTATCATTAGAAGCTTGGCTATACAATGATTAATTTTTGTCTAATAAAGCAACATGTGAAAGCAATCTGAGGAGGCACATCTTACTTTTTCTTCTAATTTAGGGATTAGAATTTGTCCCATATTTTCTAGACATATTTTGCTTTCATTTACTTTCCTTAAGGCCATTATTTATGCCGGAAAAGTGAATAGCCTGTGAAATACTAAGGCATATAATTATATATACCACTTCACTACTTCCAAACATCCATGATTTTATTGATGAAAGTACTCTCTGAATAAGCATAGATTATTCAAAAGATTATCCTGAGCACGTGCACACACACACACACCCAATCACCTGTGGCCAAGCTTCTAGAGATGAGCCTCTACGAAGAACATAGTTGGACCTCTGACAACAAAAATAAGATCTTAGAATTAAAATCTTTATAACTTAATTAGACCTTCTAGAATTCAGTCTCTTTAGTTAAACCTTAGAGAACCCAGGTCAGTCTTTTATGGCAAGATGAGATATTAAGCAGGAGTTTAAAAAAATAAGTATGTAAATTAACAAATCTAATTAGACGTGGAAAAACACCTTTTTTCCTTTATCATCACTAGTAGACTAGGTACTTAATACTTTGGCCACTGAAACCCAGGAAACAAACAAATAGAACCAAATTTCCCTTAATCCTATGTAGATCCCTATCTGATTCTGTAGTGATAGTAGCAAAATGGTAATTAAATTTTAAGATGAAAATTTAAATAGCATTCCTAAATCTAAATCTACATATTCATAATATCCTTATAAATACACAGTTCTATGTCAGAAAGGACTTTTTAAAGCAATTGTTTTAGTTAACAAACATTAGCTTTTCTCTTTTGTGCTTTCACCTCCAGCTGAAAATGAAAAAAAGAAAGAGAAACTTATCATAACAAGTACATATAGTCAAGCAAAGCAAATTCCCTCATTGGCCTTGCACCAGCCTACATGTCTCATTCTGTATCTTGAGGCAATCACCTCTGAGAAAGGATGAATAAAATAATAAGAGACACAATAACACATAATCTATTGGTTCTTTAGTAAATAATACTTCATAAGCTCTTCAGAAACTGCATTTTGCTCAGTGTTATTCTTCTGCTTCCAAAAAATTACCTTTTGTTGAAAGGCTACAACTTCACATAATATCAAATAATAGAGAACTAATTTATATTAATTTAGCATTCTTTGAAAAAATAGCACACTGATAATGACACTTTGGATTTTTGCCAGTGCTTAAAAAGTTAGGATTCTATTTCTTCCCTTCTAGGACTGTCAAAAATGTAATAGAAATTCACATTTCCACTATGTAGTCTTACTCCATTTATACAAGTCAGTGCAAGCTATGTGCACATACTGAGAAATGGGATGTAATCCGGTGTAAAAAGCAACTTTCAACAGCTGTTTACTCATTGAAATGATAAGCAGTGGAGGTAGAGATTCTGAAGATCAATGTTTGTTACTTTTTGCCTAACAAATCAGGCTTAATGTTTCAAGGAGAGGGAAGAAGAGACTGGCTGCTAGAGAAATAGATAGAGCCAGACAAGCAGACAGAGACAAAGGGAGAGAGACAGAGACAGAGTAAAGAGAGATAGAGACAGAGACAGAGACATAGAGAGAATCAGAAAGAAAACGACAGAAAGAGACCGAGACACACACACACACACACACACACACACACACACACAGAGAGAGACAGAGAGACAGAGAGACAGAGAGACAGAGAGATTGTGAAAGTGACCAGCTCTAGGACATCTGGAGAGAGGAATGGTAGATAATTAAGTTAATTGGCTAAAAGAAAAATTTTTCCTTCCTATTTTTGTTAGGGGAGACCAAGTTGGGTGGAGGATTTTGGACAGGAAAGCATTTTTTCATCACCCAAGAATTTGAAGAAGGGAAAATAGCCCCAATAATTTTAAAATGATAAAATGTGCAAGGTAGTGAAAAAACCAGTTAAGAAGTCCACCAACTCCCTCCCCTCCCCTCAGAATTAAAGTCAGAGGCTCATACTTACTCACAAAGGTTGCCTTCCAAATATTCTCTAGGAAAAATGTCCTGAAATTCAGAAGTTTGCAGAATAACAGAGATATAGTGACAATAGGCTTTCCTTCCCAAAACTCATTGTTTCTTATCTCCTTTGACCTCAGGAGGCTACCCTCGGAGCAAGGGAAACTCTCAATTCTGCTGTTGACCCTTCCCGTGGTCTCTGCCAAATTACTCAACCTCTCAGCCTCAGTTTTCCTATCTGTCAAGGGGGGAAGGGCTACCATCCGATACAGGCCACAGGATTCAGGAGCTTCATTAGTGAAGGTTTTGTCAAGTGCTTGCAAGATGAGAGGGTTACATAAGCACTGGGGTATTATTATCATCATACACCCCCATACAACCAGGGCTGCCAGACAAACAAAAGAACAGTTCCAAGAAGAGGAGGAGCAGAAACAGGAGTTACACTGAGGGTGAATTTAGGGACACTGCTTAAACTGACTGGATGAGGGAAAAGAGCAATTCAATATGTGCAGGCAAAGCTCTCTAAACAAACAGGGAGCTACAGCTGGCAGAGTCCAATGAGGTGAAGAAAGCCACAGGCTCTCATTGTGAGGGCAGGCTGCCTCGGGCAAGGATTCCGTGCATGTGGTTCCCGGCTCCATGTGGGCACAGCACAGTAGCTGTCTGTGGCAGGATGGAAATGACGAGGATGCGGTCTTTGGGGGCTGCAGGGACCAAGTGCTTAGTAAATACAGTTGTTCCTTAGACCAGGTGTTGCTCCTAATTTTCTGACTCTGGACTCCGCATTTTCCTATTGTTGGTTGCCAGTGAGTTTCTGCGTCATGATACAACCTGTCTCTTTTAAGGACCCTACCACTAAGGTGCTTTGTCATGAGGAGTGCAGGAAATGGGGTAGAATATATTGGGAAGGACTTTGGCTCAAATGACTTGGGATCAGCTCTACAACTTGGTAGCTGAGTGAAACAGGGAATAAGGACTGGCCCTGTGATTTTCCTGGTATAGGGAATTTCCTAAAAGGAAATTCCCTCTTCTAAAGCAGGTCAGCACCTACTCTGCAACTTGTCCAGGCTCTCATTGCCAGTATATGTCAGAGATGAGAACTTGAACCCACTCTACCACACCACACTTTGTCTTTCATTTTGGATAAATCACTTTAATCCTTTAGAACATCATTTCCCCCATTTTAAAAATAGGAATATAATGGTCCCACAGCCTCCACATGTTATCCTAAAAAATCTTCAGGGAAGTTGTAAAAAACTTGGGTTACAGGTAGGACCAGCACTAATGTCCCCTTTACTACCATTGAAGTGTCTGAATATCTAGTAGTGCACACAGAAGGCTTTCCTCTCCCTTGGCTGGTTTGAATTAGCACCACTTCCCAGGTATAGATTCCTTGCTCTCTTCCCCTACTAGGTTGACAAGAAATTTGTTAAAAACCTACCAGATTATGCTGATTTGGGGGAGTGCCACATTTTTTCTGTGGTCCTAGTTGGGCGCAACCAATTTCACCTGAGTCCCTGGTGGTTTCCACCAGTTTCTGCCATCTTCCCTGATTGCTTTTCTTACTGTGAGCTTGCCATGTCAATAAAAATGACTTGTTTTACTGTCTTATCTGCCCCATGTTTCTGTGTACTGGACTATTGGTATTTTTGATCTTTTCTAAGTCTGCATTAGGACAAGAAATAATAATATCCGCATTTACTATCCCATTGATTTGTTATGAGAATTAATGAGGTAAAGTAATGAGCACTTTGTAAACCCAAATTGTTATATAAATATTAGCCATTATCATCATTAGCATTATGATATGAAAGATAATGATAACAGTAAATTATGATTTTTGTTATCTTATTTTCTTATGTCACATACAATGCATTCCCCATGTACTAAATAATAACAATTGATAACCAATAATAATTATTATAACAAGAAATCATGTGGCACAATAGACCAAGAGCTGAGTGTGATAGAGCTGTGCTTAATCTGACATTGTCTTTATCAAAACACCTTAAATTGTTGGTCATGACTCCATATGAAGTCATGGAGCTGAATGTGAAGATTTCAAAAAATTTTTGGCAGCAGGAAAGTTTTTGAATGCAGTGACAAAAAATTAATTCAGAATCAAGCATAAAAGGAATCCTAAGTGTTTCTGACAGCATTTGTCCATCTTGCATCCCATGACTTTCCTGCAGCCCTGATTCTAAGCATAGAATGTACCTATTTTGCATTGCACATACATGAACTCTGCCAGAAACATCTTGGCTCAGATTCCAGACTAGGTTGTATTAAAAATGTCTTGAGCAAAAAAAGGTTATGAGTAAAAAAAAGCTTAAGAAACTCTGGTCTATATGATCACTGGCAAGTTATTTAACCTCCCTAAGTCTTAGAGAACATTAACATTATAAGCTACATGGATAAGTCCTTGACATGTTACTGTAATAATAGTAATGATGATGATGATGATAGTGATTTAGATAATGAAAATTTGTCTAGGAACTGCCAAGAATCACTGCATGTTCCTATAGTTTAAATCAAGGTTATGAGAATGTTGGAATATAGTTTAAAAATCTTCTAGTCCAAATCCCTCATTTCACATATGAGGAAACTAAGGCCCAACTTGTTAAGGGATCACACGGTAGTTAAGTGTCAAGTAGAACTAGAATAAGATTTATCACCCTTTGACATACCCCAATACACATAATAATGAGACCTATTAAATTAACTTAGAACCATGACTAATATCTTGGTTGACCTGCTCAGTGGACCTTAATTATGCCCACACCATCTACCTCTATATTCCACATTTTCTCATCCACTAAGAGATGAAAATTATCTATGGAATGATCTGATCTCATGGACATGTGTTCCAGTCAAACATGTCACCAGTGTTTTCTAAGAGTTCAAGGTTTTAAATAATAGTTTTTGGAGGGGAAGATCTAACATTTTCTGGCTCTATGACTGGGGTAGGAAAAAAACAACTTTTGCTTTAAATTAAGTTGAAGCTGAATAAAGACTGCATATATACATACATACATACATATATGCATACATACATGTGGACAATTAATTAAATGCTTCT